>NW_017728911.1:17301998-17317407 GCF_001723895.1 Crocodylus porosus | reverse complement strand
TTAAGTGATATATTTACAATTTTAACACAATGTGGAATTATAATAAAATAAATTCT
Source organism: Crocodylus porosus (assembly GCF_001723895.1). Lineage (NCBI taxonomy): Eukaryota > Metazoa > Chordata > Crocodylia > Crocodylidae > Crocodylus > Crocodylus porosus. The sequence continues at coordinate 17,317,351 of NW_017728911.1, read as the reverse complement.
AAATACCTACATATTTTGGTGTTTCATTTTGATTTTTTTATTATAGAAAAATCAGAGCTCTCCCTGCCCCACTTCGGTCACCAGGATATGGATGCGGATCCAGCTGCAGCTGTGCATTGTTTCCCCCACTGCATTTTGTGGCACCGAGGAGCCCTAATATGCCAATGCCCTGCCCCTGCCCAAGCCACTCACACCCAAGCCACAGCCTCCCAGCCCTGCTAGTGCCCCTCACTCCACTCACAGCCCCCTGCCTGACTGACCTCCTCCCACTCCCCCCAGCCCCTCACCAGCTGGAACACGTTTCCCATGTTTTTCTCCGTAAAAGGAGAAAATCTACCCTTTTCTGTGTCTTTCTGTAGCAAACGGAAAACCCAGATCCCTGATAATAAGACTACATTTACTAAAATAAACTCATCTAATTTCTCTCCTCTGATAAATCTATTAATTAGTCAATGAAGCTATCAAGATACGTTAGGTTTTTTTGTAGGTGAAAAATTCCAACACAGAGAATTCTTTTCCTGGAATGGAAACAATGTTATCAATCATTATGCAAAGGAATCTGATCTGAAGACACTGAAAATCAATCTGAAGTTACAGGGTTGGGTCTATCCATGTAACCCCTTCGGTTTTCACATTTATGCATCAGTGTATGCAAAGATGCACATCACAGTCTCCAAAGCATTAGTTTAACCACCCGCTAGCTATATATTAAAAGGACACCAGATGACATGTTAAATGCTTGTAGTAACTTTTCACCTCTTTCCCTCTGGCCAGACTGATTATTTCTTTCAACGGTGTTCCTCAAAAAAAAAAAAAAAAAAAAAAATCACTTAGAAAATGAAACTACAGTTCCCCATAATAACTGCACACTTCTTTCTCAAGACAGTCTGGCTGTAAATAAGATCAAAAGCCTAATTCTAGCATTCAACACAATGAACTAAGCCTACTGAACAAAGAAAACGGTTTTAAACTCTTAGACTGGTTAGCATTCTCTGTTTTGTAGCAATGTGCCACTTCGTATAAATGCAATTACAGATACATTACCCAAGCTCAGTGACATCTTTGGCTGTAATTAGGATCATAGAATACTTGGACTGGAAGGGCTCTCATGAGGTCATCTAGTCCAGCCCCATGCTCAAGGCAGGATTATCCCCAATTAAACCATCCCAGCCAACTATCGGTCTAACCTCCTTTTGAAAATTTCCAGGGATGGTGACTCCAAAACTTCTCCAAGTAGTCTGTCACAATACTTAACCACTCTCAGAGTCAGAAAGTTCTTCCAATGTACTGCAACCTAAATTTCCTCTGCTGCAGTGTGAAGGCATTCTTTCTAGCCCTGCCCCTACAGCCACAAAGAAAAATCTATCTTCATCCTCTTTTTAATTACCTTTTAGGTATTTGAAGGCTGTCGTCAAATCCCCCCCTCAGTCTTGTCTTCTCCAGACACAATTATCCTAGTTATTTCAGTCTGTCCTCATAAATCATTTTCCCAGGCCTCTAATCATTTTTGTCACTTTCCACTGGACTCTAACCTCTTCACATCTTTCTGGAAGTGTGGGGCCCAAAACTGGACAAATTATTCCAAGTTGAGGCCTCACCAGTTCCAAAAAGAGTGGAAGAGTCACTTACCTTGATTTGCAATATACTCCTGTTAATACATCCCAGCATGTTGCATTTTTTTTTTGCAACAAGAGTACCTGTTGGCTGCTAAGCCAGTTTATGGACCATTCTAACCCCTAGGTCTTCCTGTAATGCAGCCTACAAAATTCCCCAGCCTGTATTTATCCATGCAATTATTCCATCCCAAGTGCAGGACTTGTCCTTCTTAATTTTCCTCCAACTGGTCTATCCACCATTTCTCCAGGAGATTCTGGATCCCAGCCCTTCTCCCCAGGCCCTGCAACTCCATCCAACTCCCTGCAACTCCAACCAGTCATCTGCAAATTTGCTAAGCGTGCACTCAATCCCAACTTCCCAATCATTAATGAAGATGCTGAACAGTACTGGACCCAGGAAAGATACACGTTTGATACACATCCTCCCAATCGTTGAGCCATCAATGACTATTTGTTCAACATGATGATTCAACCAGTAATTTCATCTTGTTTTTACTTCCTTATCGAAGTATATCACATCCACTATTCTCCCCAACATCCACTGAGCCTGTCACCTTACCATAGAAGGAAATCAAATTCAGGCATGATTCGCTCTTAGTGAATCCATGCTGGCTGTTCCTCATCACCTTGTTCTCCTCTAGATGCTTCAAGACAGATTCCTTTAAGACTTGTTCCAAGGTCTTTTCAAATACTGAAGTTAGGCTGACGGGTCTGTAATGGCATGGAACCTCCCTTTCTTAAAATGAGCATTCTTATTTGCCCTTTTCCAATCATTTATGACCTCACCTAACCTCCCATGAGTTCTCAAAGAGAATATCTAATGGCTCTGAAATATCTCAGCCAATTCCTTCAGTTTCTTAGGGTGTATGTACCCCAACCAGCCCTGCTGACTTGAAAGTATCTCCAAGTAATCCCTAACCTGTTCTTCCACTACCACAGGCTGTTTCCTTGCCTAACTTTCCTGCCAACTGTGCTTGTCTTCTGGTAGCTGACCTTATTTATGAGGACTGGAGTAAAAAAGGCATTAAAAAGTCTTTTCTGCATCATCCAGAACCAGACTGCTTTCTTCATTTAGTAAGAGACCTACACTTTTTTTGGCCTTTTTCCTCAAAAAGGTATTCTGATTTGGGACATAACTTAAGGACGTGCTTAAAAAAAACTTAATTCATTTCTTAAGAACTGTCAAGAACAGAGGTGGAATTACATATATGCCCTAATGATTTCCTGAATGGGGACCTTGGTGCAGATGTTTTCATTCTGAAAGGAAGTACAGAACAGGTAATGGCCTTTAGTTTGTGTCCTCACTGAGATCAGAGGCACACTCTAACTGGGCTTAAATTCAGCCATCTAGCCTAACTACATTGCCCCCATGGACAGAAATATTTTCCCTCAAGAGCATGGAAGGCAGCCAAACTTAAGCAAAGATACTTTTCCAGTTGTTTCACAAGCCTGCTTTCCTACAGGTTTCTCTGACAGAATCATAGAAAATTAGGATTAAAAGGGACCTCAGGAGGTCATCTAGTCCAACCCCCTGTTCAAAGCAGGACCATCCCCAACTAGATCATCCCAGGCAAGGCTTTGTCTAGCTGAGTCTTAAAAACTTCCAAGGATGAAGATTCCACCGCCTCTCTGGGCAGCCTTTTCCAGTGTTTTACTAACCCTTCTAGTGAGCAAGTTTGTCCTAATATCCAACCTAAACTTCCCTTGCTGCAACTTGAGGCCATTTCTCCTTGTTCTGTCATCTGCCATCACTGAGAACAGTCTAGCTGCATCCTCTTCAGAATCACCCTTCAGGGAGTTGAAGGCTGCTATTAAATCCCCTTTCAGTCTTCACCAGACTAAATAAGTCCAGTTCCCTCGGCCTCTTCTCAGAAGTCAGACCCCTGCCCCTGAACCATTTTTGTTGCCCTCTGAACACTCTCCTATTTGTTGACAACCTTTCTATAGTGAGGGGCCCAAAACTGGACACAGTCAGGGCCGTCCCGGGGGGGGGGCGGGGCGGAAGCGGAATCAGGGCAACCGCCCTGGGACCCACGCTTCGGGGGGCCCCGTGGAGGTAGGCTGAGCAGCGGTGGCATGGAGCTGGGAAGAGCAGCAGCTCCGCTTCCAGCCACTCGCTACCCCCTCCCCCTTGCTGCCAACAGTAGCAGCACCGTCTTTAGGTCCAGGATCGGGGCGGGGCCTCACATGGGCAGATTTGCTCTGGGCCCCACACCCTGCTTGGGCTGCCTCTGGACACAGTACTCCAGATGTGGCCTCATCAGTGCCAAAAAGAGGGGAATAATCACTTCCCTCAATCTGCTAGTAGACTGGTTGGAGTGAGCATAAGAAAATATTATGACTTTCTACTGACATCCACCGTGAGGAAAGAAAGAAGGTAGATAATAAAAAAGTTACAATCCATTCCAACAGCAGGACTTCAGTAATTGTAGATTTAGAAATGAATGTTGCACATCTTTCTAAAAAATATATTCTAATTCAAGCCCCACCACTCTGGCTTTATGGTGTCTACAATCACAGAAGTGCTATAGAATGAAATCCTATGGTCTATGTTATGGGCACCAGACTAGATGCACACAGAAAAGGTCTCTTCTGATCTTGAAACTTTTGAACCCCATAAGGACACTACTGTACTAGAACAATTCTTGTTTCTATTTGTTTCATATTCCAAGAGAATTTACTGCTTTTTTCTCTCCTAAAGGCATTCATTTCTTCTAGAACAACCTTATAAGATTGTCTCAGGGCACTAAGGTGCCCTGCTCCTAGAAGAATAGGAACTGCCTGAGGAAAGCCCAAAGAGCCAGGCAGGAGCCCAGGTGCAGGTTGCCATGGCAACCAGCTAAGGAGGAAATTGGTCTGCACCTGTACCTGGTCAGCTGGCCAGAAGGGGTAGGGCCCTGGGCCCATATAAACCCCAGGACAGGGACTAGGGAGGTCAGTTCTCTGCTGGCAGCCAAGGGAGAAGGAGCATTCCTAGACTAACTGAAGGGAAGAGGCCTGACCAAGTTCTGCTCTGGGTAATGTAATGAGGCCGAGCACACCTTACGTAGCTTGTGTTATGTTATAGCCCAGGGGCTTATGTTTGGTTGTTGTTTGATAACACTGATGATTTGGGTAAGGCTATTTGGGGAAGGAGGAGGCCTCACTGGGGGCCCACTGCAGCATGGGGACCCTGGTGCCAGAGAGGGCACAGCATCTGGGGTACACAGACCCCGGTGCCAGAAAGGGCGCCGAGACGAGGGCTGCGGAGAGCCCAGTGAAGACAAAGGGCCGAATTATAATGAGGCCTAGGCGAGACAACGCCAATACCATCTGTGAGGCTTGAGGCGTGGTAAAGAGGCAGTTAGAGCCACACATATAGCCCATAAGGCTGGAGACCCACGAGGTCCAGGGAAGTCCATCAGGACCGTGTCTGACCAGATGTGAAGGCACTCTCCCTACACTACATTTTACATCAAGACGTGGCAGGAAAGAATAGAGGGTGCCCATTGGGTTGAACTGGCATGGTTGAGGGGCCTTAGCAGATCACGGCCATCCTGAGGGACCCCATCCCGTGACAAAGATCATCTATGTACAGCAATTGGGAACAGGTATTTGTTTTAATATCTGGAGTCATAACAGCAAGTATATATGTCGGTAACAGTGTAACGGGGTGGAGTTCCTGGGCACCCAAAGAGATCGATGCCCCCGTCCCTGTTTAGGGTAGTCTGTCCTGCTCTTTCCTGCCATGCATTTGATGTAAAATTAACAGATGTAATGCGGGAGGCCTGCCCATTTGCAACCCTGGTGTTGTGGGCCAACTGCATAGCTCTGAGCTACCCCTACATCATGTCCCATGCCTCACAGATGGCATCCAATTCCACATCCTACTCCCCTGGCCCCCTCACTGGACTACACATGGCTTCTGGCCCATTCAGGCCCCATTTGGTGGGCCTTGACCCCTTGGTCCCTCACTGGACCACTCCCCCAGCCCCTCACTATGCTACACACGCTCACTCCGACCCCTCACTAGACTGCACTTCTGTTAAAAAATCCAAAATTCTCTGATTAAAAAAAATCCAAAGTTCTCCTATTTAAAAACTCAGAAGGTATGATTCCCTCAATTAAAATGAAACACCACTCCGTGCGTGTGCGTATATATGTGTATGTATCAGTTTAACCCAATGTTTTATCAATTTTTTAAAAGCAGCTGGAAGCCTACCAGTGCCTCAATCATTATAATAAAATTAAATCCTAAATACCTATTTTGGCATTTAATTTGGATTTTTCTTATCATGGAAAACCATAGCTCATCCTTCCCTCTTCACTCACTAGAACATGTATCCAGCTACAGCTGCCCCTCCTCTACTTGTTTGTGGTGCTGAGCTGCCCTGATATGCTGGTTCCCCTAACTCCCAAGCCACAGCACCTCAAGCCCTGCACTGCCAGCCTTTCTGACATGACCAGCAGGCGGGGCTGGCCGTAGGGGTAGGCAGGGCAGTTCCTGCCCACTGAACTGTGGAAGCAGCTCCTGCCCAGGGCTAGTCCAGCCGGACTGCAGCCCTGCACGTCACTGTAGATACAAAAATTGGGGGGTGAGGGGGAGTCACATGCCCCCTATGCTGCCCAGACGTGATGCCTTGGCACATGACCCCTCCCCAGGAGTGTTTACAACAGTGGGGAGCCAGCCCGCCCCACAACAAGCCATCTGTGGTTTTGTCCTGTTCCCTTGTTGGGTGCCACGGCTGCACATTCCCACCCCCGCCCCGGGCACCACACACTGCCCTGGCTGGGCAGCACCTTCAACCCCAGCAATCAAACCTGCCCCACTCCTTCCCTCACTGTGCAGCCTCCACACAAGCTGCTGCCTCAGTCCCCCCGCCATAATGTTGTGCCCTGCCCCATGTCACCTACGTGCCCTGCCCTCCACCTACCTCCCCCCCGCCACCAACCTACCTGCAGGGAGCTACTGTCCACCATGGTGTCTGGGGCTGTGTTACCAGCTACATGCACATGGTCTCACATGCATATGGTGCCCCTTGCCTCTGACTGCCTTTTTCCCACTCCCCTCAGCCCCAAGCAGCCCCTTGCAGGCTGGAACTCTCAAATAGTGGAACAAGCTCTAAATGCTTGTTGGAAAAGTACCAGGCTGGAGTTTTAGATGCACAAAGCAACAATACTTTTCACTAGTGACCTAAAAAAATCCCTAAATCACCTTTTAAATAATTTTCCTTTAATACACAGGTTCTGGTTTATCATATCTTTTTTTGCAACAGAGAGAAGTATTTTAGTAAGTCTTTGTATGCACAAGGCAGAGCTTATGTGCACTGAAAAAAGTTATGCATCTGATTCTTCCATGTTACAGTTGCACCAAAGTGTCAAAAATTCTTTCCCAGCATACCCAAACTCAGGCAGTCAAAAAAAGCATTTTAAAACGGGGGTCTGCACAATAAGAGTATTATCCAGATGAACATTTGCAAAGGTAAGATAAATTAAGTGACATGCCATAAAAAAAGGCAAGCCTTTAAAAGGGGCTGGGGGTGACTTGTTTTACATATAACCCACTTTCCCAGCCCAGCAAGATATTAGAAGTCTTTAAAGACTACTCAGAATTAGCTATTGAGAGCCAAAAGATGAAAAACCAATTGAAATGGTATAGGAACTACTTCCCTGACTGCTGGCCTTTATTTAGACCTGTTTAGTTTCTCCTTTCTAACATGCAAGGATATCTTTGCAAAGATCCTCTGATTTAGATTTAAGAATGAAACCATTCCAGTCCTTTCTGATTTGTTGAAGTCAAGTTTTAACACCCTTACACGGTGCTGTGGTTTCATATCTTTCTTTAAGGGGGGAAAAAAAACAGGTATTCTGTACAATAAATTAGTTAAGAATATTATGGTTGCAGTGCGTTAGGATACACAAAAAGTTATTCCAGTCCAGGCTTATATTATTAGGCCTACTGAGTATCAGCTAGTTTTAAAACAGCAAGACATGACAGTTTCTTTTTTCCTCCCTTAACTTAATTATACAGACAATCAAATTTTTAAATGTGGATTTGTCGCTGCTTTAGAGCTTCCTAAAGGTTGACTCTGGTAACCACTGTTGACCATACAACACACACTTGCTCAACAAAATGCTGAGAGTTGACATTGTTGATTACTTTTTCACTTAGGTGGTGATTACCAGTTATAAAGACTGGAAGTAATCAATCCCAGTTTAACAGCTGGGCCTATTGATGGAGTGAAAAAAACAATGCAAAACTGAAACCAAAGACTGGCCCCAGAATTTAAGATAAGATGTGGAACATGTTTTGTTTTGTTTTTTTTAAAAAAAGCCTTTAAAAAAAATCCCCAGCAAGACAAATTACCAAATTTCTGTATTAAAATGCCCAAAAATTGTAAACTTTTCCTCCAAGGTTCTCTTTTGTCATCATTTTAAATTGTTCTGCACTCCATCAATAGGCCCAGCTGTTAAATTGTGAAGACGTGACAACAAGTCTCTAGGCAAACAACTGCTTAGAGTGAGATCCTTTTCTTTAGAATAATCAGAGCTAGCTGACAAAAGGGGGCCATGCTGAATGCCCTTTCAACAATTCCTACCAAAAGCAATGCAGGGGAGGGGGTGGAAAATACCCCACAATTGTAGGGAGAACATTGCTTTGCAATAAAAAAAAAAAAAAAAAATCTTGCTATTTAGTGAAATGGTCACAAATGGAACTCATGCAGGTGATGAGAGTTCCTCTAGCTAACAGTCCTGAGCCTGTCCCAGGCTACATTTCTCAGGTACATGAAAATTTTATTAGCTTCAAAGCGAGCTGCCAACAAGAATGAACGATCCTTTAAAAAGGAGCCTGTAAAACTCTTATTTACTACTTTTATCACCTTAACTTTATAACAACACAGCCATGAGTTTGCTAGTTGTAACAGAGAGGAAGGACATAAACAGCAATGCCAACTTGGCACATTTTAATACAGAATTAAAATACAAGGACAGTGAAAACAACGCATGTGCAGGCACACACACAAAGACTTCTGCAGTGGGGAATGCAGAAGAAGTGGATGGTATAAGACTGTCTAAAATAAGGAGCCTCTCACCAGTTTTCATTAGGGCACAGGATAAAAGGCCTGTGGCAGCTATGTCAGTCTATGATAGAGTTGATGTGGTTGACAACATCAGTGCAGTCAAACCATTGCTGAAAGGGAGAAAAGACTTCCTAGTGTATGTGGCTAATCTGCATTGAGTTGATGCTTAATCTGGAAATGTCCTGATTCTTCAAAACCCTTGCAAGAATTCAAGTGGAAGTGAGAAGCATTTACCTTTTAAGGGAAATACTGGTTTTCTCACGCTTCTGTCACTGGACAAAGAACTTTACTAGAAACAAACTCTTTTGTGATTCTTTACTGTTCTCACAACAAATTTCTTTATCCCATCACAAAACACCAGGACATATATATTTCCTCTTCCTTCCAAACTTATCAAAATCAAACTACATCAAAGAGTAGGTTTTTCTTTTTGGCTCAGAAGGAGATCCTTCTCCCATATAGCCTACGTGACTAGGTCTGCAGTGATGGAAACCCAATTTAAAAAAAAAAAAAAAGCGCACATTCAACTTCCTCAACCTGTCTATAATACCAGTGAAGTTACAAGATTTGGACCATCATGCCACAATTAATGCCAGAGCCTTCCTTCTATCTGCAACAGCTATACAAACTTTTGGTCAACTTTCTCCACCTCATTTTCCAGTCTCAGTTGAGCACTGTCTCGTTTTTCATCTTTCACCTCCCAACTTTCTTCGCTCTCTGATGCTATTTAATAAAAGTAAATATTCTATTAAACTCTAAAATCTGTGAACAGAATTTGAATTTAAAATGCTATACAAGATTATGGTATATTGGGTTGAATCATTGCTATTATTCTGTTAATAAAACACCTTCTTCAATGTATATATTTAAATCAAAGGAGAGAACACTCTTATCATGGATACATATTCACTGTGATTCAGCTAAATGCACTGTTAATTAGTCAAAATATTTAAGAACTGCAAGCAAAATCCTGGTATACATTACAAATCCTGGTATACAGCGGTATCTGACTACTTCATAACGTGACCAGAAGCCCATAAAAAGTTAAGCACTTCCCTGTCTCTAAGGACTAGTCAAAAGCTGCGACTCATGTCAGCGCCACAAAAAGTTCAGCTTGTTATGGTTAAAATAGTCTGCATTTCATGAGCTGCAATTCAACACATGACCACTATTTGTCTAACAGAGTGGTTCTCAACCTTTTTTGTATCGGGACCCATTTGCAAACATGGATGGCCAATCCTGACCCAGTGCTCCCCACCCCCAGGCCAGTGTGTGGGGCAGGGTGAGGTATGTGTGGGGCATGGGAGGCCTCCAAGCAGCCCCTTGCAGGCTGGAACCCTGCCAGCCTGTAAGGGAAAAGCCACAGCTTCCCACAATTTTCCCCTTTAAAGGAGTATCCATTTTTCAAGTGTGTTGATCCATTTTTTAAGTTTGTTCATGACACTTTCATATATTCTTGTGACCCACAGTTGAGAAAAGCTGGTCTAACAGGAATCAAACCAGAATGCTAATAGACATTCTGAAATATTCTTTTTTACGTGATGTAAAAATTTACATGTTAACTATGAAAAAGTTTTGCTTTTGTTTCCTGCTGGTTAAGAATTAAGTCTTTAAGATCAATTCAGCTGAAGACTACAAGCTGAGAAAAGGGTTATCTAGGAATGTTCCAGACAGCTGTGCATGCCTCCTCCATCCATCTTAAGACTTCAATTTCCACCTTTTGTGGAAAGGAAATAAACAATTAGCATCCTGTCCAATCACTACCTAATAGCCGGCTTTAGTGACTTCAGAGTACAATCCTCCTCCTCCTCCACTTTTTCTTAAGACCATCTTCTCTCAAGCATAACTTAGTTAATTAGAAGTATTTTCAGACAGATGGCCACTTTTTTTAAATACAAACTATTGTTTCCGTTTGAAAATTGGAGAAATTAAAAAAAACCCCAACCTGTAAACAACAGTTTATAGAAGGTCTCCCTATATTACTGCTTTAATATTCTAGCATGTGGGAATTCTTCTAGTAGTAGTGGCGGCAATAGGCTGAACCCTGCATAAACCATTTAATCTTTAGTTATTAGCATTATACCCCCACATGGGGCCTCACAAAGAACCACAAGGAATAGGAACCTCCTCCTCCCTGCACTTCAATCACTCTATGCTGGAAGCAACTTCAAGTACCTACCAAAACTAACATTTATTTTTACCTATCTGATACCTTAACTCCATTGTTTCTTTAAAAGAAAGTAGGGGAATCTTGGGGTGTGGGGAGCTAAATTAGTCAAATTCTTTTGTGCATGGATGAACAACAGGAAAGCAAAGCCTTGGGGCCTCTGGGGAGGAACCTTGTCCCTACAGACCTACTCTGATGTGCTCATGAGATAAGGCTCATAGTGACACTTAAGGAAAGGCCTGCTCGCATTTGAATTTCTGCATTCCTCAAGAACAATTCATGGCAATCACTAACTTTGCAGAGGAGCTACATGAAAGCTTTGGCCAATGAATGAGGGTCATCTGCTCTTTATCACAGGGTAAACCTCATCCTGGCCAGTTTCTAACCTTTTAACCCTGTGAATTCTTAATTTGCACATGAATAATGGAATTCTGCCTAGAGTGCAACCTTCAGCTTCCAGTTCCTAACTTTAGAAACCAAGACATGATCTCCTTGTAGGTTCAAATCTTAAAACTCTTGGATAGATTAAAGTTTTAAGTTTCTAAATGCAACACTAAACATTACACTTCGGAAGCAAAAGATAAGTTTCCTGGTGCAAGCTCTGTCCAGGCAAAGTAAAAGAACATCCTTGCACCCTGCTGCTATCAGTGACTAAAGCACCATTTGCTTTTTTCCTCCAAAGAAAGAATGCCCATTTAATGCCTATTCTCCACCTGTTTAATATGTATAGTTGCTGCTTTACTCTGACCACAAGATAGAGTCATTTTTGCCTTTACAACAATTATTGACAACTACTCTTAAATGAAATGATCATAAGATATCACCCTACAAAACTTTATTTTCATTCATTGGAAATAACTGCAGTTCATTCAAAGCCTATTAAACAAGGAACACTTCTGAAAGAGAAGCTTCAAGACTAGTTTTGCATACACAGTTTACAGGCTTTAAAATAACCATGTCAATTATCGCCTCATTTTATGGCCAATAGCAGATTGATTAAATGTTCTAAGAGAAGAATATTACAAAGAGCACACTGACATGAGACAGCTTCCAGCTTAGTCACTAGCCATCTATATGCAATACCATCATGATCTCTATCCTTATAAACTCTGAGTAATTTGAGAAATTAAGCATCTCACATGGGGGGTTTTTTTATTTTCATAGAGAAAAACTTGTTAAATCCAAGCAAAATGTTCAACATGCTTTTGTCATGAATTCAGTCTTAGTTCTTAATCAGAAAAGAAAGGCACACACAGTAAAACAAGAACTGACATTCCACAACACAATGCAAATCAATTAGTCACAATTTTTTCCTTGTTAAAATGTTGAATAAAGCTCCATCCAAAAATCACCTTTCTATAAATGTAAAATTTTCACAGGGATTCAATGCCACTATTTCTGGTAAAAGATCTATAATGTCTGTATACAAAAAGATGCTACAATAGACTCCCACAAGAAATTCCACATGTCCTGTAGGGGTATCTTTCAGTGCATGATGCTGCATAATAATCCTTGCAATAAGGACTCTTGATTTTCTAACATTCCACAGCTGCAGACACAACCAGCTGCTGCTGAACTTGCAAGTTTTTAAAATTAGGTTCTCCACCACACCAATTATTAAGAAGAAAACTAAAATATATTTCTAAACAATAGTCCAGAACCATCTACCTGAACCTGCAACAGCCCCCCATGAGACAAGAGGTCTCCTTCATGCCTTGACTCTGAAACCTAATGAAGACTATTTAATTTCAATGCTAATACTTTGCCTCTGAGCATTCCATCAGAAATATCCTATGAACATTAAAATAAAAACTGGAACAGGAAGGAGCAGAATCCATTGCTTTTAAGGGGACTAGAAATTCACCCTCTTCTCAAGTGTCACGATGACCCTTAAACAGTTGCAAGCCCCCCATTATCTCTTGAATGTTCACAGTCCACAGCTACCTGCAAGGAACCTTTAGACCTTCTCCTGACACCTTCCAAATCCTGGAACATACTGAAAATAAAGGGTCATAAACAGACCCAATATTTCATACTCTGATTAATAAAGTCAACACTCTCTTACTAAAGTTTTAATTAAGAAAAGTTACTTCAATCTCAGATTTAACTTGATAATACCCAAAGATGCTCAGTTTACTTGGAGCTGCCACAAAACTATCAGTGCTGCAGACTTCCACAGAAAACAGATGTGTGTGTGGGAGAGCAAAGGAAAACCTTGTTGGAGAAATTAGGTCCATGAATTAAATCCATCTTGCCAAAGAATACTGGAGCTCTAAGTCCTACAAGAGCCTGTTATTCCTTTGGGAATTACCACCAGTGTCTAAGTGACATATATGTATGTTGCAGTTCCAGCCAGAAAGCTTAGTGACAAACCTCAGTATTGTCATGGAGCAGACCTAATTCTGATTCCTAGTGTAGGCATCTCATTCCTCAAATTAGCAGAGGCCAAGAATATTGAAGACACAGCACACTCAGGGACAGGTTATTAAAAGTCTACAGGTGCTTAAAGAAGCATACAGAGTCTAGACCCCTATCTATATTCATAGGTGCTTAAACAGCTCTAAAAATCTGGTTCTCAATCTCAAGTTCCTCATGGTACTCAACAGAGACCCCTGTATTTGTCTAAAGACATGCTTTGAACAATCAACCTCGCCCTCCCCCCCCCACCCCGCCCAAAAAAAAAAAATACCCAGTGTCCAGTCCTTCTTGGCTAAGAGTGGATCAGAAATGCAAGGCCTCAACATTTCAATCAGCAGGGCTCTCCCAGGCCTGCACAGAGGTTCTGCTCTGGCTTGTGCATCTAAGGACTGGTCAACAATTCAGTTTGTTGTACCATCAAAACTTTCAAATCATTCACTTATATTAAAACATTTTTAATATTACAACTGTAGCTCCTGTCAAGCAGGATCTGAAAAAAAAAACCTGTTTGGAACAGGATACTGTTCATTTCATTGTTTTATAGATTGTCAAACTGCAAGAGGGCTCAAACCAAAACTCAATACCCAAGAAATTACAAGAGAAAGTACACAGAATAATACACTACCTGCGAAACACCAACAACTTTAGTGAGGTTACAGGGATGGATTTGTCTAATCATCTAATACATACTTTTTAAAAACCAAATATTTTTGGTTTAATTTATTAAATCAGAGCTTAAATGCTTTTCTATATTTCTACTGGGTTTTTGATAAGTCTGCACGTGCTCAGAACAATATATAGAGTTGCACATTCTTATTAGCAGTGTTGTCACACACTGGAAGAAGTTACTGAGTTGATAACTTTATGTATTTGTCATAAAAAAAAAAGAGATTTCAAGGCCAGAACTTACTTGCTAATGTGAGATGACCTTTTTGACTGAGAATGGCCCCATATTTGTTCAGAGCTAAACACTGGTAAAATCCTTCATCAGATGGTTCTCCTCTCTTTCCTTCCACCTCACTGATGTATAAAGAGCCATTGGATAAAGTGTAGATCCTTTCATTTTCAGAAACCTTTGCTCCATTTTTCAGCCATGTAATGGTAATGGGAACTTCACCATGGGCATGGCAATCTAAAACGACTGGGTCCTTCCTTGTGACAGTTATGTCCTGTGGCTCTTTTATGAAAAACAGCTCACTAAAGCACCACACTCCTGAGAAAGAAAATAGGTTTTTGATTATAAGTACAGGCATACAAGGATCATTATAAGTAAAAGCAAACCTGAAAGCACACACTAACTGAAGTGGTGCAATATAAATACTTCTGTAGCCAACAAGTACCCAATTCTGCCCCTACAGACTGCAAGAGGAATTGTGCAGCTGACTCCAACGAAAGTAAAAGGCAGCCCTAAATAACTATGCTGCTTTGAGTTTGCAAATACATGTAATTATCTGAATGAGAAAGCAAGAGTAGCGCTTTGAATATTTAAACCTGCCTCACCAAGATTCAATATAAAAATGCTGGACTGTGAATATTTGCAGAAGCAATCTCTCCTCTCCCAATTTCCTGTCGCTCTTATGTATAAAAAAGATCATCTGATGGTTTCCACACACTGCACTAAACCAGCCCTCATACAGGTGTGGAGCCCTTGCTGGCCTGGTTTTAGCAGCATTGCCCAGGGAAGCTAGGAGCACAAGCTGTCTGCTGATTTTACAAGCTTGTCAAAAAGATCTTGAACGGGGCGAGTCGTAAACGTCTAATTTTACTAGAAATCTTTAGCAAAACCCAGCCATTGTGAGCCAGGGGTGTTATCCCCGCAGCCCTGCAAGCCTCGGGCACCCTCTGCACCCACTCCCCGGGGAGAAGCGACTACGGTCGTTTGCGGCAAGGGCACGTGGGCTTTTGCACGCCTGTGCTTCAAGCGCAGGCGGCAACTTTTCAACGCTGCTGCCGCGCTCGCTCGTGCAGCGCAGCGGAGGCGCTCGGAGCCGCGCGGCAGGTCCCCGGTGCTCTCCCGACCCTCGCTTGCAGCGGGGCCTGGGGAGGGCCCAGTGCCGGGCACCCGATGGCCTCCCGCCCGCGCCCCTGCCC
>NW_017728911.1:17294887-17301861 GCF_001723895.1 Crocodylus porosus | reverse complement strand
CAATGGCCGGGGCCGGCCCGGGGGCTCCCGCGCTCCCTCCCCTGGCTCCGGCCAGCGCGGACAATGGCCGGGAGGGAGGCGGGGAGAGCCGGACAGCGGGAGCCGGCGGCGGGGCGCCCCCGCGGGGATGGATGGCCGGGAAGTTGGCGGCGCTCACCTGAGAGGGGCAGCATGAGCGCCCGCAGCAGCGTCCCGCGGGAAAGAGGCGCCATTTAGCGGGCTCCGCCGGGCATGCTCCTGCGGGCCGGCGGCTCTAGACGTGCCCGGCTCGGCGGGGGACTCTTTGCCTGTGGCCGAGCCCGGCGCACGGACACAGCGACTGGCGCGAGCCCCGATCAATGGCCGAGGGGAGGAGACAGGAGATGGACGGAGCCTCCCCGAGCGCGCCGCTGTCCCGGCTCTACTTTCTGCATCTAGTCTCCATTGGCCTCTGGGAGGGCGAGGGGCGAGGGGCCGGGCCGAGGATGAAAGGGTGGGGGAGGGACCGGGCTGGACAATGCACCTGGGGCCGGCCGAGCTCACATGTCCGCCGGCCGAGCCCGCCCAAACTCTGCGGGGCGGGGTAGCGCGGCCCTCCGTGCAGGGGATGCTCTTGGGGGGAGAGGGGACATGAGTCCAAGCTTCTGCCGCCTCGTCTCCCCCCGCTCACAACGGGCTTTCAAGCTGTAAATCTCCAGGGAGTCGCAGCTATCTGTGGAGATAAAGGAGAGAGCCAGACCTGACCCCAAGTCTCTCCCTCTCCCTCATTTCTGGATTAGTTTGAAGACAGGCTTTCAAGTCTTTCCCCTTCTCCTGATGATGGATTTTCCCCCCAGTGTGTTTCAAAACCCCCCGAGGGGGTGGGGGCTCGCTCACGAGCCGGCCTCGCCTGTCCATTAATCAGCTCCACCGCCCGGCTCCTCAGCAGTTGTTTACGAGGGGCTGTTAAACCCAGAGTTACAAAAATGAATAAACCAGAAACGAACAAACAAGTTTTAGCCCATAACTTTTTGCTGTCCTCTCTTTCTCTGTTTCCCTGCTACTGCAGCCCCCCTTTGGAAGGGTGAAGCCCTCAAGGTATCCAAAAAAAGCAAAATAAAGGAGATACTACAAATGAGTTTTGAAAATAGTTGAAACCTTTCTTCACAATTGAACACTTCTGCAGAGTAGCAAGTCCAAAGTTTCAACTTCAGCTGAGTTGCTATAATACGCTCAATGCTGCCTTTTAAAATCACAAAAATGACATAGCTTCAAAACTGGTAGGATTGGCCTGGGGCCGTGGAAGCAAGTTCTACAAAATACAAAATTAATCAGACAAGGGATTGCTGCATGTTTACATCAGAAATTAAGGAACCTGCCATGTCAGTTTTTGCCGCCTCAGCCCTCCCTGTGTAGAAGACTCAAGATAGGGGCCTAGTTTAGTAGACTATTTGGGCAGAGGTGGTGCCTAGATAAATTGATAAAAATTTAATTTCCCAAGTTATTTACTTCATTTGGAACATCATTATGAAAAACTGATGGGCAAGCTTAGTATGGCCCATTAAAGGGCTACTGAAAACCAATGCTTTTATTAAAAAATAAAATACAAGGCTCTTTTACTTTCAGAAGTAGGATATCAAAATTAAAGCAATTGCCTGGGGGGTTATTCCTAGTTGAAGGAGATTTTCTCCACCCTGAGTCTTGAGCAGAGGGGATGACAGAAACCTGCTGAGCATCCTGAGACTCCAAGTTTCCTGCAGCCTTCAGGAAATCCACAGCAAGGGGACAATTCTTCCTAGATTCACCTGCCCCCACCCCCTTTCCTGTGGACTCATGAACTCTGCAGGGAGGAGGAACCCCCATCAAACTACAGAAGATGCACTGGACCCCTTCACACACTCAGTTAAGCTTTCAGCCTCCCCTTCCTTCTGCTCTAGCTCAGAAGTCTCTTTCGCTCCCCAGAGACTGACCGCCTAATTCTGGGTCTTCTGGCGCTCAGAAATAATGAAGTGGGGAAGGGCGGTTTCCAAATAATACAGTTTCCAAAAGGTTTTAGTGGGTAATGAAGAGCCTGGTAATGAAGGAAGCTTGGGTAGTTGGCTGTTTTAGTTTGAAGTTGTGCAGAAGGAAGGGTATATATATGCACTTTACAGATTATCTAAATAAAAATATAGCCAAGGGAAGATTCCCACAAAACTTGTAAGATATCACAAATGGACAGGAAGGTATTTCCTAATACTCGCCACTAGGGCATGACAAGCATTCTGGAGCAGTTGAGCCACTGGCAGGGAACAGGGTGTCATACTGCTAAGCACAGGAAGAGACAAAGCTTTTGTTATTTTGAAAATGGTTCCCCCCCCCCCTCTGTTCAGGCTGTGTTTTGGACATGTGCATGGTAATTAATCTATAATGCGGTGCAATTTGGTGTAAGTTTATTACAAGCCAATTCTTATAGTATCATTAAAACCACTTCCAAACAACCATTTTTTGTAACAATGGTTCTTCACCCCCAAAGTAAATGTCCTTTTTGTTGCCTCTATCAAGGTGGATTTAAGCTTGTTGTTGATATTTGAGTATGACTCTTGCAACTTGTTGAATAGCAATCTTAACTATAAGCATATAATTTGAGAAACTTGCTATCATATCTGTACTTTATTAACAGCTTGTATGGAAGATGTGGAAGAAGCCAGGAGTGTCAAAGATATGGCCTGTGGGCTGGATCCAGTCCATGAAAACATATGATCCAACCTGTGGGTCTCAGACTAACCTCATGCACCACATGGCACATGCTGGCCCTTGCCCTGCGCGCTGTCTGATGGGTGTGGGGCTGGAACAGGCGTACATGTTGCATAAGGCACAGGAGGCCAATCTGCATGCTGTTTCTGGGCTGGGCTGGATCAGGCCCAAGGCTGACCCCACATGTGAGACCAGGCTACACACAGTGTGCAGGGGTGGTCCAGGGCATGCACTGAGTGAGATGCCAGCACTTGTCCAGCCATGTATGCTTTCTCTAGTGCGTGGGGCTTGTCTGCAGGCCTGATTTGACTCAGAGACAGGCCCCATGTCCCTCATTTAGCTCACAAGCCTGGATATATTTGACACCCCTCTCAGAAACTACAGTTTAGATTGTAGTTAGCACTGGAGATTTCAAGTTCCTCTTAACTTGTGATTTCTTTCCAGATGTGTGACTGACTTCCTAAACTAGCCATACCTCTCTGCAACAAATTTGTAAAGTTTCTACACACATCGTACATGTTCTCCATCTGAATGTTCACAGATTCCAAGACACACAGATCCAGCCCTGATGTATAACGTGCCTATAACAACATGCAAACAGAATCTGTACTTGTTTAACCATGAACATACTTTTGAAAATTAAGCTTCTGCCTTGTGAAATAGAAGCTCTGTCCACTCAGAGAGCAGATCTAGTCTCAGAGATACTATGTATGTAACAAGCATCTTCTTACTCAGCAGATCTGTTCCCTGTTTGTATTCATTCTCATTACTGCTGACTTCAGTGACAAGCAAGTTTTTACTGCTTTTTGTTCATGCTAGCGCTGCAGAGCTGACACAGCCAAGAGCACATGAGCTGAATGCTATTTCTCGTGCTGCATCATTAACAGAATCTTTTACTAAATTTCAGTTAGCTACACCCCAAAACCCAGTGAAGACAATGTGAACCTATCACATTTTAGAGCGTTATCTGGTTTGCAGAGCTGGTGTGAACAGAAGAATATAGCTTTGACTCCAGATTTTAGCTTGCAAGATTCTGATAGACTTAAAAAAACCAGTTTTGCACATTTGAAATGCAAAACACTGGACAATAATGTAATAAATGACTGCAGCATTTTGCAGGTATTTTTCATAGCAAAACTACATGTCTGCCTATTAACCAGTTGTTGTCAATTAGACATCAATAGAGTAACAGGAATTTGTCTCTATATTTTTTAAATGTATAAACTTTAACTCGATTTAACGTTAGTCCTTTTAGAAAATGTATTCCTTGTTGTTTCCTGAAGGTATTATTCAGGCATGGATACGTAGTGTGCCAGGAAGGAAGAAGGATAATTTGATAGTGCTTAAAATGGTGTCTAAACAATTTGCCTACAATAAAATTAGTAAATATTATTTTTCTCTTGCAGCAAATGTTGACTGATCCAAAAATTGAACCCTAACTAATGAGGCTCAAATTACACCAGGATGATTTAATGTGCTTGTGATCTAATGATTGTAACTCACTATGTGTAGAACCTCCCTTGCTTACTCTAAAAATCTCTAGCTGGTATAAAATAAAGCAGGGTTTCTGCTTAGCAAGACTAGTCATAATAAATATGCATAGTAGATATATACACAGTAATATATGTACATAGTAAATATGTACATTCACTACTCCATTTCCAGTTTGACTTCCATAAGAGTGGGGGCTGCTGGTGTTCAGCACTTTGGAAAAATTAGACCTCTGATTTATATAACTTGATCATCATTACTGTAGCTAGTTTTATTTTAAAACAATTTAAGAAATTTTACTCCATTATTTCCCTTGCCAATTCACGTTAAATGTGGGTACATACGGAGCATGTAGGATAATTATTTATATTTTAAACATTTTTCTTCCTTGTTTCCTGCTGAGAAGTTACTGACCCTTCACCATCCTCTGATGCATGTGGCAACACAACATGATGGAGCAGGAATGCTTCAGACCTCATAAGATGACAGTAAAAAGATACAGAACAACTGGACCATTATTTAGATACTCATATTTAGAATTAATTTAACGGTTGTGAACAAACATTTAATTTAATAGACGTGAGAATCTTACCATATGTAAAACCTTTATTAAGCTAATATTGAATAGGTGTTGTACTATGAGGTGTTTAGCTTTGCAATTATTTACATAACATTTTTGATAACATAAAACAATTTTAATGCCTTCAAATAATAATATTGCATACAAACCAACATGCTGAAGTAAGAAAACATGTCTCAGGATCCTGGACAAAAAATGTACTATAGGGCACTTAATTTTTGGTTAAGCATTAGTCATATCCTGGCTGTTATTTGAAAGATTACACTATTGACAAGGCATGGTTGATCGAAGTAAAGCAATGTACTTCCTCCACTCCACTCGACTACAGTCTGAGTCACATTACTACAATTAATTCTGATTAATTATATGGATAAAAGTACCCAATATTTACAGTGTGCCCAAGATGATTAAAGAAAAAGGACAGTCATTTTTAAATATATTTGTTAGAGCCGACTGTATGTTTTTGTCACAGTTTTCTAATGACAACATAGAAAACATTAAATAATTCTGAGCAGTTATATTTTGATGCATCATTGGATGCATCTTTTTATAAATAGCAGGATAATGACAAGAAACAAAAACCCACCACTGCCAATCAGAGAGAGCCTGGGTTGGGTTTCTCAACTTCAGTATAGGTCAGCCCATTCCAAAGCCCACAGACCTTCTCCACTGTACCTAGCTGTAATAATGCAGTGTGCTTGCCACCAGTTCAAAGACCTCATACTGATGTTTGGGTGTTAACTCTTCAAAGAATTCAAATTGGCTTATGAGGAGGGCTGGCCCCTTTCCAACAGTTCAGATGGCTTACAATGATTGCCTTTCCACATCCTTTAGTTGTTGTTTCACTTTGTCATTTTGAATGTAGTGGAATGCAGGCTCCCTTTGAAGATTTTTCAGATGGACTGGGGTGTACAGGTACAGGTACGCCCTATGGTACAGGGCTTCATACCAAGTATGAGTCTTCCAACTTTTTAATGATCTTGGAGTTTTATACATTTCTGGGATACACCCCCTTCATCAAAGATAGCTGTATCAGGAAAAGGATGATACCACGTGTTAATATTTTAAATTGCAGGCTCTTGGATAAACTCTACACATGCTGATGTTAAAAGTACACTGTTGAAGTAACTGTTTGCTGACAGGTTTCCAGTTTTGAACATATCATTGGTATTATCCTCATAAATACCTTTCTTAGAAGGAAAATATCACTGTACATACATCAGTTTAATTATTGAGCAGGATACAAATCTTCCTGTTAGTGGGAGGAAATGTGCAGGCCACAAGCTTCAGAACTATTCAGTGTGTTATTTGATCTCAAATTCTTCTGTCATTATTAGCACATTTTATTTTCCTCACTTTTCATTAATAATTTTCCTTATCCCATTAATTAATGTAGCATGTGTCAAGTGATAGTTACCACTTAAATTATAATACAGATTTTTCTGAATTACAATTGCTGATCAAATACTTCAGATAATGGAAACAACTATTACAGTTACTTGTAAATAATCTTCTTTCCCATCAGTTTGTAAATTCTTTGGGACAGGTACAGTCCTTTTTTGGTTTTGGTTGGTACAGCACCTATTACAGTGAATTAATTATTTGTTTAATGACTCATGTTCCTATGTGCTACTCTAGTACAAAAGTTGATAGTTACCCAGTTCAGACCCCACTGGAGTCTTCAATGGGAGTTTAGAGCAAACTAATCACCCACTCTCAAATAATATTGGTACAACTTTATTCTCTGCAACATTTCCTTCCAATAGACCCAGGAAGTAAGAGATTTATCAATTGGTAAATGAATTAAATCTCCAAAAGCAGCATTTACACATTAACATCTAAGGAACAAAAATCAATAATAAGAAAAGAACAAAACAAAAGACAAATAGATAAGAGAAAATAATTTGAGTGTTTCCAGTGAGCTGGATCTATTAAGCTTGGTCATCTGTTCCTGCTACTGTACATTATTGTTGAGCTGAACATAGTTTTAATATTTTTCAGCTGAATTGCTTGTGAGGTTTAGAGTTTGGAGATCAAAAGTACTATAAATAACAAACATCCTAGAAATTAAGAAAAAACTCAGAGAATTGGTAGGCAAGATTCCAATAGATTTCATAGATTTCATAGACATCGGGGCTGGAAGGGACCTCAGAAGATCATCAAGTCCAGCCCCCTGCCCAAAGGGCAGGAAGTCAGCTGGGGTCATAGG
>NW_017728911.1:17278433-17294367 GCF_001723895.1 Crocodylus porosus | reverse complement strand
AACGTAGCACTGCCGAGCCTATAAGGATGCTGCAGGTTTTTCCTCCCAAGGTGGAGAACCTTGCATTTTTCGGTGTTAAACACCATTAGATTGTCATCTGCCCATTTGCTGAGCTTGTCCAGGTCAGCCTGGATCACCCCCCTATCTTCTGGCGTGGATGCTTCGCCCCAAAGTTTGGTGTCATCGGCAAACTTGGCCGGTCCACTCCTGCCTCCAATGTCCATAGGAAGGCAGGGCAAAGGAGAGATGTATTTAGAATTGTCAGTTCCTTAAAAAAGTAAGGGCACACGCATTAACTCTCTCAGTACAAAGTATAGATAGGAAGAGTAGCAACAGACCATCTTGACTGAATTGTGATCTATCCCATTACCTAAAACTGAAAAAGGAACAAAATACAAGCAGTAGAAAGGAGATCATCCTATTAAGGATAAATATGAAAAGATAAAACCATTTAGCGACAACATTAGAAAAAGCCAAGGTAGAAATTCAGAAAGAACTAGAAGAGACATAAAAAGTAACAAGAAAATCTCACACATTCACAGTTAAAGGAAGTCCAAGGATAGAGTTGCTCTTCTACTTAGTGGGGAAGAAGACGTAACAGCATATGATGCCAAGAAAACCAAGGTTTTTAATGATTTTGTTTTTGCTTCAGTCTTCACTAAAAAGTTAGTCTTGTAGAAATGACTAACATCAAAAGGCAAGAATTCATGTTAGAATAAGTAAGGAACAGGTTAGAGACTACTGAGAAAGGTTAGATGTTTTTAAATCAGCTAAGCTTGATGAACCTTATCCTAAATTTTCTGAAGGAATTTCACTAGCAATGATCTCAGAAATGTCACGGAGCGTGGGGACAATTCTTAAAATCAGGGAAAGGGCATATGCAGTGCCTTTCTCTAAAAAAAAGGAAGTAGGAATAATAGCTCAGTCACTCCAACTTCAATTCCCTGAAACTCTAGAACAAATAAACAAAATATTTACAAGCACCTAGAAGGTAACAAGGTGATAAGTAGTAACAACATGGATTTGGGAAGAACAGGTTGTCAGCACAATATAATTCCCTTTTTTGACAAGGTAACGGCCCTCATGAATAGAGATTAAACTGTAGACATGATATACCTGCACTTCAGTAAGGTTTTTGCCATTGTCCTATTTGACATCATTTTAAGTAAACCAGGGAAATACAGTGCAGAGCAGGGATGGCCAAACTTCCTAACCCCTTTAGTCACAAATCAAGGTATTGACATGTCTGAGAGCTGCAGGAGAATACTTCTGAGGTACATATGCCACAGAGTCAGTGATTTGAGCATGGTACTCTACCTTAAAAAGTAATTTGACATTAAGTGACAGAGAAAATAAAAAGGAAAACCCAAAGAAAATGAAAAATAGAAAATGAGAAAGTAAGAGACAGAGAAAAAAAATATTTTTTAATTTAACCAGTTTTCTTTATTCAAGAGACACATTTAAATTGCCTAGGACATGTATGTGGCTTACAAACTGCAATTTAGCAACTCCTGGTTTAAAGGAAATAACTATAAGGAAAATACACAATTGACTGGGAAACGGTACTCAGCAAGTAGTTATCAGCGACTCACTTTTACACTGGAAGGATGTGTCAAGTGGGGCTCTACAACAGTCTGCCCAGGATCTAGTCAGTATTTTTATTAATGAGTTTGATGATGGACTAAAGAGTACTCTTATTAAATGTATAGATGATATTAAACTAGAATGGCTTTTTAAGCACTTTAGAGGACAGGATTAGAAGTTCAAAATAATTTTATATTGGAGACGGAGACTGAAACAAATAGGATGAAATTCAGTAAGGGCAAGTGCAAAGTACTCTATTTACATTGGCATAAACTGTGTGAATGGAGAACAGTTGGTTAGGCAGAAATTCCAAAGAGAAGGATCTAGAGGCTATAGTAGATCACAAACTGCATTTGAGTCTATAATGTCATGTCATTATAAAAAAAGACATAATAAACATAAATATTGTATCTAAGACAATTAATAATTTTTCTAGCTTTCTCGGGACTGGTAAGTCTTCTACTGGAGTACTGACACTGCTGTGCACCACACAACAAGAAACCAAATGAAGAGAGTCCAGATGTGAGCAACAAAAATTATCAGAGGTCTTAAAACATGACCTAAAAGGAAAGATTGAAAGAAGTGAGTTTGTTTAGTCTAGAGAAGAGGAGACTGAAGGGAGATGTGATAACATTTTTTTCAAATATGAAAAACAGGAAGGTTATAAAATGTTTTCCATGTTCACTGGGGACAGGGCAAGAAGAAATGCCTTTAACTGCAACAAAGATTTAGATGAGACATTAGAAAAGCATTTTGACTCTAAGGAAAGAGTAAGTACAAGAATAGACTGTCATGTGAGGTTGTAGAATTTCTGTTACTGGAAGATTTTAAGAGCAGTTTAGACAAATACTTATCAGGAATGGTTTTAGCCATAGTCGATTTTGCTCTGGAGCAGAGGGATACATTAGATCAGTGTTTCTCAATCCATGGGTCACAAGCCAAAAGTGGGTCACCAGAATATACGAAAGCGTTGTGAACAAACTTTAAAAATGGATTGTCATTTAAAGGAGAAAAACATGGGAAAACCGTGGCTTTCCCCTTGCCGACTGGCAGAGTTCAAGGAGCTGCTTGGGTCCCCCCCATGTATTCAGGAGTGAAGGGCACTGGGTCAGGACTGGCCATTGATGTTTACAAATGGGTCCTGGTAAAAAAAGGTTGAGAACCACTGGACTAGAAGACCCCTTCAGAGCCCTTCCGTCTCCATTTTCTAAGATACCATGAAAACAATTTAATTTTTGGATCCTACATACCTGGATTAGGGTCTCACTCTAACATCAAATACAACAGAAAGAAAAAAAATAACGTATTTTAACTTACATGATAAAAGCTTGTAGACCTTGAGTGTTTTCTTACACTAAAGCAAAGGCAGGCAAAATACAGCCCACAAGCCAGATCTGGCCCACCAGGCCATTCTATCTGGTCCATGAGGCCCCTAAAAATGTTAGAAAATTATTTTTTATCTGTCGCTGGCTGCCTGTCAAAGATGACAGGAGCTAGGGGCAGTAGGACCCAAAGGGAGCTGGTAGCAGGACCCAGTGGCTGAACAGCAAGGCTGACCCAGCTTCACCTTCTGCAGCTTCTGGCCTCACAACCCTGGGGCTGTCCCCTACCTCCCTCTGTCTGTGTGGAAAGTAAGATAAGATCAGACAGAGGGATGGGGGGAAAACTGCTGCAATCAGCCCAGCAGCTGGGATCCCCATGGTTCTGGCCGAGCTGGGTTGGAGCCACAGTGGGAAGGGGGGGGCAGAGGGAAGCAAGGATGGTAGCGGGGCTACAGGAAGCAGCAGGAGCATGGGAAGTAATGGGGGGAGCAGCAATGGGGCCACGGGAAGCGGCAGTGGCGCAAAGAGAAGCAGGGGGAGCAGCCAGAGGGCCATGGGAAGCAGTGGCAGCACGGGGAGTGGCAGGGGGAGCAATGAGGGCTGCAGGAAGTGGCAGCATTGGGGGGAATGGTGATGGTGGCAGCTGGGAAGCAACAGCAGTTGTGGTGGGTAGGTATGTGGGAGGAAAAGTAGGGAAATGGCAGGGGAGTGGTGGTAGCAGGTGGGAGCACGGAGCCCATGCCAGTGCTCTGGGGCCAGCAGACCCAGGGTGGGGCAGCAGGAGTCTGAAGCCTGGGCACAGGGTCCGCGTCTCATGAGGCTCACACACGGTCCGTGAAAGCCACATGCAATGGAGCCAGGAGCCTGGCCCCATCTCTCTCCCACCCCACCAACCATAACCCCAAATCCTTCCCACAGCCCCCTCCCCAATGTAAATAACACCAGAGTATGTGAATGTGTGTCCACATCTGAGAACAAATGCACCCTCACTCCACATATAGTTTTTCCATGGTTTATAGCAAAGAGACTCTGGATTTGTGAGGAACTGGTATGCCAAAGAAGGTAGGGCAGAATAGCATCTTGTAGACTAACTGAGACTGGTTAGAAGGTCTCCACATGGGAACAATTTTTTGTTATTTATTAAGAAAAGAGAGGTATCGCTAAAGAAACCTTTTATGATGAGCTTTAACAAACTACATTTACCAAACTAATTGTATCTAACGTTGTGGTGGAATACTGTATTATGGACACAATTATTTAGGAAAATAATTCATGAAAGGAAGATACAAATGGAAAACAACTCAAAGTAAGTGTCACTGAAGTTTATGTATATATGGTAGAATCTTGATTCCTTGCGGGGTTAGGTTCCTATCACCCTGTGAAGATGAGTATTTGTCAGTTAATCAGGGATATTTACCGTCGAGTGGAGTACTGGCACCCTGTGCTTTGAAGGAAAAGCTACAGCAAGTAGCTGAGTGGCTCATTCTTAATTCCTACTGCAAACTAATTGAGTTGTGAACCATTCCTATATAAAAGTTCTGGACTCCAATGGAGTTACTAAGCATTTATTAATCAAATTTGACAGAACTATAGTTTGTGTGGCACTTTGACATTCAAATCTCTCTGTTCAGCCTACCTGCATTCAACATAGGATAAGATGGAGCACCTGCTGCTTCCCTAGTTCTAGGCCTGGCTCATGGTTTATTTGATCCTCAGCATATTTTAGAGTAGCCCAGGGCTGCTGGTGTTTACACTGGAAATCTACTCTGTAGAGATCTCTGGAGTACAAGGAGATCCAGCTATGTCACTTCCTGCAACTGGCATACAAAGGAGAGAAGAAACCAAAGAAGTGGATGATATAGGGGTTACAAAGGTCTCTAGGTTACACAGAGTTTGCAACCAAAGGAGTCCCCTATGCTAGTGTAATTCCAGCAGCGCTGTTAGAACTTTTGCAACATTGCTACTGTAATAGTGCAAAGCAAACAGAAAAGGAGGAGCAGGGAGCAGGGGTGGGAAGAGGGGAAGGATCTAGGAGTCAGTGAACAGGGCATCAGCCCTGGGCACGAATTTATAGGAGCACCAGAATGGTGCCTGCAGTAATGAGGCAATAGAAGTAGCAGAATCTGCACACAGGGTAAGACTCTGCAGAGCTTAGCATCTCTGCCAAGGGCACCAAAATTTCTAGTTACATCTCCTGTGGGATCAGGCACACAGGACCACACTTGGCTGAGTCATGCAGGGCATATTGGGCTCAGGAGTTATAAAAGAAACATTGAAAATAAAATAGTAAAGAAGCTGCACTATGTACCAGTGAAGTAACAAGATACCTCCCATCATCCTTGCTGTTTTCCACTACAGATGCTGAAATATCATCAGGAGATCAGCAGGTATGCAAACAGCCTAGACTAAAATGACCTTACCAAGAGGTGAACAAAACTCTACCCATTCTTTGAAGTGACTGGGAACAATTATTAACAGTGGGCCAATAAAATACATAAATACAGACTGTAAGTCAATTCCCTTACAACTCCTGATCTTCTGGTCAGATTTTTCTTTTTAATATGCAAAGAGAATGGAGATCTAGTTTTGGCTCCTAGTTGTGATGAGTATTAATATTTAATTAAAGAAGCTCCTTCTCAAGGCCAACAGGATACATGTTAATATCCAATATGTAACAAAAGGGATATTCAAATATATATGCAGTGGTCACTCTGCCTTTTTTACTAGGTATATATTCTTATTAATTCACTACTCTCTTTACTCCAGTTTTATACTACAACCTCTGTCTTAATCCTTTCCTCAACACAACAGCAGTGCAATGTTTATTTCTTAAATGTTAATTCTTGCCTTGTGTACAAATGTAAACAGGTTTGTATAAGGAGGGCTCAGGCTATAGTACCAGGTGAAAAAACCCCCCAGGGAAGATAGAGGGAAAAGTAGAACACTGCACCCTGACTCTATAAAGCACAAACATCACCATAAAAGGAGTCAGAACCAAGGCTTTCTTCAACCTGGCCCAGAAGAAAACCTAGCAAGCGGATAGTTTAAATCAGAGAGGAAAAAAAATAAACAAGCTATCCTTAAGCCTGAAAAGTCTCTTTGAAGGAGTAGGGGTGTCCAATTTCCCCATGCCCCCTTTTGAGCTGCTCAGCAATCAAAGAGATTGTCTAATTCTCCCTGTGTCCGCATTACGTCATGAGCTGCTGCGCACTATAAACGATTCTAACTAGCTCCCTGCATCTTCCAAACATAATTAACAGCATAAACATACGAACGAGATTTGAAACAGTTCTGCTTAATCGATTAACTAAAATGAACAATGTCAAATTAATTTCTTACTGACACCTACACTGTTGTGTAGACCTGTGAGTCTCCTTCTAAATATCAGCACTATTACCAAAAAGAATAAATCCTTGAATTATAGTTGTACCATGTTCTACAGCTCAGCCATCACATCCTGGTATGGTTGTTGCCTATGTGAGATAGTTTTGGGTTAAACAGCTGATTCAGTGCCCTTTCATCTCCCTCCCTCTGGGATTTGTACATTGTGTCACTGTGTTGTATATTCCTGTACAGTCAGTGTGTGCCTGACTACCTTTTACCACTGCTGCTGTTTACAGCATTGTTCCTCATCCCGGATATGTGCAGTATCATTTTCATGAGGTGGTGGCAGCTGTCAGGACCCCAAATCACGTTGAGTTGTTTGTTTTGCCTTATCTATCTCTTTAGATATCTTCAGGTCCCCAGTGACTCTGACATCAGTTTCTAACAATGCAGGCATTCTTGTTTTCAGTTCTCTGTTGAACACAATGTCAGTAAGTGACAACCCATACTTCACTGGTGCCTTACTGTAATTTGACAGTGCTAAATATAGATCAGACTCCATATCCTTTTTCTGTATATTGGTCATCTTTGTACATTAGCACTCTGATTCCATGTGGGGCAGCTAGATTCGATGCAAATTTCTCTACATGCTTTATGCCCTTTCTTTGACTCCTGGGTAGGGGGGCAGGCATGATGGTAATAACCCCGTTTTTCCTAAGATCTGCCTGTACACCTGACTCTGTTAACTTTTTTCGCAATAATTTATTTCTAATATCCAGAATTTATATTTTTGTTTATTATTCCAACAACAATGGCTCTTTCCAAAGCTTTTTTGGAGGCTATGTCTTCAACCATTTTCCCCTCACATGAAAACTTAATCTATGTACACCTTAGAACTCTCCACATGATCAAAGCTTGCTGCATTTTCCTATGAAATGCATTAGATCCTGAAGACAACCAGACTAATACTCTGAAAAAACAGGATCTCGTGAAAGGGTGTTCTATGAGCATAAATGTATGTTCTGTTTTAGTAAAAGTACCTGCCTGAGTACTGCTGACACATCAGGAATATCAGTTATATTGCCACAAATTTTTCTAAGTAGCAGAAAATGTTCCTTATTTAAAAATATGTATTTATTTAATTCTTCTGGGTCTCATCTTTTTTCCTCCAATAACCAACAAACATAGCCACTTTTGCTTGGAGAGATTTTAGTCATGTTAGTTTGAAGTCAAGCAGAAGATTTAGTAGAGATGCACCTTATAGACTAATTCAGGGACAGGCAATTATTTTGGGTGGAGGGCTGCTTACTGAGTTTTGGCAAGCCAGCAAGGGTGGTATGACAGGCAGCCAAGAGCAGATAAATATTCATTTTCTACATTTCTTAGGGCCCCTGTGGGCTGGATAGAATGACCTGACGGGGCGTATCCAATGTGTGGTCCCCATTTTGCCCACCCCTGAACTAATTGAATCAGAAATGCATAAGTTTTCATGAGCCCAAGCTCACTTAATCAGATGCTTGTGCATCTATGATTTAGTTAGCCTATGACAGTGGTTCTCAACCCTTTAGGACCTAAGGCACCCTTCAATAAACTCAAGGCATCCCTTGGCAAATTCAAGCTCTTAATTTTCACTTTTTTTGACTACAGAAAAATAATAAGCAATGCTTCTTTTGCAAAGAATTCAAAGACCACAACAATGCAGAATCCTTTTAACACTATGGATTCCTGTTTGAAAACTCTGAGTTTATCTTATGCATACTGTTTGCACAGAATTGGTGATCTAAAAGGTGCATCTTTACTCTGTCTTCTGACTAACTTTGTTTGGTTTTTCTGCTCTCACAAGGATTCTCAGAGCAATGAGCCTCATCTATCTCTTTTTTTAGCTTCTGCTTTTCAGCAAGGGAAACTTTGCAAAGGGCATGACTCACAGGATGGCTGGACTCTTTCAGCTAGATTGATGCACTCAGAGAGCTTTTAAATCTCCTGGAAGACATCCTCAAACTCCTTAATTGTTTTGCCCCTTTTGCCCCTCCTACGAGTCCACCTCCTTGATGAGAGCATGGGCATAGCACATTTTAAGTCAATAACAGATACATTTTTCCTCTGGTACTACAGGGGTTTTCAACCTTTTTAACAAATGTACTCCTTCTGTCTCGGTCTCAGCTCATGCACCCCTTTATATTTTTTTCTTGTTTTTTAATGTTACCAGTTATGTGATATAAGGCGGGCTACACTAATTAACATTAAATGTATTATTAATATATGCAGCATCTGGCTGGTAAGTGTGTTGTGGGGGAAGGGACATGGGGGAGGCAGATCGAGGCCCCTGCAGTGAGGGAGGGACAAGAAGTAGGGCTGGGACTGGGGGAGGGACAGGGGCAGACACTGCACAGCCAGGGCAGAGTGCAGGACTGAGCTGTGAGTGGCTTGTCCGGGGGCAGGGGACAACTGTCACTGCACACACCCTGGGAGGGCACGGGGAGCATGCAGCCTCAGATCTGTCTGGGGCAAGGGCAGGCTGCCGCTGCAGGCTGGGGCCAGGGCAGTGCCGGGCTCTTCCCAGCAGGGGGCTAGGCTGGAAGAGAGACTGGGGGGGGCTGCAGCCACCCCAGAATTCACTGTAGCTCCCCCTCCACACCTCCCAATGCCGCCTGCCGTTACCTCCCCTCCACTTCTCTCACAACAGACTTACCAGCTGGACCCAGCTGCTCTCCACATTGCTGGGCTGTACTTCTGGTTGCCTGCATGCTGTGCTGCAGCTGAGCACATGCACGAGGCATTTATTGGGCACATTAATTGGCTATATCAGCCAAAAAATGTCAATTGCTGATACAGTCACTTTTCCTTATATCTGTGTGAATCCAATGGCACCGACGTACTGTAATTTTTTCTCACTCATTCTGTGTACCCCCTACAACATTTTTAAGTACCTCTAGAGGTACACATACCCCCAGTTGACAGCCACTATGCTATTTACAAATTATATCTTACCCAACTTATTATATCCCCATACATTTTGTGAATATACTTCTCTAGCACCTTGTTTCCTGATGAATAGGTTGGGCAATCTTTTTCTTGTCCTTCACACAGTTGTTTACTATGGATTAGATTTACTTCTTTACATAACCAGTTTTACTATTTTTTATAGTAATGTTTTATAAACTATTGTAATTTTCCATACCAAGCTCAACCCAAGAAATACTATTACTCCCTCAGCAAGGCCGATAAAACTAGTCTTGAATTTCTAATTTAAGTAATTTTATACATAGATTTCATAGACATTAGGGCTGGAAAGGACCTTACACAATCATGGGGTCCCCCTGCCTACAGAGAAAGCTAGATAAATAATCATTGTAGCTTTTAAACTATTTTAATGACTTTTACCAAATTTCTCCAGAAAAACTTGTCTTGGGATAAGATGTGGCACATTTCAAGAAAAATAAGTCTAGTCACCTGTAACCCTGGTTCTGTGAGGGATTCTCCCTCTCTATACTTAGCTGCAGCCAGTGGGCACTTCTCATGAGTGAAAGGTTTCTTTTGGGGACAGATAAGGTTTTTTGCTTTTTTCAAACTGGCCTCATAATAGGAAAACTATTTTGCTTAAATTCTGGGCTACAAGTGTCTGCTTCATAATACCACAATGCCAAAGTAACA
Organism: Crocodylus porosus; assembly: GCF_001723895.1. Lineage (NCBI taxonomy): Eukaryota > Metazoa > Chordata > Crocodylia > Crocodylidae > Crocodylus > Crocodylus porosus. The sequence goes on along the minus strand of NW_017728911.1, from coordinate 17,284,483 downwards.
TCACTGACTCTACTGAGATAAACTTACTCAAGTCTAGTGACTGAGAGCTGGAAACTGCTGCTGCAATTTCAAAGCTTGTGTTGCATGTCAGAAACTTCTGTTTCAAGTTACACAATGCAATACAGCCACAAAGGCACTCATAGAAAATTTAATATTTTGAAGTAAAGCTTTTTACATAGCTACTACTATTGATTCAAACTGAAAAAAAAATCTATTTCCATTTCTACTAACACCACTGTTTGTTTACATTTCCCTTAGGTTGAACACTTATTTGCTCTGTTTCCAATTAATTTTGTTTCTAGGTTAAAAAATAACATTGTAATTTTGTTTGCCCATCTAAGCAATAGTATCCCTTTAATTCCTTTATTACATTTTCTAGATTAACAAATACACAGCATCACAGTTCACTGCTAGCACAGCCACAAGGTGGTATGTGATTTTGTCTGCCTCACCAGACTGGCTTGTGACATTTGGGGACAATAAGAACTGAAAGTCAACTTATATGGCAATTTCTATCCCCTGGGTACCACTGGATTCATCATGAATTTGGCTTATTAACTAATTCTGTATCAAATTTTTAACAGATAGTGACATTTGATAAGTAATGTTACTTCTATGAGGAATAAATTGAATCATCTTGGAAGGATAGAAAATTTCCCTAATATCTGTGTTACATGTCAATTTTGATTTACCATACCTGTTTGAATCCAACATGAGGTTTTTTTCCCCATTCAGCATGGGGGGAGCAAGGTCCCAGCTGGAGCTGCAACAGGAAAGTAAGAGGTGTGGGGTGGGGGTAGGTGATGTGCAGGGTAAGCAGGAGGGGGGACAAGTGGTGGGGGAAGACAAACAGTGAGGGGCAGTGATCAGGCCACTTGATGCCCCTACCACCTGCCCCTTTGCTGCTACTTGCCATGCTACAGTCCTGGTGGGCAGGAAAAATTTAAGATGACTCTCTTAAAATTAGATTGTCTACCTGGAAAATTCTAACAGATGTCTAAATTATTTTTCAAAAATATATCTAGAATCAAATTATTGGGGGGTTGTCTTAAATTCCAAGTTGTCTTGGGGAAATACAGTAGGCTGGTTACACCTTGTGAGCTCCCTTTGAACTTCTGAGTAACTCTACTTCTGGTGTTTACAAACAGCTATCCTACCCTCTTTGCTATCTCTTTTCAGAGCAGTGCAATTTAATTTTGCTTACTCTTTCTTTAGCTGTTATGCCTTCTAATCCTTTTATAATTTTTGTGTCCTCTAGTTTATCAGCTTCCCTCTGTACCAAAATGCACAGAAAAAAAAACAGTTAAGGTAGAGAAGGCATATTTAAGGAAGAGACTTTTCCCTGCTCTCCTCCCAGTGATACCACTTTGTGCATAAAGCAGCATAGCATTTGTTTTTATTGCAACAGCATCACACTGCACTGCCCACTGAATTGCTCTTTCATTGCCCCATCAGTCTTAGCAGTACTAAGTTAGCACTACTATTTTCTCACTGCATTCTAACACTCTGACTGTCTGCGATCTCATCCTCAATAGCATGGACCCCCTGATCCATTATACCCAGCAGGGCACAGGTACTGGACTTTAAAAAAGCTGACTTTAATAGGCTCAGGGGATTGGTTAGCAGTGTGCTAGGAGCTAAGAACTTTAGATGCATTAAGGGTCCAGGATGGGTGGACATTCCTCAAGGAAACCATTCTTTGGGCTCAGAGTGAGTCAATCCCATAGCAGAGGAAAGGGGGCATGAGGGTCAGGAAGCCCCTTTGGCTAATCAGGGGCATCCAAGATACCTTAAGGGCAAAAAAAGAGGCATACAGGAAATGGAAGCAGGGGGTAGATAGCAAAGAGGAGTATACTTCTTTGGCCCACACCTGCAGGGAGTCAGTCAGGATGGCCAAGGCAACTCTAGAACTCAGGCTAGTGTCAGGGATTAAGGACAATAAAAAGTCCTTTAGGTACGTTGGGAGAAAAAGAGGGTGCAGGGTAGCATAGAACCCATACAGGACAGGCAGGGAGGCTTGGTGATGGATAGCAGGGACAAGGCAGAGTTCTTCAATGAGATTTTTTGCCTCTATCTTCTTAAATGGGAAACTAGACAAACCCTGAACATACATCACAGACACCAACAAAGGGAACATCAGCCAACCAATGGTCAGTGCTGACACAGTAAAAAGACACTTGGAGGGACCGGACGTATTCAAATCACCAGGACCGGAGGGACTCCACCCATGGCTAATGAAGGAATTAGCGGGTCCAAAGCTGATCCACTGGCAAGGATATATGAGCATTCATGGTGTTCGGGTCAGGTTCCGGAGGATTGGAAAAGGGCTAACGTCATCCCGATCTTTAAGAAGGGAAGGAAGAAGGACCCAGGGAATTGTAGACCAGTCAGCCTTACCTCTATCCCTGGGAAAATCCTAGAAAACATTATCAAGGAACACATCTGTGGGAGCCCGCTGGCTAATGTGATACAGAGGGGCAACCAACATGGGTTTTTAGCAGGCAGGTCCTGCCTGACTAACCTAGTTTCCTTTTACGACAAGGCCACCAATAGTTTAGATGCAGGAGTCAAGGTGGATGTTAGCTATCTGGACTTCAAGAAGGCCTTTGACAAGGTATTGCATACCACCCTTATAAATAAACTGAGGGGATTTGCCTTGGATGATTACATGGTAGACTGGGTTCCAAATTGGATCAAGGGTGACACTCAGAGGGTAGTATTGGATGGGTCAGTGTCAACCTGGAAAGATGTGGGCAGTGGAGTCCCTCAGGACTCAGTTCTGGGACCGGTGCTGTTCAACATCTTCATCAGTGATCTGGATGCAGGGGTGGGAAGCACCCTGTCCAAATTTGTGGATGACACAAAATTACGAGGTCCAGCTAACACCCTGGAGAGGAGGACCCAGATCCAGGCCAACCTAGACAAGCTGGGGAAGTGGGCAGAGAGCAACAGGATGCAATTCAATAAGGACCATTGCAAGGTGCTGCATCTAGGGAGGATGAACTGCCATCATACCTACAGACTGGGGGGCAACCTTCTCCACTCCACTGAGGCAGGAAAAGAACTTGGAGTCACTGTTGACTCCAGAATGAACATGAATCACCAATGTGATAAAGTGGTTGGCAGAGCCAATCGCACCTCGTCGTGCATCCATAGGTGCTTCACAAACAGGTCCAGGGAAGTGATTCTCTTCCTCTATGCGGCACTGGTCAGGCCACAGCTGGAGTACTGTGTCCAGTTCTGGACGCTGAAGTTCAAGCGGGATGCAGACAACTTGGAGAGGGTCCAAAGAAGAGCCATTCACCTGATCAGAGGCCTGTAGGGAAGGTGTGATGAGGAAAGGCTAAGGGACCTTAACCTCTTCAGCCTCTCTGAGAGAAGGCTGAGAGGGGACCTTGTGGCGGCGTACAAATTCATAAGGGGAGAGCAACGTGAAGTAGACAATGATCTGTTCACCAGGGCACCCCCTGGAATGACAAGGTACCATGGCCATAAGCTACTAGAGAGAAGGTTTAGGCTGGACATTAGGAAAAAGTTCTTCACGGTCAGGGTTGCCAGAATGTGGAATGGGCTCCCAAGGGAGGTGGTGCTCACCCCGTCCTTGGGGGTCTTCAAGAGGAGACTGGACACGCACCTGGCTGGGATCATATGACCCCAGGGTTGGTGACTCTTTTCTTGCCTGCCAGGGGCAGGGGTTGGACTAGATGGCCCACCGAGGTCCCTTCCAACTCCCTGAATCTATGAAATAATGGCAACTTAAAACAGAGCAGAGGACTTATCCCTCTCTACAAAGTTACATCCCCTTTGCTCAATGTATGGTGGCACTGACCTCTTTTCTCCTTTCTTCTTTAAAGTTTTTGCTTTAAGTAGCCTTAAAAATTGAGTTACCATAAACATGTTTAACTGCTACCTCTTCAAGACACTGACAATTACAACTGTATGATTGAATTTACAAAAAATGTGGTTAACTTTACTATGAACTAGTCTGCAAACTTTTACTTTCCTTCTGCTTATGGGGAATTTCACTGAATTAAAAAAATCTGTGAAATCCATTTACATCTCACTTGAACCCATGTACAGTTGCCATCTTTGTTACTTTTTCAAAGATTATTCAGTCCTTCCATGAGTGTTCTGACAAGCATATCTTTGTTTGAGCCAGGTACAACAGCAAGCATATTAATTCTCTGCCCAGGAAGTCTTCCTGTACAGGAAAGGTACGCGTCCCTGCAAGCTGATATGCTGATGTCCCCTGCAAGCGACCAGGGTGGATGACTGGAGACCCTCTGGGTTAAAATCCATGGGGAGCATGGCACAGGGGACACAACAGTGGGAGTCTACTACAGACCTCCCACCCAAAGTCAAGAGCTTGACCAGGAGTTCACCAGGAACTGGCTGAAGCTGCATGCTCCGGGACTATGGTTGTCATGAGTGACTTCAATTACCCGGACATCTCGTGGGAGGATCACTCAGAAAATCCGAGCATTCACAAAGCTTCCTATCATGCGTGGATGACCTCTACCTGACTCAAGACGTCTACAGGCCAACGAGAGGTAAAGCACTGCTCGACCTGATACTAGCTACTGGGGACGACCTAATCAGTGACGTAGTGATCGATGGGAAGCTGGGTGATAGCGACTATGAGCTGATCACCTTCACCATCCACCGTAAAGCTGGCAAGTCAGTCAGCAACACGGAAGTCCTTGACTTCAGGAAAGCCGACTTTGGCAAGCCCAGGAGGCTTGTCAGTGAGGCCCTAAGGGACCACAACCCCAGGGGGAGGGAAGTTCAGGAAGAGTGGTTACTCCTCAAGGGAGCGATCCTCAGTGCACAAGCTAATTCGATTCCATCTCGGAGGTAAGGCAGCAAGAGGGCACAGCAGCCCCCCTGGCTCTCCAGGGATCTAGCAGACCCCCTGACACTAAAAAGAAAGGCCTACAAAGGATGGAGGATGGGATTCACCTCCAAGGAAGATTATTCTGCACTGGTCCCGTCCTGCAGGGAGCAAACCAGGAAAGCCAAGGCTGAAACTGAACTCCAACTAGGTTCAAGCATAAAGGACAATACAAAGTCCTTTTTCAGATATGTGGGGAGCCGGAGGAAAAGCAAGGGCAACGTTGGACCCCCTGCTGAACCAGATGGGGCAACTGACAACTGACGCCCAGGAAAAAGCCAATCTTTTAAATGGGTACTTTGCATCGGTCTTTCATCAGCCCCATGGGATACCCATGCCCACCATGGGACAGGGCAATCCAGTTAAGGGAGATCCCCTGCCCTCCATTAATGCTGACCCTGTGAAGGAACACCTTGAGAGGCTGGATACCTTCAAGTCAGCCAGCCCTGACAATCTACACCCTAGGGTACTCAAGGAGCTGGAGAGCATCATAGCAGCCCTTGGCACAGATCTTTGAGATCTCCTGGCGCTCTGGTGTAGTACCCAAAGACTGGAAGACGGCCAATGTGGTGCCTATCTTCAAGAAAGGGAGGAAAGTGGATCTGGCTAACTGTAGGCCCATCAACCTGACTTCTATCCGGGGGAAGATCTTAGAAAAGTTTATTAAAGAGGCCATCCTTAATGGACTGGCTGATGACAACATCCTAAGGGATAGCCACCACGGATTTGTTGCAGGTAGGTCTTGCTTGACCAATCTCATTTCCTTCTACGATCAGGTGACCTATCACCTGGACAAGGGAGAAGAGATTGATGTCATATATCTTGACTTCAAAAAAGCCTTTGATCTGGTATCCCATGATCACCTCTTGGCGAAACTGACCACTTGTGGCCTTCGGGGATCCACCACGATCCACTGGCTGGGAAATTGGCTCCGTGGTCAGACCCAGAGGGTAGTAATTGATGGAAGTCACTCATCATGGTGTCCTGTGACCAGAGGTCCCCCAAGGCTCTGTCCTTGGACCCATATTATTCAACATCTTCATTAATGATGTGGACATCAGAGCCAGGAGCAGACTGGCCAAGTTCACTGATGACACCAAACTTTGTGGCAAAGCATCCACACCAGAAGAAAGGCGGGTGATCCAGGCTGACCTGGACA
>NW_017728911.1:17268141-17278005 GCF_001723895.1 Crocodylus porosus | reverse complement strand
TATCTTGCTGGGATCCTATGACCCCAGCTGACTTCCTGCCCTTTGGGCAGGGGGCTGGACTCGATGATCTTCTGAGGTCCCTTCCAGCCCTGATGTCTATGAAATCTGTGAAAACTACGAACCCCCCTTAAATTGGGATGGTAGCAGTGATTTCATATGTTTACATGCTTGTAGAAATCTTTAACTCAGAAAATGGCACAGGTATTTTTCACACAAGCGTTCTGTATTCTGCACAATGTTCCCCCACCAATAAGTCTTATAGCTACCCATCAAAGCTAGCCTGTAAATGTTCTATGAACATAGGTCTGCCCCTGTACTCAAAGTGACCAGAAGCTTGGCTATTGACTTAAATGGGAACGCAGACAGGAATCCTTTCAATGGTGTTGTAAATTAATTCCTGAGTCCTGTCTTTGAGAGATTTGCAAATACATTTGTTTGTCTCCCATACTTGGCTTGCTGTATACCAATATATAAGTAATTGTGGTCACTGGCTCTGTTACTTTCTCTAGAATCTTTGGCTGCAAATCATGAAGGCTTGCTGCTATTTCTATCAAATCACATGATTACTAAAAAGGAATAGACAGGTTAGTTCTGGAAGTGCACATTATAACAGGCGGTACATCCCTCACTGTCTCTTCATAATAGTGGCCCTAAGACTCAAGTTCAGCAAACAACTTAAGCACATGCTTTAAATTAGGTACATGTTTAGAAGTTGGATTCAAAATTCACTGAAGTTAACTGGAGCTGTTTCATAGATTTTGGGCAGGTTTGGCTTAGCTACTGAAGGTTAGATCTTATACTCCCAGTGGGACTCAAGTGTTGAAGGACTTTTAAAAAATATTCTATGAGTCACTTACCCACATCTTTAGTTTCTTGCTACAATAACTCAGTCTTGACAAATGGGGAGAACCTTCAGTTCTTATTGACTTGAAGAGGAGGATGGTGATGCTCAGCAAAACAGTATCAGGCCTTTTCTTACTACATACTTAGTGCTTTCCTGAACTGAGCCTCAAGAGAGCATGGAATGTGCAAATGTAGTAAAGAAGGGTACATGTACCTTGGTTCCAGTGAAATCCATGAAACAAGTTCATTAATTAATGACAGGCATATATGAGTTATATAACAGGAACAGTACTGGTATTTGAAAGCAGATGAAGGCAACCAGCTTAATTTTATAACATTTGCTGATAATTTTTAGTAGACTCAGTATTTTCCCTTCAGCTGCTCTGTTCTCTCATATTATCTTTAGAAAGCAAGGTGTCAAGATGTTGGTTCAGTAAATCAAGGGAGAACATAGACAAGGAAAAACTGACCATAAAATAATTTGAAGCCATTTGCTAGCTGGGCTACCATATACTTATTTATTTGAATTTACTAAGGAATTTATTAAATCAGACAGCTAAGGTTCCCTTTTGTAAAAGTTTTTTTGTATATAAATTTAATTGTCACAATACCATAACACTCTGTAGCTGTTATTTTGATCTCTGGTGAGCAATGGACATTTAGGGACATGTTTATTTATTTATTTATTATCTTCTGCATGAAAATACTTTGTCCTGCTGTTACAATAGGTAATTCTTTCTTGAGGGGTTTTTTTTGGGGGGGGGTGTTTGTTTGTTTTTAATAACCTGCTTGTTTTATCATCATAAATACTGAAGATAAAAAATAAACTCAAAGTGTAACAGCTCCCTGCTGTTCTTTTAAAGGCTGGAGATTTGCAAGACACACTGCTAAACAAACCTCAGCAACATAAATAGAAGTTTGTTCCTGGGTGAGCAATTGCAGTGCTCCTCTTTCTTTGCTGTCTAACAATGCACTCTTTCCTTTTATCTACTATTTCTCCTGAAGAATGATTAAAGAGAAGGATTGGGGTAGGCTTCCTGCTGCTTTTGTCCCATTTCATCTTACACAGACATAAGGAATTGCTGGTCAGGGAAAGGCCACTTGGCCATACAAGCCTGTCCCCTTTAAGTTTATCTTAGCTTCACCTCCTTGCTTGCTCCCTGAATGTACCTCACTACAGTACACTCTGTTGTCACAGAGAGAGTGATTACCTCTCAGGAGTGTGAAGATAAACAGATTTGAAGCCTTCAAGGCATGTTCCCAGCACCTCCTCCCCCTCACATACACACACAGACTCATCCTGGGAACTCCCATGGGTAAAACAAGAGTTTAAAGATGGAGATGGATATTTCTGAAAGAGCCTTCTATTTTGCTAAATACCAATCACACGGAAGAGCTTCTTGAACAATCATTTAGGCCTAGATGTTAAAGGCATCACCCAAGTGCTATGAGCCAAAAAGAAGGCCAAACAGAACCAGAAACTAGGCACAGACAAGTATGTTTTCCCTTGGTAGGGGAATTGCCACCTACGTTAGCAACAGTTGTTGGAATTTTATCTCAACAGGGCTGGTAGTGTAACTTGAGGGGATGTGGGGGGAGAATTTCACATTTTTGTGCAGCCTGTTGCTCTAGCAGATAGAGCTGAGTGTCTGCCTACTGCTGGACTGAACCAAATACACAAAGTTTTCTGTATTCCTGCTACTTTTGAATTGTAAAATAGCAATTTAATATGTTCTGTTTCATCCTCATATCAAAAACAGGTCCATCTTTAGAGCCTTCATTTTTAGATTAATAAAATTCACTCAGGATATAAAAGGAGGCTCAACACTTAACACTTTGCTTTAGGATGATGTTTGGGGTAGTGTGTTGTTGGCACAGGGGATGTACACAGGGTGGCTTCTATCTCCCACTTGATGTTAGAAGATTTTCTGCCTTGGATTTACAGCAGCTGGTGTGGTTAGCAGGCCTATGGCAGCTGAAGTCATGGGAGAGTCAACTTTATGTATGCAGATCCAGTGTTTTGTTATGCCAGAGGCATTGTAGACCAAAATATCTACTACTTCAGTATTAGGAAAAGGGTTTTTATTAGAGTCCAACATCCTGCTAAATCCCACAAGGCAGTTTTGCTCTTGGACAGACATAAATCTGGAATAACATGCTCAACTGCTGGCACAGGGTTTTGGCCCCATGGACTTACATGATGAACAGCAAAAGCTCCCTATTATGTTGGGTAAGTAAAATATAAAAAGCTATTCAATGAATATTATACTTTAGTAGTAATTATTTAGCCAGTTATATATGAGTATCACTGTTATAGTGGCCAGAATACAAAAAGGCATTTGGTGAATGTTTTTAAAAGAAATATCTGTAGAAAAACAAAAATACTTTTTCTCGTTAATACAGAAATTGTGGCCCAAAATAGACAGAAGGCTTTGGAACATGCATTTTGGGTTTAATCCTCAGAGATGACAGTCCTCAACTCCCCATGAATTTCTGGCACCCAGTACATCTTGGACCAGGCCTTAAGGGTGCAGACAGAAGTGCTGCTCCTTGCTGTAACTGAGAGCTCTTTGCAGGAAGTGTTCTGAGTTATTGATCTCCCAGACCAAATAGAAGTGCACTGTTGGTTCCAGGGGGTAGAGGAATCTAGCTGGTGCCTACAAGCCTGCTGCCAGTTTTCCCTAGCAATGGCCCCTTCTCCCTCTCAGCCTGTCCCTGATTTCAGAATGAGAGGGGGGAAAGGGAGCAGAGGGAGCTTGTTCTAGAGATTCATGGATTTCATAGACATCAGTGCTGGAGAGTGGGATGGGTGAATTGGAGCTCTGCCCCCCCCCGCCCCCTTGGGGGAGCTCCGATACACCTGCTCCACCCTCCAGCACTGGTTGGGGAGCCCCTAGAACAAGCTTCCTTGGCTCCTTTTCCCTCCTCCCATTCTGAAAACAGGGACAGGCTGGGAGTTGAGTGTCTTGTAAAGCATGTCTGAGGATATAAAAAGCCAGAAGGTTAAAGGCAGGCGCTTAAGTCTATATACAGGTTCTTGAGGAAGACACCTGACCCACTGACTTGAGTGAGAACTATTGAAAGTGCACAACACTTTTGAAAAATCAGGACATGGTTTTAAATGCTGAAATATGGACTTGTGGCTTTCACTTCAGTTTCCATTTTTTTTAAATCTTAGCCCTTGAATTTATAATCAAGAGCTGCTTGGAGGGATGGGCAACTGGTGCCTCCCAAGTCCAGGAGGGCACTCACAGAAGCTGCCGGCAGTGGTGGGGCCACAGCTGGCGAGCATCCACAGACATCAGCGGCAGGGGTGGAGCTGAGAAGCCTCTGCAGACATCGGCGTTGGGGACAGCCATGTCAGGGTGGGGCATGTCGAACTCCCACAGATGCCAGTCAGGAGCAGAGTGAGGAGGGAGCTGGATACATGCGTGCCCCCTTATCTCACCAGTGGTGGCGGCAGCGGCAGCAGAGGCAATGGAGGGGGCAGCAGCAGTGGGGCGGAGGGAGCTGGGACAGCTGAGGCGGATCCAGAGGGAAAGCTCCAGGCTGAGGTGAGCAGGCTGTGGGAGATCAGGGCTGCAGAGGATGAAATTGACTCCTATTTCCGTTCACTGCAGGATCAATCATCCAGCGTACGGACTCCCCAGGAGAGATGCACAACACAGTGGAAGAAAGTACCCACCAGAACCAGGGCTCCTTGGGCTAGCATGATGGAGGCTCTCCAGGTACAAACTGGGAACATATACAAGGCCCTGGCAGCCTTGGTGGAGAAGGACAAAGGGGATGCTTCCAGTGGGGACGGTGCCACTCCACACACAACAGACAGTGCAGAGACGGAGCACCAGGAGGAAGAAACGCCGGGTCCTTGTCATTAGGGGATTCCATCCTAAGGGGAACAGAGGGTCCCATCTGTCAACCCAACCCCATGGCACACGAGGTCTGCTACATGCCTGGGACTTGGATTCAGGAAATCACAGAAAGGATTCTGGCCTACATTCGACCCTCAGACCAGTACCCCATGGTCCTTATCCATGTGGGAACAAATGACGCGGCCAGGGGCAACCCAGACTGCATCATGAAGGGCTTCGAGACCTTGGGGGCCAAGCTCAAAGACACAAGAGCACAGGTGGTATTCTCCTCTATTCTCTCAGTAAGTAGACGTGGACGGCGACATGAGGCCTGTACTGGTGAGGTTAACTGGCGGCTACAGAGTTGGTGCTGCCAGGCAGGCCTCGGGTTCCTGGACAACAACCCACACTTTCATGCAGGGGTATGCTTGGGAGGGATGAGCTACATCTCTCCCCTAAAGGCAAGCGTGTCTTTTCTTCCAGGTTGGCTGATCTCATATAGCGTGCTTTAAACTAGAGTCATTGGGGGAGGGGGCCACAGGAGGACATAAGGACACCTCCCAGCCAAGACAGGTGACGTGTACAAGGAGTACCGAGGTAAGTGACAGGGGTCCAGATAGTCCTAAGAATCGGGGGGTGGGGGGGCGGTGCATGCACCAATACAAGGCTGATGGACCTGGTCCTGGGCACAGGCGACGACCTAGTAAGAAGGCTCCAGGTTCTTGCCCACCTGGGGAACAGTGATCATCGCCTACTGGAATTCACCATCCAGCGCAGGGTGTCAAAGGCCTGCAGCAAGGCAGTTGCCCTTGACTTCAAGAGGGCCAACTTCAATGAGTTGAGGAAATTGGTAGGAGAGGCACTGAGGTCCTGGAGGGTAGGGGAACTGGGTGTCTAAGACAAGTGGTCGTTTCTTAAGGAGTTGATCCTCTGAACCCAAGGGGTGACAGTCCCAATGAGACTCAAAGTGGGCAAGAGTGCTCAAAAGTCCTCCTGGGTCACCAAAGGCATTCAGAAACACTTGAAAGCCAAAAAAGAGGTGTACACACAGTGGAAGGGAGGGGGTATCACCAAAGAAGAGTATACCTCCATTTCTCAGGTCTGTAGGGGGGGCTGTTAGAAAAGCTAAGGCAGATACAGAACTAGGGCTAGCATCAAAGATCAAAGACAACAAAAAGTCTTTTTTTAAATACATAGGGAGTATGAAGAAGGAACCGGGTAATGTGGGGCCCCTGCAGGATATGCTTGGCAATCTGGTGGTTGCATCAGAGGAAAAGGCAGACCTTTTTAACAATTTCTTTGCCTCCATTTTTTTGTGCAGGGACCAGGACTCCCCCACCGAGATTCAGGACAGACTCAGGAGAGACTCCACCAGGCCCAGGGTCAGGGAGGACTGAGTTAGGGAACTTCTGGAGAGGCTGGACGTGTTCAAATCAGCAGGTCCAGATGTTTTCCACCTCAGGGTTCTCAGGAAATTGGCAGGGGTTATCGAGAGGCCCCTGGCACAGCTTTGCGAGCACTCAAGGTGCTCTGGCCAGGTGCCAGATGACTGGAAGAAGGCCAATGTGGTCCCCATTTTCAAAAAAGGGAGGAGGGAGGACCCAGAAAACTATAGGCTCGTAGTCTTACTTTGATCCTGGGGAAGCTCTTTGAGAAGATTATCCAGGATCACAGCTGTGAAGGACCAGCATGGGGGATTATGCTCAGGGGCAACCAGTATAGGTTCATTAGAGGCAGGTCCTGTCAAACCAACCCAATTGCCTTCTATGATCAGGTCACAAAATCATTGGATGCAGGTGTTGCGGTGGATGTAGTCTTTCTGGACTTCAGGAAGGCCTTTGACACGGTTTACCACCCCTTCTCATTAGAAAGCTAGGTGACTGTGGCACTGATGCCTACACAGTTGGATGGGTTGCAAATTGGCTGAGGGGCCACACCCAGAGAGTGGTGGTGGATGGGTCATATTCGACCTGGCAGGAGGTGGGCAGTGGAGTCCCCCAGGGTTCAGTCCTTGGGCCCTCACTGTTCAATTTCTTTATTAGCGACTTGGACAAGCGGGTGAAAAGCACCCTGTTCAAATTCACTAATGACACTAAGATTTGGGGTGAGGTGGGCACACTAGAAGGGAGGGACAGGATATAGCTGGACCTGGACAGGTTACAGGGGTGGGAAAATGAGAATAGGATGGGGTTCAATACTGACAAGTGCAGGGTACTGCACTTGGGCAGTAAGAACCAGAAGCATACCTATAGGCTGGGGAACTCCCTTCTCGAAAGCACAGTGGCAGAAAGAGATCTTGGAGTCATTATCGATTCCAAAATGAACATAGGCTGCCAATGCAAGGAAGTGGTCAGTAAGGCTAACCATACCTTGTCATGCATCCACAGTTGCATCACAAGCAGGGCCAAGGAGGTGATCCTCCCCCTTTATGTGACACTGGTCAGGCCACAGTTGGAGTACTGCATCCAGTTCTGGGTGCCGCACTTTAAGAGGGATGGGACCAGCATCAAGAGGGTTCAGAGGAGGGCCACTGGCATGATCCAGGGACAGCAGGGCAGACCCTATGAGGAGAGGCTACGGGACCTGGTGGCTGTCTATAAACTCAACAGGGGGGATGAGTGGGGAATGGGAGAGACCCTGTTCCCCCGAGCACCTCCCAGAGTAACAAGTTATAATGGCCATAAGTTGTTTGAGAGTAGGTTCAGGCTGGACATTAGAAGGCAGTACTTCACAGTCAAGGTGGCCAGGATCTGGAACCAACTTCCAAAGGAAGTGGTGCTGGCTCCTACCTTGGGGGTCTTTAAGAGGAGGCTTGATAATTACCTAGCTGGGGTTATATGAGCCCAGTATTCTCTCCTGCCCAGGGCAGGGGGTTGCACTTGAAGATCTACTTAGGTCCTTTCTGACCCTACATTTATGAATTGGTGGTGGGGATGGCCCTGTCGGGGGGGGCACGTGCCCCCCCATGCTTCCCCTATGCCTCGCCTATGCTTGGAGGCATCCTGCTACCTTGACAGAGCAATACAATGAAAGGAAAGCAGAGTCTGATTATTAAAATTCTACATTGCCCAGGCTTCCAGCAAGCAGGTTGCACAACCTGAAGACATTGTTTATTAGCATCATAGAAATTCATGTATTGTACTGTATTTCAATAATTATGCACAAGTATTTTAGAAGAACAAACTGTTTTTATCCTTAACTTCAAGACTGGACAATAGGGTCTGTTACATTTTTTTCCCCTTTAACACTAATGAACAAACTGTTTTAGAATATCTCCAGGCCACCTCAATTGCCACTAAACCTCTTTTATTAGTTTATCTTTGACTTTGCTTCCAGGAGTAACTTGTGCAATTCTTGTTTGAGTATTCTGTTGCACCCTCAACACACCATGTGGCTTGGAGCTTGCATTACGTACTGATGAAAAACAGGCAGATCCAATCATTAGAGTAAACCACTACTGGGACTTTCAAAAACAAAAATCTGTATCAAAGGCTCTTGAAATTAGGTTGTGATGGCATTAGAGGGAAGGTCCACTTTTGAATCAGAAATTCACTTAAGGATAGAAAGCAAAGAATGGATGTAAATGGTCAGTTTGCAGCATGGAACCTAGTAAATAATGCAGTCCCCCAAGGATCTGTGTTGGGACTGGTGCTGTTTAATAATATTCATATATTATCTGCAAAGGAGCGGGTAAGTGAAATGGCAAAATTTGGAGGTGACAACACTATCCAGAATGGTAAAATCCAAAGTGGACTTCAGACTTAAAAATTTAATTAAAAATTATAGAGCAAATGGGTAATAAAATGGCAATGGCAGATTAAATTACATGTAGGTAAGTGCCAATGATGCACATGAGAAAAAATACTCCAAATATATATACATGATGATGGGCTCACACAGGTAAAAGTTCTTAAAGTCATTGTGGACAGTTTGTTAAATATACCAGTGCAATGTTCAACATCAGTCAAAAAGACTAAGAAAATGTTAGGAAGTATTAAGAAGGGAATTTTAAACAAAGCAGAAAGTATCTTTACAGCCCTTTGTAAATCTATGGTATGTTCACATCTTTGAACACTGTGTGCAGTTTTGCCCCCCCTACCAGAGAAAGGATATAGAAGAACTTGAAAAGGTAAAAATAAGTGACAAGGATGGTTAGGGATATGGAAGGACTTCCGTATGAAGAGAAACTAAAGCAGCTAAGAAAAGAGATGCTGGAGGTGGGCTATGATGCAGAGAAAATAATAGGAATTTATTACTTCTCACAATACTAGAGCTAAAGAACATAAATAAAACCATTAGTAGGTTTAAAATTAACTGATTTTTCATGCAGGGTGTAATTACTTGTAGAACTCATTGTCACAAGATGTTTTGAAGCCTGATAGTTTAACTCTATTCAAAAGGGGATTGGACAAATTCTTGGGGAAGGTCCATCAGTAGGTATTGAACATGGTAGATAGGGATGAAGCTTTTGGGACTGCTCCAGTCAAGCATAATTAAGGGCTTCCCTTAAAAGTGATAGTTGTGCCAGCTCTGTCATTCCTACAACTGTAAGCGAGGCTGGAAACATTCTCTCAATGACTACTTCTTTTAGGCAATGCATTTCTTTTTCCATTCAAATGATAAGTTGTTCTACACTCCTTGCTACTCGGGACAGTTTTAGAATCATGGAATCATACAAAATTACGGTTAGAAGGGACTTTAGGAGGCCGTCTAGTCCAATCCCCTGCCCAAAGCAGGACTACCCCCAACTAGATCATCCCAGCCAAGACTTTGTCTAGTCAAGTTTTAAAAACCTACAAGGATGGAGTAGTCCACCACTTCTCTGGATAACCTGTTCCAGTGCTTTACTACCCTCCTTGTGACAGAGTTTTTCCTCATATCTAACCTAAAATTCCCCTACTGCAATTCGTGACCATTGCTCCTTGTTCTGTCCTCTACATCCATCCAGGTTTTTCTTAAACCAGTTTTGGCCATTTTGAAAGTGGTTTATGTGCACTGAACTTCTGCTCTGTTACAGGTTTAAACCAGTTTCCAATCACTTCATAGTTTCATAGTTTCTAGGGTCGGAAGGGACCTGAGCAAATCATCCAGTCCAACCCCCTGCCATGGCAGGAAAGAATACTGGGGTCAAACGACCCCAGCAAGATGTTCATCTAACCTCCTCTTAAAC
>NW_017728911.1:17263543-17268041 GCF_001723895.1 Crocodylus porosus | reverse complement strand
TGACCCCTTCTTTCCATTGGGTGTAAGCCTCCTTTTTAGCAAGGAGACATTCCCGGATGCTTTTGGTGAGCCACAGAGGCTTGTGTGCTCTCCTGCTCCCTTTGATCCTCATTGGGATTACCTTTCTTAAACAGGTTTATGTGTAACTTCTTTTCCAACCCCAATTGTGGCTTCACCAGTGCTGAATAGAGGGAAGAATCACTTCCCTTGATCTGTTGGCAGTGCAGCCCAGTATGCCATTAATCTTCTTGGCAGCAAGGGCACACAGTTGTCTCATATTCAGCTTATTGTCCACTGTTGTTGCACGATTGCAAAATCTAGAGACTCTTTGGGAAAACCCAGCCCAGTGTCTCTTGAGAACTCACTAAAGTTATGCTGAGGTCTAGTAAGAAGTCTTAGTGATGCACTCTGAGAACAGGTGTATATTGCTGAAGGGATCTTACACCTTTTCAAACTAAAGAAATTGAAGTTGGCGTGGAAATCAGGAGCATCTCACATGAATAAGATTTGTGCTTCTTGAAGAGACAGCCATTTCTCCTGAACACAGCTAGCTCTGGCAGTTCTCAAAGACCAATTCTTTAAAATCTGTCGGTAAACAGTGCAAAGCAAAACAAAACAAATACAAATAACATTGCCTCATTACCTTCTAGACCAATGGTGCTTTCTATACAGCCAGCTAAGTGAATGATTAAGTCCTGAATATAAAACTATATAGAACACTGTATATGGCTCAAAGTGCAGGTACAGCTTGTACCCACAAGCTCCCGAAGTCACACGAGTTTTTATAGACACGAGAAATACTGTATGTACTTGGGGATAAGGTTTGAACATACTAGCAGTCTCTCTCCATGCAATAACTTCACTCGATAGAGTTAGAATGCAGATCTACTTCAGGGTAGGATACAGGTTGCTTAAGGCCAAGTGGGAACATGCTAAAAACTAAACAAAAGTGGAGAGACAGAGTTTAGACCTACACTGCTTGGGCTAAAGGAGGTGTGGTATTCAGGCTGCCTTGCATGCATGCAAGAGGCAGACTGGGAGCTTCTGCTGCTTCTCACTACTACAGGAAACCTACAGAAACATTTATATATAGAAACTCTATGGAGTCCAGCATGCACACAGTCCTCTAAGCGCTCCAGGTTTTAAGAGTCATTTCCATTGAAGCCTGTCGGTTTAATCCCCTATTCAAGTTCTAAGAGACTTTTTCCACAAAGGCACAACTTCCTGTAATTCTTCTGACAGCTGTAGAGCTGCCTCCTTAAGCAGCCAGAGGATGAACAAATCAGAACTGTTGGGCATCAATGCGTAGAGGAATTCACAACTTGAAAACACTTTTCCCACTGGAAATTATTGTAATGTATTGTAACAAGACAACAATATAGTGCCATCTATAATATGGCAATAGTGCACTATAAATGCCACAAGTTCAGGTGAATATACTTCCTACTGTATTCTATACAGCAAACACATACCAACTTTGGGATCTGAAAGAGAGGAAAAAGAAAGGTCCTTGCTTTACAGGGTGAAGTTATGGCAGGACAGCTACTAACTAAGGCTAGCTTCTATTAAAATGGCATAGTTTGTCGTATCGGACAACGCACTGAAGAAAGTTATCACCAATTAAGGGCCTGACCCTACATTCCTTAAGTAGACAAAAATCTCTTTGAAGTCAGTGGGACATTTTGATTGGGTAAGTATACCAGGATCGGCCATCAAATAGAAGCTCTTAATTTTTCCAGAAGGATTAAAAACCTATTTTCATAAGGGAAAAAATCATATATTACCATCAGCAACTAAAAGCTGTTGTGTCTTTTCCTCACAGGGCTCTTGAACTGTAGCATTGCCCCTC
Organism: Crocodylus porosus; assembly: GCF_001723895.1. Lineage (NCBI taxonomy): Eukaryota > Metazoa > Chordata > Crocodylia > Crocodylidae > Crocodylus > Crocodylus porosus. The sequence goes on along the minus strand of NW_017728911.1, from coordinate 17,266,192 downwards.
CATTTCTCTGGAACGGGGAATTATGAAGCGTCAGAAACTCACTGTGTTCTGTTAGGCCTGATCCACCTTAAATGTTCTCCAGTTTGGTGTCTAGTTGAAGGCTTTGACAGCCTTGCATTCAAAAGGTCAGTAATCAGTCCTCAGGGTAATTTGATTTGAATCCTTAGCTTTTTGCACACTCTGAACCACCAATGCACAGCAAGACACACATCCACAGCCTCCAAAAGGTTAAACTGAGCAGTCTTTAGAAAAAAAAAATTCTCTTCTGATAAGAAACATCAGAGAAACAAGTTGGACAATGAAAATGATTTATACCAAGTTAACTTCACACTTTTGTTTGTGAGCTTTCTAAAATATTGTGAAGTATTTTAAATCTTGGTGTGCATTTTCAGATGACAGACTGGAACTTCCAACTTGTAATGTATTCCACATTCTTGCATACTTGGGGACGCTTATCCATCTTTTCTCATATGCTAGACCTGCTTAGTGTGTGTTAATATTTTCCACGTTACCACAATATCTTTTTTTTCTTCAGCCTCCCACACTGAGGGCCTGAAACCTAAAAGACAGATTTTTGTTTAAGATTTCACTAAACTAAGAACTCAGAAGGACAACTCAGTAAAATAAAGCAATTTTATAAAGGTGATGTAGATGTATTCCTCCATTGGGCTGTCCTATATTCTATAGCATAGTTATTCCCTTTGTTGGCCTCTCCTTTTTTGTGAAGGGTGCTACTAACAGAGTCCATAGAGGAAAGGGCAGTCACCTCTTCAGAGAAAAATAACTTAGTAGCACCCCCTACTGGCAAATAATACTAAGTGAGTTTTCCTACCTTTAGACTAGTTTCACAATGTGAGATGGTACTACAGGGAGCATGTCTGTGTGCTATTAATGCTATCAAGACTTACTGCACAGTAAAATATAGTAGTGTTTCTTTATACAGTAGTATTATGGCTTATTGTGCAGTAAGCCTTCCTTGGTAGCATGCCTACATGTGCTTCCTGTTGGGAGCAAATCTGCTCCCAGTGGGACCAGCCAGTACAGGGCTGCTTCTACCTAGGTTTGGCCCTTGCAGCAGGCAGGGGGAGCTCCAGGCTCCCCCTGGGTGTTGGCCTGGGGGCTGGCAGGGAGAATGGAGCCTGTCCCAATGCATAGGGGGCCACAAGAGCTCTGCCAGCTGCAGTGGTAGCTGTTCCCTGGCCCAGTACATTGGGAGGGGTCCTGATGTGCATGAGGGTGGGAGACAGCTGCCATTGCAGAGCTCTCCTGGCCCCATGCACATGGGGACAAGCTCCATGCACAGCAAGGCTTCCTTGCACAGCCAAGGGCTAGCCTGGAGCTGTCCTGCTTCTGGGGCAGCTCCCTGCCAACCCCCAGCTGGGCAAGAATTTCCTCAAGTAGCCCGGGGCTGACTGGGCGCTGTACTGCTTCTGGGGCAGCTCCCAGCCAGCCCTGGGCTGGGTGGTCAAATCCCCAAGCAGCCTGGGAATAGCTGGGAGATATCTCATTTCTGGGTATTTCTCTGCCTAGTCTAGGGCTGGCTGGGAGCTGTCTCAGAAGCAGGACAGCTTCCAGCCAGCCCCTGGCTCTGTGGGGAAGCAGAGAGCTCCCCAGTCCTGGTGCTGCTCTGTTCTCGGCTCTCGTGGTCCCCTGGTGTTGGGGTTGACCAGGAGCAAATTTGCTCCCAGTCAGCATCTACACATTCTACTGCACAGTTAGTTCACTACTTGTATTCACAGGTAGTAGCTAACTGCACAGTAGACTAATTTACTGCACAGTAATTAGTGTGCATGTGTGTACCGCACAGTAAAGCATCTTGTGTAGGCACACCTAGGATAAATTTTATCAAGTGCTTATTCCTCATTCAACAAAACACTTGAGCTGCTGGAAGTTGTCAAAATGGGAACTGAACTTTTATCACATTCTAGACCAAGTACCCAAGTAGTACATTTATTTCTTACCATTTTAGTTTGTAATACAAAGGAGCACTTAAAAAAATCCCCATTTGGTGTGTTCTTTGGTACACACCAACTTTAAACAGGTATTTGAGCCTAAGAATGTGAGAATTTGCATAAAAAGGGAAGAGAGAAAAACAAAGAAAACATGTCACATAAAAACTGTTTAATACATTCTTGTACATTGTGAATGTCTGTAGCATTAACTTGGTGCACTGTCACCAGAAAGGAAAACATCTAGATGTAAATAGGCTGCAGAAGAAGGGAAAATACAATAGATTAGTTATCCTGTTTAATAATCTAAAAGGACTTAAACTCAGGTGAAGATCAATAGAATTCTCATTTAAATTGTCCTTTAAAGACTAAATTACTACAGGATTGGTTTTTGCCATAGTTTCATAGTTTCTAGGGTCAGAAGGGACCTGAGTAGATCATCTAGTCCGACCCCTGCCATGGCAGGAAATAGTACTGGGGTCAAACGACCCCAGCAAAGTGTTCATCTAACCTCCTCTTAAACCCCCCCAGGGTAGGAGCCAGCACCACTTCTCTTGGAAGCTGGTTCCAGACCCTAGCCGCCCTGACAGTGAAGTAGCGCCTCTGCTTGTGACCGTTATTCCTGGTCACTCCTGGCGGTGCTCGGGGGAACAGTGACTCCCCCAATGCCTGCTGGTCCCCTCTGACTAGTTTATAACAG
>NW_017728911.1:17258660-17263532 GCF_001723895.1 Crocodylus porosus | reverse complement strand
CACTACCTCTGTGAGCTGACCTAAGAATTTCTGGTCAAGCTCTTCCCCCTGGTTGGGAGGTCTGTAGTAGACTCCCACCGTTAAGTCTCTTTCCCCTTGACTGCCTTGTACTCTAACCCAAAGCACTTCAGAGTGCCCCTCCCCTGACTCCTTGCTAATTGATGAGGATGTATATTCCTCCTTAATATAGACTGCCACGGCCCCACCTCTCCTTCCTATGCTGTCTCTCCTGTACGGCCTATAGCCCTTGACATTCACCGCCCAGTCATGCGTTGAGTCCTACCACGTTTCAGTGATCCCCACTATGTCCAGGCTGGTGCCAGCTAGCAGGAGGGTGAGTTCCTCCTGCTTGTTACCCATACTATGAGCATTTGTGTAGAGGCATTTGAGACCTCCTGTGGATGTGTGTACTGACCCCGTAGTCCCAGCGTTGTCCTGGCCCCTATCACTTACCTGTTTATTCTTTTCACTCATTGGGCTGGGCTGGGCTGGGCTGTAGTTGTGGGTGTTGTTTTTACTAAGTTTGATAAATATTTGATAAAATTGTCACAAACCTTTCTTTGTTTTAGTTGCTAACACTACGTTAAAAATCACCAAAAACAAGAACAAAGGAACAAGGAAAATCTGGATGGGCATTGTAAATAATTTCCTGCTAGTGGTGTACTGAGGAAGTCTCTACCTCTCCTGTGTTTCTGTTGACTTCAATGGGATGGGCACGTTTTGGTAAGGACAACAATACATTAACAATATAGCATCCAAAGTGTGCTAGTGGCTTTAAAAGACAAATTTACAACACCAAAATCTCTGCCATGAGGTGTACAGACTACTTTTCAACGTGAAATAAGAGAAAGAAACAAAAAGTGAAATCTTTGTGAGAAAAGAAAGTTTCTGGCCAAAATTAAGTCAGTTAATGTCAATCAAAATCTGAAAATAAGTAATGTACACACTTTGCTTCTTATTCAGAACTGAGAATAGTAGTCGCACAGCAGTGTTATTCTGTTAACTTATTTGGACTACAATCACCATTAGTTTGGATGGAGAAATTTATATCAGGTTTGTTTATTTGGGTTTAACAATGAAACCACTAAAGCAGCAACTCTGATCACCAAATTAAGCTAGTTAATAATAATCACAAATACAAGGCAATTCCATCAGTGTGAAATGATCAAGCATCAATTCTTTACCTGAACTAGCTAGTAGAAGTCTAACAGACAAGTAAGTCCCCCACATTGCAAACCAGCAAACTTTTCTTCATCATGGCTGGAATGCAGGACTTCCATCTTCTACAGAAAGGAGTCACTGCACAGTGACCAACATTTCTATCCACCATATCACTAGAAGAATTATCTTTTCAATAGTGTCAATGGGAGTTGAGATATCACCTGTTAGTCTTCTAATATTTTCTTTCCCTGTATGTTGTGTTTTCATACCACCCATCTTGACCTTATAAAATTATTTTATCCCATGGAACGTCTGTGTATAAAGGTAGTTTATAATGCCCTCTGGTGGTTTTGTTTAGTAGTACCGGTTACTTTCTCTGCTGACAGGTTCACATGCAAACCTAAGAATTGCCATTTACTGGTTTGTAGTTTACCATAGGCTCATCTTACCCAGTATCCCATGTCACAGTGGCAGACAGAGGATGCTGAAAGGGAGAGGGAACTGGGTATGACCAGGTTTTCTCCACTGTTCCTCTCACTTCCAGCCTCCAGCATTTAAGGTCTAGAAAGTTCTAATTCAGGGTCTGTATCCCTAACTCCCCCTGCACAATAGTTACTGATGCCCCTTTCTTCCAAAATTTGTCCAGTTCCTTTTTGAAACTGGTTAAACTATCATGTGGCCTATACACATGCTCATTCACATTCTAGCTAGAACGCGCTGGAGCAGCCTCGACTAATCGGATCGAGTCTGCGCCAACTTTTGAACTGGAACATTGCAGGGTCGCCACAGTGCAATAAGCCCCCATATATTAGGAAGTGGCCAGGGGATGCTTTAACTAAACCTTGTCACATGAGGTTTAGATAAAATGTCCTGCTGTCATTTTTAAATGCACAGGGGGCTTAATGGATGCAACACTGAAGTGTTTTAATTAGAGCAGGTGCCTGGGATCCACCCTAATTAACACACCCCTCTGAGCATGTGTATAGGCAGCCTCAGTTTCCACAACACCCAGTGGCAATGAGGTCCATACTTGAATTAGACACCATGAAAAAAGAAACCTTCCTTTTGTTAGCATTAAACTTGCTACCTACTAGTTCCATTTTGTGACCCCCGAGTTCTTTTATTGTTAGAGAGTAAATAATAAATTATTTACTTTCTATTTGTCATTTAGTATTTTGTAAACCCATATGTCTCTCTTCAAGCAGCTCTTTTCTAAACTGAATAGGCTTAGCCTCTTTAGTCTCTCCTCATATGGAAGCCCCTCCATACCACTAATCGTCCATATTGCTCTTTTTCTGTACCTTCTCTAGTTCTTCTATATCCTTTATGAGGGGTGGGGACTAGAACTGGGTACAATAGTCAAGATGTGGACGCACCATAGATTTATAAAGGGGCATAATGTTATTTATAATTTCTGTGGTTTATAATTCCATTCTTAATAATACCTAACATTTTGTTTGGCCTGTTCGATGGCATTGAAGATCAGCTTGGGAACTCTATCATAAGCATATTCTAGAAACCTTGTTCCTTCACCCTAAACAAAGGATTAAAGTCAAACTTCTGGGGAGCTCATTGCTGCAAAAGGTGCACCTTGCTGAAGCTGCACTACACTTCTAGGGAAAAAATTCAGATAGAATAACTACCTCTACTTTCTAGAACTGAGTCTATGATCATCAGAATTTATAAGTCTTTATCCTCTGAAGAAATAAGAGACTAAAATGCATTTTTTCTGCTTCTTGGTCTGAAAGCTGAGACAGTCCTCAACATGAATATCAATATCCATCCTATGATTTTTAAACATCAAAGTGGGTTTGGTGCTGTTAAGCAAAAGAGGATGGCATGCAACCGTAGGCCACTGACCCTGATGTTAATAACCCCTTTCCTCTGAGACCCCTGTTAAATATTAATTTTGTGTGACTCCTGGATCTCTTAGCCCCTGGACTGTCCACAGGTTAACACCTTTGAGTGGCTTGAAGCACTTGTTATGTGGTGCAAAGTTACACCACTCCAGGGCAGGATGATCTCCGATCCACACAACAAAACTCCTGCTCCACTAATGTGCCGTGGCCCCTCCCCCACCCTCATGTTCTGTGGGTTCTTACACCCCCGGCTGCTTCGTGCAGGGCCCCTGGGACTGGAGCTGCAGCTTTTCTATTCCCTCAGTCTCCAGTCCAGGAACAGTGGCATGAGGCACCTTTCCCCACCAGCACTGAGCCTGTCTGGGTTGGTAGACACTGCTGGATCCCATGACTCCTGCCCCCTACCCACTTTCACCAACACCTGGGGAATGGAGAGCCCCAGATAACTCCTAGGCCTGGGCCAGGCTCCAGGAAGCCCAAGCTACTGCCCTGCAGCTCTAGCAGCGCCTTGCTCCATGAACCCATCCCACTCAGCCTGGCAAGAGCTGGAAGTGAGTACTGGAAGCTGGCAGGGAACCCACTGCTTCAGGGCAGAGGGGCTATGGGTGGATTGAGGCTGCAGGTATGGGGCTTTGCTGCTGCCCATGTGGATTTCAAAAATTTGTTGGACATTAGGGCTGGAAGGGACCTCAGGAGATCATCAAGTCCATCCCCCTGCTCCAGGGGTGGGAAGTCAGCTGGGGTCAAAGGATCCCAGCAAGATAAGCATCCAAATGCTTCTTAAAGGAGTCCAGAGTCATTGCTTTCCCCACCTCTGGAAGGAGTCTATTTCAGGCCTTGGCAACTCGGACAGTACAGAAGTTTTTCCTTATAGCCAGCCTAAAATGGTCTTGGAGGAGTTTATGACAATTGGACCTTATCAGCCCTTGGGGCACTCTGGTGAACAGATGTTCCCCTACATCCTGATGCACTTATAGGCAGCCACCAGATCTCCCCTGAGCCTGCACTTTTCTAGGCTGAAGAGTTCCATGGCTCTCAGCCTCTCTTCATAAGGCCTGCTCTCCTGACCTCTGATCACGCATGGCTGTCCTTTGGACTCTCTCAAGCTTCTCCACATCCTTCTTGAATTGTGGAGCCCAGAATTGGATGCAGTACTCCAGCTGCAGTCTCACCAAGGCTGAGTACAGCAGGAAGAAGACATCCTAAGATTTATTTGAGAAGCATCTATGGATGCAAGCCAGAGTTTAATTTGCTTTACCAGCTGTGAGATCACATTGGTGGCTCATATTCATCTCATAGTCAATCATGACCCCTAAGTCTCTTTTGGCCTTGGTGCTAGCAAGCATAGCACTGCAGAGCCTATAAGTGTGCTGTGGGTCCCCCACCACCAGGTGTAGTACCTTACATTTGTTGGTATTGAATGTCATCAGCTTTGTGTCAGCCCACTTTTTCAGCTTATCCAGGTCAGCCTGGATGGGGGAGCTGGCTGCAGATAGACTTCTCCCAGCTGTGTAATGAAGCCAACTTGGGGGGGCGGGGGAGGAGCTGGCTGCACAAGTTGCTGCAGACCCTAGCTCTGCGCCCACTGCTGCCTGCACATCCCCCAACCCCAGGGGTGTTTGTCCGTTTGCCCTACATGCTACTGGGCTGTTTCTGCTGGGCCTGGGGGCACCAAGGTAGAATGGGGTGGCAGGGTGGATGTGGGGCAAAGCTAAGGGGTGGGGGCAGGTCAGGAGAGGCAGGGGAGCAGCAAAGCCCCCCCCCTTCAGGATGCCTGGGTAGGGTTACCATAGTTCCAGTATCAAAAAAGAGGACACTTATGGTGGGGAGGGAGGGGGCTGGAGGGGAGAGG
>NW_017728911.1:17253060-17258560 GCF_001723895.1 Crocodylus porosus | reverse complement strand
CCCTTGCCCCCCGCCTCCCCCCAGCCCTGCAGGTATTTATCACTCCCGACCTGAAGCCCCTGCCCCCAGCCATGCTGCCCATGCAGCTCCCATGCACATGCTGCTCACTGCACACACTCTGTCTCTCTTACCTTGGATCTTACTGAGGTCCATGCACAGAGCACGTGACCTGCAACAGCCAATCACTTTGCCCACTGCTCCCAGCCCCAAGCAGTTCCAAGTTGCCAACGTCTGGGAAAGCAGAGGAAGAGCAAAAACCCAGACATTTGCTCCCATTTTAAAAACCTACCCAGATACGAGGACAGGGGGCCAAAAAAAGACACATCTGGGAAAACCCAGACATATGGTAACTCTATGCCCGGGTGTGGGGAACAGCCAAAGGGACATGTGTGGCAGGGAGAAACACCCAGATGTGTGACAGTGAACCTGGATAATGTGCATGCCAGGAGCTGGGATCTGGGTGGGTAGTGACCTCTGCATGCAGCACCCTACCCAGTCCCTCAGCCCCACTCTCAAGGGGCTATGCTGCCTCCCTCCTCTCCCTGCAGTCTAGAATGCTGCTGCTGCAGTGGAACAGGTGAAGCATAGAGAATCAGAGAAGTAGGACTGGAAGGGATCTCCCTGCTCACCAGGCCTCTAGTGGCAAGTCATAGCTGTGTAGGTTGGGAACAGTCAAAGAAGGTTTCTAGACTGATAGGTATGTCTGCTCCAAACACCAAGCTAGCTCTAAGCTGATCAACATTTGTGTAGCTCAAAGTACAATGTGTAACAAGGCCCTTACTCTATGTGAGCCAACTCCCCCCTTACTGCAATTAGCATTGGCTCAGTTCTCATTTCTAAAAATGCAAGTAGTTTCTTCAACACACTCTCCAGTTGAACTTGGAAGCAGTCCCTCATTTAAAAAGTTATTTTGTCTGCTTTTATCAACAGATAAGCATATCTAACTGTCACCCATTTAAGAAGATATTCTGCCTTTTGCTTTGGTTGCTGTAAACAAATGAGGGTGATGATTTGGGATGTATATTTGCTTTTCAGTAACTTTTGGAGATGGAAGTTAAGACCCCAAGGAATAGGAGGTTTACTGTGAGCAACACGAAGATGGAATTGAACAGAGGAAAGTAGACTGTGTCCTGTATGGTAGTTTCCTATATTATTTACATGCCATCTAATATTTTGGTTATTTCTGTGGATAGATCTTTAGAATCAAGAAGGAAACGGCTCTGGCAACTCAAATGGAGAAACTACATTGCTAAAGCTATTTGTGGCAGCTGACACATCTGGCCCATGGGGCTCCTCAAAGATTCAGAAATTTCCAAGCCCTGCAGGTGACATGACATGGCCCTATGTGCTGGACCCAATCAGCGTGTAGAGCTGGGGCCAGAGCCAAGGCAGTGAGACCCAATTTGGCACATGTAGGGCTGCCTCCATGCACTGGCCCTATGCCAGACCAGGCCAGGCCTATGGATCAACCCTGTGCACTGGATCTAGCCTACAGACTGACCACACACCACTCATCCACTCCACAGCCTGGAAAAATTGGTCATCACTGGTCTAAAATGATTGTTTTTTGTAACCATGTCCCTTTTGTAAAAGGTTATACTTTTAGTACTGATGGCTTATCATCATTTGGAGCACCTGCTCTGTTTCCAACATGGAAAAAAGTAAATATCAAATGCTCTAAGTTTAGGTTATTGCCATTTTTGCATTAATCTCAAATATAAAAGTTTAACACTACCGTAATGAAAACTTTAAAATCGAAGGCCACAGCTGCTTCCAAACAACATACGTTGCAACTTTCAAGAAGCTGAAAACAGATTGTGTTCTTTTTATGTCACTAAAAATGGCAAGCCAATCCAGGTCAATAGCCTGCCTATTCTAGTCCTTTTGTAGATACAATACATTTTGGGGATGAGAAGGACAGTTAAATCACTGCAGAACTGTTTCAACAAATGGCACTACGGGATCTCTAAAATAGCCAGTGTACTAACTAATAGTTATTGTACTGCAGTGCCTTAACACACTTGCATGGATTACCACATGCTTCTGTAAGAATTGTGACTTGGATTTGAATTACATGCATCACTATCTTTACTAGAACAATTATTTTACTGTTTCAAGATGTGAATGTTTCATAAAATATGCAACAAATAATGCTACATTTAAATCTATACAGATTTACTGTTGTATCATTTCAAGTTTTACAAAGATGTACATAGATTCAGATTTTGTATAAGTTACCTTTATTTACATGTAATGCTCTCAGCATTAAAGACCTATTCAAAGAATAAAACAAAGTAGGATTTTAAATATCCATTAAGACCCATTATATTTGTTACACAATTTACATGTCTTTACAGAGATGTGCTACACTTTGTTTTTGCATATTTATAAAAACTACCTAAATAGAAGTTTGCTGGGCAAAAGCTATATACCATAATTTCTTCAGATTTCCTCCTTGGTAATAAATTGTTCAAAAGGAAAGGAAGCCAGGGCATGTAGACTTCTATATTTTTCAGAATAGAGTTTGAAATTCATTTTAACCAGCACTTAATCAAAATAACCAGGGCTAACATTGATAACAAAATAATCACATTTACAAAAGACATCACACTTTATATTTATGAAGAACTGATCTACAATAAATTGCACATTGTTGGCTATGACTTTGGTTATACATTAACAAATTTGGTTTCTAGACTAACAGTAAAGAAATAAAAAATATAAAAATGCAGCTATAGGAACTAGCATAATCTGTAAACATATTATAGGGCCAAATTCTGCCCTTGATACATGTGCACAACTTCCATTGATGTCAGAGAAGTCTGCACAGATCAGATTGCTGAATTTGGCCCATAAAACCCTGTAAACATGTTATTATTCTGTTGTGCAATACTGCGAGAATGCATAAAGGCATCTAAATACCAAATTAACTAATACTCTGTGGCATTCATACAAATTCTGATTTAAGATTTACTTTGCTGCAAAATTCTTAACTGAAAATATCATTGTTAAACTATATGTTTATCAAAAATGCGACAGACACCCAGGAAACCAATGGCATTATATTAAAAAAAACCAGATAGAGATTATCATGTCTTATAACTATTCAGAAGCATGCTGCTTGTGTCTCATATAAAATTCCTGGTTTTCTCAAACTGTATTTCAATAAAATCAAGTTAGAAAGATAAAAAATAAACTTTATAATGAGCATGTCAACATTCTGCAAGCTGACAGCAAGCAGGAAACACAAACACTTTTTACTGTTTTACCCAGTATGCTGAATAGTAAGGTGCTTTGGGCAGATCTGTAATAAACAGCCTGAAGCAGCACAGAATATATTGCAATACACTAAATACTCCTTATACCATTTAACCCCTTCAATTACTACTCTTAGACCAGCAAGTTTTAAATTTACACTTTTTCTTCACAGTTTCACTTCAGTAGTTTACTGTAGGACAATCTGGTGAATACTGTAGAAGGGCCACCTGCTGAAAAATATATTTAACTGAGCCTGAGGTGGTATTAGCTTATCCAGAGTACATACTGTAGCCACTAACAAGTTTTATAGAACTATGAAAGTGGCAAAACGTGCTTTAAAAATAGGGAATTTTTTCAACGCGAATTTGATAAATGATAGTTTGAAAGTTCAATAGCCAAATAACTGAATACAATAGTAGCTCCCTTTTGATCTTAATTTTGTTTGTAAACCCTTAGAAAGAAATGTCAGAAAGTTAATTCAAACATACACTATTTCTATTTGTGGCCTAATCGACTCCATCAAAACCCTGAGTATTTTCAATTGCTAAGAGGAGTTTTTCCCATAAGTCTTCAAATGAGTCATATGGAGGCAAATCCAAGCGATTAAAGCTGGAAAACAGAATAAAACCATTAAGTTTCTTTTAAAGAGCTTTACTTGTTTCATTACATGAAAAGTCTATATAAATTAAATGATGATTTACCAAGTATGAGCTCTTGGCAGTTTTTCCGGGGTGCCCCACTGTTCGATTGTAAACAACTGTGGTCCATTTGAACCTACAAGAAAGCAGCAATAATTTAAATCTCACGTCCTTCTGCTTAAGGTGCCCTGCCTTCATATTGCAGTTGTATCTTTTTGAGATTTAAACATATCCAGCAGATAACTCTTATTTTGGAGTAGAACGTCTAATAGAATTTGAAGCTACATACTGGACTCAAATGTAGTATATATTTCATAAGTCAGTGATCCCATGAATCTGAATTTTCAAAACAGTTCTAAACATACACTTCGAGATATTTCATCCCTCTGATACTGAAGTGCAAGGATGCATATAGAAATCACATGAAATAAGGGTGTAAGGATATTGAGGGGGTCACCCAAACCAACCTCCTACCCCAGGCAGGATCATCTATCTAAAGAAGACATGGACAAACCATGGTTCACGAGCCACATGCATCTCCTTGGGCATTTCAAACACAGCTCCTCAAGTCAGCTATTAAACAACAGGTCACTGTGCACAGCACCCGACTCTGAAAAACACACATCTTGCAAGTTCTATGTCAGTGGTCTCCAACCTTTTTAGGCTGGATATCACTTTTGGAATTTAAAAGGAAGCAAAGATCTATCCCCCCCTCCACCCAGCAGCTAAGTCTGTGGGGAAAGGAGGGGGGAAGGGAAAGGCAGTGGGGGGAGCGAGGCAGATTGAGGCCCCAGCCCTAGCCCCACTCCCTCCCTCACCACTGGGGCTGGATTCCCACCCCCCGGAATGGCGGGGAGGTAGGAAATGGGGCAGGCCCTGCACAGCTGTCACAGGGCGGGGCACAGAGCCCCAAGTGGCTCATCTGGGGCTGCGGGGAGGGGGGAGCCGTACAGCCTGGGAGAGCATGTGCCACCAGATCTGCTGATGGGACATGGCAAGCTGCGTTCTGGGGCCAGGGTGGTGCCGGCTCGTTCTGGCTGGGCTGCAGCAGTGGTGGTGCTGAGAGCGAGGCCACAGAAGTGGCCCCCAGGTGCTGCTCCCAATGCTGTCATTGCCTGCCGCTGGCACAAGTGCAGACAAGTCCTGACAAGAACAGCCCAGTGCAGCTTTCCAGCCTGCAGCTGCAGCCCAGACAGGAAGAGCTAGCACTGCCCTGGCCCCCGAGTGCAGCCTGCCCTGCCCCATTGACAGATCCAGGGGCATGCACCTCCTTCCCCCCGTGGCCTCCCAGGCTGTGTGCCCCCCTTCCTGTGTCCCCCAGATGACCTGCTCATGGATCCATCCCCCACCCTGTACTGGCTGTGCAGTGCCTGCCCCTGTGGCATTGCCTCGCATTTGGAGGAGGGGCATGTGCCTGTGAGAGAGTGCTTTTGCTAAGCAAGGCCTAGCACTAAAACTCCCAGAATGCTTCAAGGAGGTTGAGGAGTCAGCGATTGACATTCTGGTAATCACTTTCTGACCCTTAGATAAAAATGCTGACCTTCTGACCTTTGAACAATGATAAAAATAGCAGGCAAGCCGCTTATATTGTTAAGAATAGGAAA
>NW_017728911.1:17236616-17252800 GCF_001723895.1 Crocodylus porosus | reverse complement strand
TGAGCTGTTGACCAGTTCTGAGACTACTGAATCAGGCAGCTGCACCAAGCCTCTGGGTTAGAGAGCAAGGGCTTGATTTGGGAACCTCGTGAACCAACAGACCTCCTTTAGTTTACGACTTTGTGAAACAATAGAAGTTTTAAATTGAACATCCAGGTCTGAGCCTGTGCTTAATTCAGTCCTTATATAATTAGGCATTGAACTCACACAGTGCCCCCCTGATTTGTGCACAGCAGAGGCAGCTACTCCTATGGGCTGGGCTTTGTGCCCTGAGCCTCACTGCATGTGACCCCCAAGGCTCTGTCCATTCCCTCCTCTACCGACTCACTTGATGTGCTGGAGGGGGAGAGGAAGGGGGGTGTGCGTGCATACATGCAAAATGCCTCCACATGCCATGCTTTGGCATGTGCACCAGGGATGCCTACTCCTGTTATAGAGGCTAAAGTGCTCATCCTAAACATTAACCACTGAATGAAGTTACTGAGCATTCCAAGGTCTAGAGCAGAAGTGGGCAAAGTCTCGCCCATGGGCCGGTAATGGACTCCATTTCCCAGCAGCCCCTGCCTGCACGGCTGAGACCAGTCTCCATGGCAACACTAGCCACACCTGTGCTGTGCCAGCAAGGCTGGGGTTGCCATGGAGACTGGTCCCAGCTGTGGTGGCAGGGCATGCAGCAGGGCAGGGCTCTGAACAGGGGTGCACAGGCGGCAGATCGTGTCTGTGCCCCTGCTCCAAACCAAGCTGTCACCACTGCATGGAGCCGGGGCAGAGCTGCAATCCGCTGCCTGCATGCCCTGTCTGGACCATGGAGGCTGCAAATTGCAGCTCTGCCCTGGCTCTGGACCAAGCTGCCCCTGCTGCAAGATCCCAGCAGCTCTGGAGGCCCTCTGCTCTACCCTGCCGGTGTGGCTGAGGCCAGTCTCCACGGCAAGTCCAGCCTTGCTATCATGGCACAGCTGCAGCTGGGATCTCCATGGAGACTGGCCCCAGCCACGCAGGCAGGGTCTGCTGGGAAATGGAGTCTGGCTGTTGGCTGGATCCACCACTTTGCCCACTCCTGGTCTAGAGCAATGGTGTTCAGGGTTTTGGCCTTGTGGGCCAAATGAATGGCACAGGGCTCCAGCTCCTAGGGCCTCATGCTGCCCCCATCCACCCAGGATCTGGCTCTGGAGGCCCTTGCACTGTCCCTGCTTTGTGTCACTCTGTGCACCTGAGCTAATGCTCAGGGTGATGGCCTGCAGCTGCCCCTGCATCCCAGGTGTCATAGCACCAGGAGCTAGATCTGACCCATAGGCCAGAGGTCTAGCAGGGGTACACCACCTCTGTCTAGCAAAATACTCTCCTCTGAATGTGACAAAATGTTTTGAATACAAACTTTCTTTCTGTTATGGAAGGATCTTCCTCTTCAAGATTTTTTTTTTTTTTTTTTTTTTACCACAGATCTTTAAATGAGGCAGACTAGACTGGCTAAATTTTGAAGGGCAAGGTTAGGGATGGTATCTTTTAAGTGGGAGAGATCTGAGACAAGTTTCTGGGCACAAGGATCACTTCTGAGTTCCAAGAAAGAAGCAGACTTGAATTCTGACAGTAACTGATGCTAGACTTAAAAGGTCATTTTTCAATCTACAGACCACATACAAGGTGGTCAGATGCACCTGGAAACAAGTTTTCTGTCCAAGTCAGTGTGATCCTTGCCTTTCCAGCTTGCTTTAGGAAAATGAGTTTTACATGTTGCATTTATGGGGATGTGGGGGTCTCCACATGTTCCAACTGAAAGAATCCATATTAAGTTTTGCAAACCCAAGCTTGCATATGAAAAAGTTTCTGATTGCAAAGAAATGTTGAAACCTGAATTAAGATGATGCCAATTAAATGTTACCCCCATGGGTCTGCAGGCAAACAGCTCTAGTTCCTCTGCTGCTGCCAGCCTTGTTAACCAACAGCTAAGGTAAGACTTTTACAGACACGATTCATAACCCTGACGAGAAAGTAAAACTTTAGAATCATTTCATTTTTATGCTGCTACTATTAAAGAAAAAACACAGATGCTTAGTGGAGTGTATAACTGAAAGAGAGGTAAAGCAGAAAAATAGTTATTTCTTCTGCCAGCAGATCCTGCAAAAAAGAGTAAGAGAATAAAAAGATTTTTCTCTTTTAGTAGGTAGGTAAAGTTTGAAATTTAGTTATATACCTCATTATCTGGAGGCTGATAAGAGGTGAATTTCAAGCACATTCCAAAGATGACACTACCTGTTTGGTATCCCTATTCTCAATTGTGTGTACCCACTTTCTTCCTGGACCACTGAGGACCTAGCTGCCTGTGTAACCACTTTTATGGGCAGGAATTCCTTTATCAGCCACTGGAATGGGGGTAGGCTCAGACATGGGAAAGGTTCTAGAGAGACATTTCAAAAAGACCATTAGGACAGTAAATGCAGTAGGATCCTGGCAATAGCGAAAATCCACTTGGAGGGAGCAGTAGAAAATTCCCGATGTTGGGGAGTGATCACTGCAGTTGTCTACATGCAAACAACAGAAACTGGGATGTCACAGTTGACATTCAGGAGTCAAGGAGAAAAGGATTCTGGTAAACCCATAGCTGATGACCCAAGCATTAAAAGGACACAAAAGAAATTTTGTGAGATTGGACAGCTAACCATGGAAGCTTCTGGAAAAACTAAAAATGGGCAAAACTACAGAAGGTGGGAGTCACATGCTAAATTCTGGACAGAGAGAAATAAGCAGCCTCCTGTAATCTCTAACTGTCCCTTCTCCTTTGCACATATGGCAGAGTTCTAGTCTCAACATAGCTAGCTGTAAGATTGATTCTTTCACTGCTGTTTATACAAGCTGAAATTCTGAGACTGCTGAGGTGCAGGTACAGGAGCAGACACGTATGGCTCAGTGCTCCACTCAGCACTTGCTGTATACTTAGAACTTGCAAGTCACTTCTGAGCAGAAGCAATTAGCATATGTGCAATGCTGCACTGAAGTGTGGCCAAACTGATCCTGGGTCTGGACTCAGCAGGTACAGAGCTAGCTTTAGTATCTCTACACAGTGCTGCCTTGTACCACAGAGACACACCTACATTTCTCACCAGGAAACTATATTTGAACCATATGGATGGCTCCTCATCCGTTTGACTCTTGTCTTATGAATGATCTGGCTAATACGTTTTATCCTCAACAAGTGTTTGGCCAATTTTTCAGGACCTGCCAGGTATTAAACAGTTTTTTTTTTAATAAGCTGCAGAAACGTAGAATCAACTGTGGTATCTACAGAACATGGAGCAATATTCCATGCTTATGACACTTCTAACTTTGCTACTCATTAACTGCTGCTAAACTGGCTGAACATATATTTTCATAATTCTTTTCAACTGAAAAGTGATAGGTCCATGCTTAAAATTAATTAGTAAGGATCATGACATTTTCAAGATCAATTTTCTTTTCAGTTCATTAATCTACTTCAGGAGTGTCAAAGATACAGCCTGTGGGCTGAATCCAGCCCATGGAGCCCCACCACTCAGCCCCCTGTGATCTCCCTGGGTCTGAGTTACCCCACACAGTGCATGCTAGACCAGCCCCATGTACAATGCCTGGGACGCACGCTACAGGTGGCATCTGCTTCAAAAGCTGCACTGCATGTGGTACCCACTCCAGCTGGTCTGGGACTGCACTGCACAAGGAATCTATCCTGAGATCAGATGCACTGTGTGCAGTATGGGTCATGGACCAGCTAAAACAGGCATCACATGCAATGTGGATTCTGCAGCATGTGTGCCGGATCTGGCATGGAGGGGCAGGTCCATCTGCCTGATCTGACTCCATGGATCAGCCCTTGGCCCCCACAGGTCCAGACAAATTTGACACCCTGCCCTATTTCATTTTAGTGATATGGTACTATAAGTACTTACCATATAATTCAGCAAATCCATTCATAGGTACACGGGATGTACCAGTGACAAACTGAAGTAATCGTATTCGCTTTTCGGAATCCATCATCAAAACTGCCTATACAGAGTAATAATTATATTTAAAACTTCAGTCAAAAGAGTATAATATTATCATCTTAAACTGATTTAGTACAAATAACATTATGTGATAGTGGTTTAGAACTAAAAGGATTCTATCTTCATATCTTTCACAATAAGTCTAAAGCTATTTCCTTGCACACTGCTAAAACCTGAGAAGGCTACACGTTCTGACTGATTGTTTTCACTTCCAATTCTTCTGTGGCACAGCAACAAGAACACTGTTACTAGTTTAGCAGGCAGTTAAAATACAGCCCACCCAGATTTGGCTCCTACTTTCTTTGAAGTTGGTTGAGGTTACAGACTAGCAGACAGAAGCCTATAACTTATTAAATAGAAGAATTTAAACACCTCTTTGCATAACCATGTCAAAGGGAGCTACAGTGAATATTTTTAACCTTAGATATTTATTTCTGAACAGGAGAAGTTATTTTATTATAATCTCGAACTAGCTTTTCAATGGACAAAAATTAACAGATTATTAAAACATTTGATACACGAGAACAGCTGATCAATGTTTTAAAGCTTGTTTAATTTGCATAAACAGAAAATTAGATCTTTGTTACCTTCCAAAACCACTGTATAACTTGGTGATTTATGCTGTAACCATTTTTGTATTTTGTATGTAGTTTCCAGTCAGCCACATCCACATCTCCTAGTCCACACATTAATAACTACACAAAAAGAAATGCCAAAATGTAAGTCAATCAAATATGGTTACAACATGATGTGTTTCCATTTCCAAAAGACACTTACCTCTAATTCATTTTCATCAAAAATTTTAATTAGGTCCTGTGGTATCAGTTCAAAAAATCCCTAAAAGAAATAGAAAAAAAGTGTCTTAAAACCAAGTAATGGTGTTTTAGGCTTCTTTCTGAACTACGACCTAGATGCACATACTTTGGGAATTAGAGCCAAGATGTTGCTTTAAATACAGGACTTTTGACACATCTGTGCCACAATTTTGTGGCAAGTTATGTCTGATTACATTCTACAAGTTTAGGGGGTCAAAGTAGCTGAACCATTATTATTCATTTTGACCAGATTTTATTTGCAAAACACCACTCATATATTGCATTAATGTAGAACTTTAATTTCTTCATGAAGTTCAGGGTTTATTTATTTATTTATTTATTTTAACAGACAGAACTAACTTCTTCCCTTTTGCTACGTGAAATACTCCTGCCCTGGTAAATACAGCAAAATAGCTTACACATGTTAAAAGACAAGTACATCTTTTTACTAACTTGGTAACGCAGTTAAAAAAAAAAGATCAGGAAAGTCAACAAAATATGACCAATTTATTCTTCTTCAACAATACGGTTTTCTGTGAAACCCTGAACCAATTATTACTGAGTGTCATATACTTAAAAATATTTGCAGAAAAGAGTAGAAAATTAGTCCTAGTAAACTTAATGCGATTTATTGTTCAGTAATTTAAAGTGTATAAACTGATTTCAGGGTTGATACAAAATGTACTACAGCTAGTACAGTTCACCAGGATTTAGCAGTAACTAAATTTTCAGCATAAGTTGAGATAGCAAGGTACATTTATAATAAAAATGCTGCTACCAGTTGCAGAATATTGGTACACCATTGAAAAATTCACAAATCTGACACCATGGGCAACATCAGGCTAACTTTTTTGCTGCTAGATCCCTAGTCTATGGGATCTTAATGAGGATGCTTTCTGAAAGGTCCATCTTAATATTAGGTGCAACAAATTTTAAAAATAGTATGTGTATTTAAAATGAATACCTCCTTAAAGGCAGCCATTTGTTTCTGGACTCTGCTCACAAACCTCCATTGAATTACAAGGCTGCAAAAAACAAAAACAAACAAACAAACAAAAATCAAAAATTTATATTTAAAATACATGCAATGCATACACATTCTAATTCTAATTCACTGAAAGGATCAGTGAAGCAAAACAAAGACATGGTACTTAGAGAGACTACAATAAAGTGAGATACCCAGGACAAAATGTCCAGTTACTTACTGAATATAGTCTCGTTTGTTCTTGTTGGTAACTACTATTTCTGATCCACCACTTTTCAAATCATGTTGATGAGTCTAAAGAAGAAATGCTGAATTATATGAAGTACATACTTAACCGAATTCAAGAATAAACATTAGATCAGGTGTTGGCAAGGGGGGAAGGTCCTAGGGGGTACGCGTGGGTGGGTGGGGATGGAGCACTGCATCCACCACCCTGCGCCATCATCTCCCAATAACAGGGCTGGCGGGGAGCACACATAGCAGCCGTCGCCGCCACCCACCGCCCTGTGGTGTTGCTGTGTATGGCCATGCGCCACTCTGCACCCCACCCACTGCATCCAGCTGCCGGGGTACACTTATTAAAAAAAAGGTTGAAAACTCGTGCATTAGATGATATAGTAAAGTCTTCAAGACTGGAGAATCCAAAAAGTGCGACAAATGAAACTAGATTCACAAGAGACTACTTGAAATAGTTGTGTATTTTTGGTTGGGGGGCGGGGGGGAGGGTTGCATTTAGGTGGTGACAGACTACAATGTCAAAACTCAATTATTTCTGACTCAACAACAGTAAATCATTTCAACATCTGTGCACAAGTTTAGAGTAATATTGTATATTATTTTGTCCTAACTTCACTATCCATGCTTCCAGTGACTCAGCTTCTTTTGTGAGAGGTCTTGGAAAAAAACACTTACAAAACAACTACAGTGGTTTTAGTGAATAGTGGATTGACACACATTTGTTACACAATGGCTACTATTACTGCAACTTCAGTATAAAACTGCAATTTGGCTTTCAATCTGTTATGCATCTATTTTTTCCCCTCTAAGGGCCATCTTAACTGCTTTAAGAACTAGGCCACACAGAAACAGAGCTACCACCATTCTTATAGTTGGCTGACCACTATAAACTGGGATTTTTATGCAAGACCAGTGTTGGACCCATGCTATCAAAAATCAGAGAATAACTGCATTTTAGAATACTTCAGTCTGCAGAAGATTTCACTACAAATGCCACATTTTAAAAAGGTAGCTGCTAGTCAGACAAAAGCATAAGTTATTATATCTAAAGCTTGCAAAAAGTTATATGGACAATTTATGTACCAGGACTAGTGCCCTTCCTGAATAGTAAAACATTGATGCAGGAGAGTAATTAGATTTAAAAGAAACTGATTTAAAACAAGTATTCCTCAGTAACTTCTCAAATCACAATATTAACAAAATATTAAAAGAAAACATATCACCCAAGCAAGAGGTAAGAGGAACAAACCAAGAATTCAAAAGTGCATATTTAATTACTATACAATCTTGTAAAACAGAAAGAGTGTGGTTTCCTAGGATAAGTGCCTTATTTCATGTACACCATTTTACAGCAATATACAAACCTGTCCAAATAGCTCTTCATCAACCATAAACCTGAGGTCCAATTCTGCTGGGTCATTTTCAAGAATCCATTTCAAAGAATTGTAATATTCACTGTCCTAAAAATGATAATTGCAAGCTAATGATTGAGAACAGGAGGATTATTTGAAATAGACAGTAAACAAACGCAATTTTAGTGAAGGTCTGGAAGTCTGTATTCAGTAAATACTTTTTGTAAGAGTAACTACTTATAACAAGAATTTCTTAGAGTGATATCTTGTATTTCTTAGAGTGATATCTTATATTGGACGAATGGTATAGTTGGGATAAAGCTAAACAAGCTTTTGAATGAAAGACAGTCTTTATCAGGTCTGAGCAGTAAAAGCCAGCATAACACAATAAAAAATGTTGTAAGAAAGGGAAGAGATATTTGCAGGGGTGGCAGACATAACACTAGAGAAGAAAAGCAGCTGATTACCAGGACATCAAGGCCTATCAAAAAGGGAAGAGGGAAGAGTGTATAGGAAGAATTCAGGAATCAGGTAGGTTACGATGTGCTAAAAAACAAGTATCAGCATTAAGTTGTTAGAGTCCTTAGTGACCGACCAGCATATGAATTTTTGTTCCGAAGTTTGCCTTTTAAAGGTGTAGGTGGATTTCCCTTGAACATGAAGATAGTAAGGTCAGAAAGTAAGTTTTCTGGGAAAAAATGTGCTCTTATTGGTGTACATGCATCTGTCCTTCATATTTTTTCTGTGAGAGTTCATTCTGGTGCACAGTTGCTGCTTAGTTTCCCTACACAGTAGTCATGAGGGCATTTGGTACATTGAATCAGATATATCACATTTGGGGAAAGGCATATGTAGGAACCACAGATTCTGATGGTTTTGTTATGGGGGAGTAGACTAGTAGCAGGAGATGTGTTGACAAGTTAAGCACTGCTTCCTAAGGCAAGGCTGTGTCCCACTTGATGTCTGTTGGACAGTAGGGAACTTGCCAGATTAAAGGGTTGTTTAGCCAGGAGTAGAGGGGTTGGAAATATTTTTCTCTAGGTCTGCTCTGTTGAGTGTAAGCTTTACAACAGATACTTCCTTCAGAATTGAATACTATGAAAATAAATTTGAGTACTATGAAAGTAAGGTACAACTCATTGTTTCTTGGAAGGCATGACTATCAGTGAAATTTCACACTGTTTTGTTTGGAACATTTTGAAATTAAAAGAAAAAAAGTGCTTTGACCTATTTTTCATTTTGTTTCATGCAATATGAATGTCTCCACATATTTCCTGATGCTGAGATTTTCCTCCATTTTTTTTAACAACTGCTCTCACAGGCCAAAACAAACTGGATGGTACTACTCCCCCTTCCTGGAAATTTCAACACTGTTCCTTATTCATCAGCAGGATAGAGTTACAACCATCACAAGTTAGTCTTTCCTATAGAGCAGGAATGGGCAATTATTTGGGCTGGAGGGCTACTTAAAGAGTTTTGGTGAGCTGTTGAGGGCTGTGGAGATGCCAGCTGATACTATCCAGCCTGCCAGCTGCCACCGAAGCCCAAGGAGGGAGGGTTGTGCACTGTGTCACTCCATTCTGCCGCAGCTGAGAACAGGCCACACCACGCAGCGTGTAGACTCCTCTGCTCCTCCCTCCCTCCCCGCTTGCATCCAACCCCCGTCCCACCCCCTCCGGCTTCCTGTTGGCATTGTGCAGTTCTGGCACAGCAGCCACTGGCAGCTGGGCCCATACAGGATGGGGTGCGATGCAGCGTTCCAAGTAGCTCTCCTGCCCACCTGCTGTGATGAGCTACTGCTGCCGTGCTGCACCAGGAAAAGCAAAGGCAGAGGTGGCTGCCCCACCACTGCAGTGGGTCATCGCAGTCGGCAGCTGGGACAGCTACTCGATGCGCTGCATTGCACCCTGTCGTGTGTGGGTCCAACTGCTAGTAGCTCCATTGCCAAGACAACAGCCACAGAAACAACAGAAAGCTGGGCAGGGGTGGGGATGGATGTAGGGCAGAGGGAGGGAGGGGTGGAGGAATCAGCACACCGTGTGGTCTGGCCCAGGTTGCGGCAGAGTGGAGCGCGATGGGGTGCAGCCTTTCCTCAGACTCATGGCAGCAGCTGATGGGCTTGATGGAATCAATTGGCAGGCTGGATACAGTCCACAGATCATATTTTGCCCACCCCTGCTAGAGGAATCATGTTCAAAGCAGCATTATAGCGTTGAGGAAGCATTAAACAAACTGATACCTCCACAAAACCATCATGTGCAGATGCAACTGTATTGTCTAAAATGTTAGAGTGCATGGGCTAACTGTTTTTATTTTTCCTGCTTTTATTTCTCCTCCAGACACTCCTGCTGCAGTAGAGCTTTTCAAACCACTTGCAAAAAGTTACACGGACATTTAAGACTGATATGCAAACTATGTGTTCTGGTCCAACTTTGATTTTAGAGTCTTTTACTGATATCCTGAGACTACCTTAAGCTTCCTGGAGGAATTAGCATCATATTTTTGTCTGCCTCTTTTCAGAGTAATACCATGACTAGCACCCTTTCTGAGTAATGAAGCACTGATGCCGGTGATTAATCAGAGTGAAAAGGAGCAGAAAGACTGCAGTGGCATCATGGCTGACTCAAAAATGGGCTAAAAAGTGGGTCTGACCTGATATCTGAATCTTCTGTGAAGGTCTATCCAAATCCATTAAAACCCACCACTGGTTCTTTCCAGAGGGAATAGCTTCAACTTCTTTCTCTAACCTTCTGGGTACTCATTAGAGGACTTGCAGATCAAGCAGCAGACCAGAGGTTTGGTGGTGTAAAGCACAAGGCACTGGGAGTACCAGACATTTGCAGGCAGAGCCACATTACAAAATGGGTAGAACTTAAGTCTGATAATTTCAGACCAGCCATTATTTTTACCAAAGACAGACTCTTGAATAATGAGGTTGTATAAGAGCAGAGTTATCCTGAATATAATAAATCTTTTCCTCTACTTTATTCTAAAAATAATGATCTAATCTCAATTAGCTAAGAAAATCTATCAGCTCTAAACTAACACTAATAAATATTTTCTTAAAAGCAAGAAAAAATGTGGTGTCAACTTATTAATAGTGCAGAAAATGTATTCTCCAGAATTCCATTCTGCAGCCATGAGAAGAAGAAAGGAATTGAGCGTGGAGTTACAACTGCTTTCCTCTATGTACTGGGCTAGTGGTGCTCATGCTTTTGGCCCTGCAGGCCAGATGAATGGTGTAGGGCCAGTTCATGGGTTGGATCAGGCTCTATGCTGCCCCTGCCTGGCCAGGATTGGGCCCCAGGAGCCCCATACTACTCCTGCCAACCTGTGTGCTACCTTGCATGCCCAATCTAACATACAGGGCCCTGGCCCACAGGGCTCCCCACAAATGGGAGAAGCCCCAGGGGCCAGATAACAGTGCTGGTGGCTGGATCTGGCCCATGGTTCAGGGATGGAGCACCCCTGTACTAAGCTAGGGGAAACGAGATGCAGATGCAGCCTCAGATGACTCTGTTATTCAAAAGAAGCCAGTCTTATGTGCACTGAATTTGTTTGTCAGTCACTGAAACAAGGAGCCAAAATTAAAAGAGTTTAAAACTGAACTTCTGAAGCATCTTCAGGGCTTGCACAACCTTGTAGCAAGGCAACAAAACTATAATATCCACAACACTGTATGCAACACCATTATACTTTAGATAAGGAGTGCCCAACCCTTGGCCTGCGGGCCAGATCTGGGCCTTGGTGCCATGTCATCTGACCTGTAGCGCTCCCCACAAGTCTGAGCACTAAATCAGATGCACAAGTTGCATGAGGGTCCGGGGCCTGAGCTTGGGATGTGTGGCTGGACAGCGCTGGGCCCCCATGCTCAAGCCTGGTATGCAGGGGCAATGCAGGGCCCTATGGCCCAGTCTAGATTGTAGACCAGCCCTGTACTACTGATCTGGCCTACAAGGATAAAACGTTGATAACCACTACTTCGGACTCCTAGCGGTGCATTTCTTTTCTGCTGCAACTAGAAAGGGTCTGAGAACGAGGTATACGGTAGATAATTTGGCCTCTGATCTCTAAAGATGGAATCCCAAGTGCATTCAAATTTGAGCCAAGACTTGGTATTATTACAGAAACAAAAACTTAATGAAGGACAATACTTTTGCACTTTCAGCATTCGTTATAAGGGAGGAGTGTTACTTATAAAGGCTCTTAACATCAAGGTATGGTAAGATCATATGTTACTTTTAATGACCAAAATGTAGAAAACAGTTGTAGGAGGCAGGAATAAGACAGAAGACCCAATTCTTGGTCCTCTGTAGTAAGAGACAACACCATATTGCTGTGTTAAATTAAGCAAGCATCACGATGTTTCATGCCAAATTTTCATTAAAGGTTAATGGATTTAGCCCTAGATGCAGCTGCCTTTCAGTAGAACTTGGATATTAAGCCACTTAGGCTGCTGACAGACATGAAAAAACAAAAAACAAAAACCCACACTTTACCGGAAGAGGCTGTGCATGTTAGTCTGACCTAGCTCTGAAGCATCTGTATAGCTCGCATGCTTCAGTGGGCGTATTTGGTGCCTTTATCTAAATCTAATTTAATCAACTATTAGATAAAAACACCATAAAAGCCCCACTGAGAATCCCTGATCTATATAAAGGTTGTGCGAGCCTGGTCTTACTAATGCAATGCCTCTTCTGGGCATGTGCTGGGGTTGGCACAGGGGCACGCCAAGTTTTAAATACCATGGTTTTTTTGGGATACTGGTTGTAGCTGTATTGGTCTAAAGCAGTGGTCACCAACCAGTGGATCTCGATCCATTGGTAGATCTCAGAGCCTCTTGGAGTCTATCCAAGGCTTGGGTGGCGGGGCTGAGTGCTCATGTGCATGCACACACATGCCCCAGCCCAGCAGGTCTGCCCATGGGGGAAGGGGCGGGGGCCCCCATGGTGAGGGACAGTGCTGCAGAGGCAGAAGCAGGGGTAAGCTGAGTGAGGCCCAGGCTGGGTGGGACCTACCTGCTGGGGAGGCATGCCCCCAAATAATTTTTTCTCCCCTCTGCCTTGATCTGCGCCCCCAACTCCACAGACTTACCTCCTGGGTGGGGGGAGGGTGGCAGCGGCATGCAGTAGATCTTGGGTTGCTTTTAAATGCCAACTGTGATCTATCTAAAAAGGCTGGAGACCACTAGTGTAAAGACACAGGCAGACAAAACTCTTGGGGTAGAGGCAATATATTTTATTAGACCAACTAAACAGCTGAATTTTTTTTTTGGGGGGGGGGCGTTAAACACATCTGTAAGCAGCCTTTGATGTTTATGAAAATTTTATTCAAACTGTTGTGTTTTAAAAAGCAAGACTGTGAAGACTGAAACTGTATTTTTGAGATAATATTAAAAATCTACTGTAAATACAAAAACCCAGTATAATATACAATGGCAGAAGTAATTACGTACCACAGATTCCATGTCGTGAAGCGTTATTGGTTTTTGAAGCATCATCTTGTAAAAAGGCCGAATAAAAAAGGCTGCAAAGAGAGTGATGAATATTTAATGTTAGAAGAATGTCAAATCTCATGAAGTCAAAACATCCACAATATTAATCTGCATTATTCTTCAAAACAAATACTAACCATCCAAAAGCTTGCCATGGTAAACAGCCATTCCAGCTACACGACCTATAAATTTGAAGTAAGAGAGATGATCTTCGTTGCACAAGCCAGAATTTGGATTGATCTGCAGAGTATAGTTATCCCTGGAGAAAAGGGAGGAAAAACACACAATAGATGCGCAATTCTGTACTCCATGAACAACCACTACATCTCATAATATGAAAGAATTAGCTATTATAATAAAATCACCCTTTGCAGAAAAAAACAAAATTCCTGTCTGGATACATAGGTTGTTAGTTTAATACAAAGATATGATCACCTGGAAGTTTAGTAGAATTGCAGTGTTGAAACACTAACAGAAAGTCTAAATGAATGTATTGCTCTACTGAAGTTAATGGCAAAACTCCTATTATTTTAATAGGGTCAGGATTTCACTGTATTGGGTTTGTAATATCTTCCCTCTTTAAATATTTTCCTTCATCTTTTACTCAAGCATGCATACAAACAAAAGTAAATGTAGAAGAAATGCTCACATGGCTACAAGCTGCCACTCATTTATACAAAGACTGAGTACCATTTCAAGGCTAGACCCTGAAGCGCCTGGGAAACATGACCCAATCGCTCCCTAGTGAGTCACAATTTCAGTCCCGCAAATGAGGTAATGCAGGTGACCTACAGGGCCCTTGAGCATGTTCTCCTGAGTTGTTCTCAGGCTCGGTGTTTCAGCCAAACTTATGAGCCTGTTCTCAGGCTGTATACTGAAATGGTTACAGTGCCTCATCTCTGAGATTTGACATAGGCAGAGCAGCAGTGAGTGGATGCTATAGGCAGTTTGGACAAGCTCTACATATTCATTGTAGACAGCCTTGCAATATAGGGTCACGCTCTCTTGCCAAATGAATAGTACTTCAACACCAAACTTTCAGCAATTACTAATAAAATAAACTAAAATAATTAAATACATTTTTTAAAGTTAGCGTTAGAGATGAAATTTGAGTGGCCTTTCCCAGCCTCTTACTTTTTGGAACCGTAGTACTT
Organism: Crocodylus porosus; assembly: GCF_001723895.1. Taxonomy (NCBI): domain Eukaryota; kingdom Metazoa; phylum Chordata; order Crocodylia; family Crocodylidae; genus Crocodylus; species Crocodylus porosus. The sequence continues at coordinate 17,238,750 of NW_017728911.1, read as the reverse complement.
ACGTAGCAGAATATTCAAACAATCCATAATAGGGATTAAACATTTCTTTAGAGAGAAGGAAGAACCATTCCCTTGCCACTCCTCCATAATCTAATCCTTTTTCACCATCAAACTCAATCCAGAGTTTTGCTTTGAGGAATTCTGCTCTTTTTACAGCTATAATTCTTCTATAAGAATCTTCAAGGATTGTTGTGCGATGAACTTTCATTTCAAATCTATTTGGAATATCACTCTGAATAGGAATAGGAAAAAAAAACACAAAAAACCAAAGCAAGTTGTTACCTGGTTATACAAATGCAATAAGGCACATCAGAAGATGTCTTGCAAGTGTCTTTAGACATGTTGGGAGCATCCACACGAGCACACATGTGCCTCTTGTCCCACCTCAAACCCCTTTGAGGCGGGGCAAGAGGCACGTGAGGGAACGAAAAAATGTTCCCTGCGCTGCAAGGCGCCAGCAGGACCCTGCACATGGTCTCTGCACGCCGTGCCAGGTCCTGCCACCAATAGACCAGCCCAGCTGGGTGGCAGAGTCCCCAAGGGCGGCAGATCCTGCCACCAAGAGCCCAGCCTGGCCCAGCAGCAGAGGCCCCAGGACCCCGTATGCAGTCCCCATGTGCCGCACCAGTTCCTGCCAGCAAGGGTCTGGTCCAGCTGGGCGGCAGGTGGTCCCCAGGGCCAGCAGGACCTGGCTGGGCCCCGCGTACTGTCCCTGTGTGCCGTGCTGGGTCTTGCCGCCATGGCTCAGAGCACCGCACTCCTGCTGCTGCTAAAGGTAAGTTATGGGCCCTGAGCAGCAGCCCTCCAGGGTGCCTGGGACCCTGGGGGGGGGCTGTGGCCCTCCTGGGGGAGCTGGAACCCTGGGGGGGGATGCACCCTGTGGAGGCCAGGGGACCCACCCCTTCTGAGCAGCCCTCCAACCCACAGTCCCCCCAGCAATTGCCCCACACCTTCCAACATCCCTCCATAACCATCCCCACCTTCCCCTACACCCCTTCCCACCCTCTTCCTGAAAATACCACATCCCCCCACATCACACACCCATCATGTATGATGAAAACCAAAAGCACATATCAACACATATAGGTATTTAGAATTTATTTTATCATGATGATAGAGACTCTGGTAGGATTCCACATTGATTTAACATTGTAAATATACCTATAAAACACTGCCCAACTGACTGCTCTCTCTCTGGGGGTGTGCGCAGGCACGCATGTAGTCTTTTGTGTTAATTGTGGAAAAACTTGGATTTTGGGGCATTTTTAAAAATGGATTTAGGATGCTGCTGCAGCAGTCTAGCTGGCACAAGGTGTAGTGTCCCCAGGTACCCAGTGGCTGAGCCCCAGAAGCTCCGGAGAGCAAGTAACCCTAAGCTGCTTGCCAGGGCAGCTTTTTGTACTGCTGGGGCCAAGACAGGGCAGCTTTTTATACTGCTGGGGACAGCACAGGTGTGGCCCCAGACTCTAGTTCCCCTTGGCTGCAGATTTGGGAGGAGCCAGGCAGGGTTATTTTGCCCCAAGAGGCACAATTTGCACCACAACAAAGTGCATGTCCAAGCATGTGTGCTGAGGCAAAGAGTTCCAGCTCAAATTTGCACCTCTTCTATTTGAGCTGCTGCAAGCGCACATGCTTGCATGTGTGGACGTACCTGTTCTTTGAAGATGCAAGAGAACATGGTTAAGAAAGAGGCTCTAATTTTGAAAGATTAACTCAGCATGGAGATTTTTACACAGCAAGTACTACTTTTCCCCATAGGGAAGTATATGAAAAGAAATGCATATTAGGGCATGTCCAGATGAGCGCACACATGCCTCTTGCCCTGTCTCACACCCCTTTGAGACGGGGCAAGAGACCCTGTGTGGGAATGAAAAAAATGGATATCCAGGGGTCTTATAAAAATGGAGTTTAAAAAAAGTGGGGCAACCAGAGGCTGGGTCCTCCACAGAGATGCTCTGGCTGCTAGAGTGTCTCTATGGTTGGTTCCTTGCCCTTGGCAGCGTGCTGCAGCACCAGGGCTCCAGTGCCGGTAAATAAGGGGTTGGGGGGGCTGGAGGAGGGGAAAGAGAACTATGGGGGCATCCTCGCTGGCCCTGCCTGACCCCACTCCCCACCTGCCCCCCCAAGCCCTCCC
>NW_017728911.1:17201400-17236516 GCF_001723895.1 Crocodylus porosus | reverse complement strand
CCTACTGCCTAAATCCCCCCAATCCCTGCTCTGATAGCTGGGCAGGGGCACACATGGCAGCAGTGTACCGCTGCGGAGGCCAGCTTGGCAGCCACAGCCCACCAGCAGCTGGCCCAGAGAGGGAGATGCCTCTACTGGCAGTGCAGTCCCCATCTGGGTATGGCAGGTGCGCAGCAGGTCACAGTCAGGCAGAAGCCCCCACTGCCAGACTGCTGCAATGGGTAGAGGGTGCAGGGAACTCTTAGGGTTGCTTCAGCAGTCCAGCAATTGGCTGGGCCCCAGGAACTCCTGAGAGTGAATAGCCCTGAGCTACTTGCCAAGGCAGCTTTTTGTACTGCTGGAGTCAGGACAAGGCAGCTTTATACTGCTGGGGACAGCACAGGTGCTGGCTCTGGGCTCTAGCTGCCCCTGGCTGCAGATCTGGGAAGAGCCAGGCAGGATTATTTTGCCCTAAGTAGCACAATATGCTCCTCAACAAAGTGCATGTCCAAACACGTGAGCTAAGGCAAAAAGCTCTGGCTCAAATTTGCATCGCTTTTATTTGAGCTGCTGCAAGTGCACGTGCTTGCATATGTGGACTCGCTCTTAATGTCCTCATTAGCCCCTAAGATCTCAACGGTATGTTAAAAAGTGTAGAACAAGTGGCACTCAACCTTTTGGTTCTGGGCCAGGTAAGCGATGTGTAGCAGGCCTTGTGTGCTGGGATTAGGCACCTGATCCAACACCCAAGGCCCAGGGCTCTCCATGGGTGTGGAAATTTGGTAGCAGGTGAACAGTGCTTCTGCTTTCCTGCCACAAAATTTCTGGACTGGCAGGGAGCCCTGTGAGCTGGATGACATGGTGCTCCAGACCGGATCTGGTCTACAGGCTGGGGGTTGAACACCTCTGGTATAGAACATTTTAGAACTGAGCCATGACCATATTTTGTTTAAAACAAACCCCAAACATTTTCATTTCAGCTGCTTTAAAAAAAGCATTTTATTTGCAGATTCTCTCTCACTTCTTAGTTCAGTACAGTGCCCTAAATAAAGACCATGACTTCTGTAGATTTTATTTTAAATTGCCTTTTTTAACTCATGATAGTTTAAAAATATGGCTGCATCTCCAAATACAGCTTTTTAAAAATCTTCAAATTTAAAGTAAAAGATTATGACAGTGGGAAGTTATTGGTTAAGCGCCTGATACCTGACTCTGCAGAAGTGTTAATTGAATTTTTGACAAATGGTAGCCTCTTCTGCAGGTATACAAAATACATTTTCTTCCCTTTAGTTTATCAGCTAGTTCAGATGAATTGCTAGTTCTTTCAGAAGTTGACAACTAGACTGAGTGTTGCAAAAGCAGACCTTGTTTTCCACTTTGAATTTAAAATTAATTAGGTATGACTAGATGAAATTTACTCATTCTAAAATCATGGATGATACAATGACCAGGAAAAAAATTAAAAGGTCAAATTACCAGTGAGCAATACTGTTTCCTTAGTTAACTCGTTTAAAAAACAGGTTTGTTTGATAAAACTTGCTTTTATTATCCCTGAAGTGAAGGTAGTTTTATTTACTCAGTAAAAAGAGCTAATCTTGAAAAGTTAGTGTTGTGCATCTAATTTAGCCTCAATTTTAATCAAAATTGCAGCTTTCACAGATCATAAGTTCAAAACTAACGATCAAATACAAAACAAAATACATAATTTACCATTTTCTAACCTAAAAAACCTGTATACATTAAGAATCTGAAAAAAATGTGTGTTAAATTATAAAACTATTTAAATAAATTTGTATGGATAGTACATCTTTTTACTTTGCAAAAATCCTATGAAACTTAGCACAAAGGATATATTTAGTTGCCAATATGCCAGTAGTAACCAGTCCATACGTATCAACCTTTAAGAAACACCCCCCCCAAATCCATCACAAGATTGGAATTGATCATTGAAAAAACAAATCAATGCTTTCCTTTTTCCCGAATTAAATCATGATTCACTTTAACCTGCTTTAATAATCAAGGTTATGTTTGTGGATACTAAATAAGGCTATCCATTTCCGTATGTTTTAAATGCTGTTACTTTATTTCGTTCTAAAGACTACAGATACCAAAAGCTGGTACCAACTATATCGTATGGCAGAACTCACTATTACCTCCCAGATGAGAATCACGCCATGTATGCATGAATGTTACACTTGCTAGATAATATATATATATATATAACAAAATGAAGTATACCCACTTCAGAATTTATACTAGTTATTTTTCATTTGAAAAAGTCTAAAGTGGAAAGATTAAAAGACGGTTCTACCTTCCTGCAGTATGAGAAAACATCTAATTTCAAATTTTATTTTGATACAAAAACATTCTTGAATATCAAGATTCGGTGGTATAGGTTTGACATAGCATAGAATGCAAAATTACCAGTACTTGCCAATCACAGACAGAAGAGATAACAACATGCCAAGCACAGGTATGAAATCAAGTTTACTGAGCCACAAGGCACTGGTTAAATGCACTTAATTTTTGCCTTTTTCACTCTCAGAAAAGCACACTCCAGACATACCACTTCATCTCTCTGACATACTCCTTATGCTAGGAGATCAGACAGGCTGATTTCATGCTACCTCTGCTGGAATTCTGAGATGGCTGATCTGACTACTTCCTGGCCCTTCTTTACTGTTTCTCCCAAAGTAATAAAAATGGTTTAATGAGTATGCAGAAAAAAATTCTTATACCTTTGTAAGCAACTTGTAGATTACTAACCTGCTTCTTCAACTTTTTTCTGAAGAATTCATATTTTCTTTTGTAATCCCTAGAGTAAGGCACAGCCTTTGAATAAACAAATGAAAAAGTACATTACGGAACTGTGAAATGTATACATAATGCCAGTTTAACACTGAAAACCCTCTGTGATTATAAACTGTATTATATCTGCAATTAGTATTGGCAGTTTTAGCCAACATATTAAGTAATCCAAGCTGGAAAGATATTTTCCATTTTAAAATGAAGTTCACATCTATTTACGCAAAATTCCATTGCCTGCAAGCTTGTTTAAGATAAAAAATTTAATTGATTTTATTCTGTACACGCCGACTCAGGATCATACAGTTTTGCAGCAACTTAGAGCCTCTACATGTGGCCCTTGGGGCATTCTGATGTGGCTGCCAGAACTGTTAATGCACCAGCACCGAGGGGGTTAACATGGGTGCAGTTTGCCCTCTCCCTTATCCACTGAATTCCCAGTTTTGGGTTACCGCTGACAACTAAAATCAGCAGCAGTCAACAACAGGAAATGGATGGGGGAGCAGCAGTGGTGTTGACCCCTTGGGTGCTGGCTGGGACAACATGGAGGCTCCAGCAGCCACAGCCTGAATTCCTGTAAGCTGGGTCTGGAGGTAGGTTGGCCAGCTTCAGAAAAGCCCTGCAGGTCATACAGTCCACCTCTTGGCTGCCTCTATGGCGTCTCAAGATTATTAAGGATAACAGAGCTAACAGGATAAATACTTAAAAAGTTCCCAAATGTTATGTTCCCCAAGTGTCACATTCAAGAAACTCAAAAGTTAGGCATTCCACATTGCATATTTAATAAGTGGCAATTTTTCAACAAGCTTCTATTAATGTTATTTCACCAAAAATATCAAATCCCATTAAAAACAGTGTCTTACTGGTCCAGTAATCGCTGCAGTCTGTAGTCGTGGATCTTCCCATTGTGTTTTCTTTGTGTCTGTAAGATATTTTTCATTAGTTCCACTTATTTAGGGAAGGTTCAATAGCAGAAGTTTGAAAGTAATTTATAAGGGTAGTATTGCAATTATACATACTGTGGTTTATGTAGAATATTCTTCCATCTGTATGAGTTCTCTCTTCCCATCCTGGCTATAAGAAGAGCAACCTTTTAATATTTATTCTTAAGCACAACATTTATAACTAATCCAAATAGCGTGTGATTTCATTTTTTCTAGTTCCACCCATTTAAGTGTTTAAAGTAGAATTCATAATTTGAGCATACAACACAAGGAGAGTATCATGACTTTGAAAGAGCTACTTTAAATACTGAAATTATTTGAATAGTCTCAGAACAGAATAAAAAACTTCACTTACTGGCAAGGGGCCTAGATCTGTGGGATCTAGAGAGGTCTTTCTTCTTAGATGAGCTGGAATTTTCAATCTTGGATCTTCCTTTGAAAACAAAAACAAAAGTGTTGTTAAAAACAGAAAAGAACGGCATCTACTTTAATGTTAAAGCCAGAAAACATCAATGATTTTGTGACAGGGAGCCTGTCTACTTGTCTAGGGCAGTCTTCCCACCTGCCTATTCTGCCACGCCTATGATGCAACTCTGATGGCTTGGGAGGCTGCCCATTTAATGCCTGATGCCAAGGGCATAATTCATGGCTCTGTACTGCTCCTACACCATGTCCCATGCCTCACATATGGCATCACTATATGGCTCCAGCCCTACAATAGACCTCACTGTATGGCCACCTGACATTTCAACCCCACCTTGATCCCTCCTACTCAGGCAGTCTAACCTCCACACCCATTTTGGGCTGCAAAGCTCCCTAAGTCCTTTTCCCTCTTGGCAATTACCCCCTGCAGGACCTCTGACCATAGAGGTCTTGGCCTTGCCTCTAGACCAGTTGGAACTCCAGGCCCCTGGCTCCAGCCATCCCTCATGGTGGTGCTCTGGCACTGGCTACAGTATGGGCCAGTCGAGGCTACTCCAGGTAGGTTACTCAGCCACTTGCACTTGCTTTCCTATGTGGGTCCGCCTTCTTGGGCCCCTCCAAATACAGTCCACTCTATCATTACGGCCAGCCTATGTGCAGTCCTTCAGGCTCGCCCATGCGGACCCTGCTCTATGCAACCTCCTTACTCTCACACCCCACCTCACTGGGGCCATTAAACCAGCACCTCACTGGGGCTACTAGGTCTTAAATCCCTTGGGCCTTAGGTGTCCAACGACATGCCTGAACCCCTCACCTGTCCCCTCTATGAGGTAACCTACCAGGTTGTAGGGGCTGAGGCTATACAGTACCCCATAATCACCTTTCACTGGAGAGGTATAGGTGTGGCATTTCCTGGAGACCACCCAGCCACAGGGAACCCCATCACACCATCCAATCCCAGCAGGGTGTAGTTTCAGGTCATGCCCCAGGACCAGGAACCTCCTTCTATCCCCATAGTTCCTGACCTGGACTTTCAGATGTTCTGGGAGCAGCAGTACTTCAGCTGGGTGAAGTTACTCCAGCAGCATCTCTACAGCAACTGCCACCCCAGTTCTGAGGGCCTGGGTTTATGCTGAGGTTGCCCAGCCCCATCCTTCAACCCAGGAGCCCTCTCGCAGTCATGTGACTGCCTCATTAGGCCACACAGCACCTACCAGCTGCTCCACAGCCTGCTTAAACCTCTTAAAGTGGCAGGCACCAAAGGTGTCCTGCCACAGATTTCTGTGACAATGAGAAAACGGGAGGGTGGAAGGTGGAAATCAGTCAGGCTGGGAAGGGTCATAATGCTGCTGCCAGTTTGGAGGCCAGATCCTATTGCAGAAGCCTGTGTTCAGTGTTCCTAGTATTATGTTCTCCTAAGATCCTGGCCTAGTGCAGGCTGGGATACTATAGCTGCAGGCACTGCTTCTGTGTGCATCATGAACCCTTCCTCCTGCCTCACTGGCTCCCAGCACTGCCTGTCTCTGACCACCAACACTATGGTCCCTCTCCCCAAGCTGGTGTATGGCAATATAGTAAGAAGAGAATAACAACTAAAAAGGGAGGGTGACATTTAGGGTGATGGCACCTGCAGCACCAGCACTGAAATGGAAGACCAGCTGCTTGAGCTATGGAGTGGGGTTCTGAGAGAGGATTTTTTGAAAGCACACAAACACCATACACAAGCAGTATGTTCTGGAATATGCCATAAGCAAGCTTGCAGTAAGTGATGTTTTTTTTTAGGCAGTCAATTTCTTGGGTTCTAGTTCCATAGCTTGGTGTATTGTAGGGGATAGTACATTATTAGATAAGTACATTATAAAGCTGTATAACCGCTTTAAAAATACAAAACAGCTGTAATTACCAATCAGTATTTCTAACTGATGTTGGCATTTATCAATGTATCCAAACCTCGACTTACACCTCACTTTATCTTCACTTTTTATTCTTGAGTGACAAAGACTATCAAGGTTAAACTCATAAGCTTGAGAGCAGCAAAGCTGAATAACAAGGGCTCCTGAAATACTACATGCATAGCTGCTCAAATATTAAGCAGCACTGCTTGTGTTCATATGGTACAACCCACAGCAGATGTTTTAGAGCAGAGGTTGGCAACCTATGCCTTGGGGAAATCCAGCACCGGGGATCTGTGGCACTGTGCTGCCCAGCCCCTCCATAACAAAGCCTGCTACCTCACAGCACCTACACTTCCTTCACTGCACAGGGGTTGGGTAAGTGCAGACATCTGGCGACTCAGATGTATGGTGAAGACTTCTGGTCCACAACCACAGCCAGGTCACAAGCTATGGCCTGGGCTGGCAAAAGGCTGCTGATCTCCGTTTTGGAGTAATCTGCTCTTCATACCTCCTAGGTTCTACAAGAGACACAACATTGCTACCCCCAGTGCTGCAAAGTATACACCCTACAAATTTTTGCTGGTCTAGTGAGAGACCAATTTACTATCTCCAATGGGAGGAAGGAACATAAATACTGCATATAGATTACTTACACAACCCCTTAGTTGACTTGGATGACTACAATACATTTTAAAGAAAAAGTTAATGCTACTGCTTTTTTAAAAAAAATCAAATCAATGGGTGTTCTGTAGTCAGGGGCAAAACTTCAAATGAGGTCCAGAATTTCTATCTATTGGATTAGTTTTGAATTTGAATCCAAGTTACCCATGTAGTAGTTTTGGTATTGTGATCAATAAAGAATGGTCTTCCATTTGGTGCATGTCGGACTTCCCAGCCTTTAGGGAGTAATCCTTGATCTGTTTCAGATTGTGATGAATCACTTGATGGTGGCTGCTGTCCTGTAGAAGTACTCTGGACAGTTGATAGCTGACCCGTTTCTACTGTAGTCTGCAGTTAATAAAGACAAAAAATATTATGCAGATTCTGGAAAAAACACAAAAGCACCTAGAACGTTCCTTAAGGCTACAAATATGAAAAGCTTCTGAAGATACAACCGGTATAACCCATTAAAACACTTACTAGGGACCTTCTAAATCTCTTAGTTATTAAGTTTACTAAGTAAATTAAATGAAAACATTCAGTCCTTCCATGACTCCCAGGTTTCTTGAACCCCTCCTGTATTTCTTCAGCTAAATCAAATACACTTTGTTTGAACAAGCTTCTATCCACCCATCTTCTACCATTATAAGTTCCCCATGAAAGCCTCTTAATACTCAGCCTGTCATTCTGATCACACCATTAGCTGATGTTATAGATACAGGATTATGATCCCACTGTAGGCTTATCCAATCTACACAGAGAAATCTGAAAAGATACTTAAGCCTTCCAAGTGAACAAAATGAATCTCTCTCAAAATAAACTGCCCCTAATGCCTCACATGTAAGTATCCTTCTTACAGGAGATGCGCAGCAAATCTGAAGCAAAATACTTCATTATGACAGTATACAGTGGACATTTTTCAAACTATTTTTAAGGAAAAGTTTAAGATTTATAAACTACAATGTACATTATAGTACTGGAATCACTATATTATAAAGCCTATCTGTTTTCCTTAACTGTGAGAATTTGAGAGATAGAAGATTTTGACAATCAAATAGATTTTAGCTGCTGAATATTTTTATAAAATGACTAGTTAAAAGGTTCAACAATATCTAGTATAAAGGAAGAGGTGCTTTATAATAAATGTATAAAAATTGAAATTTAAGTGAGATTAGTATTTTAGAGAGTTTTAATTTCAATCCTAAACTGTATATCTTGACATAATTCTGATTTTATTTACTTCATATGAATTAAAAATGAAGTAGAGAATTTAATATATGAAGAAGTGAAGCTGTCTACTGAGCAAATCAGATATCTGACAGATAAGTATTTCTGAAGTAGCTGAAACCCGCAAAACATTTGTGATTAAATTTTTATTGCAAAAGTATTTCTTTAAATACGGGATTTTTAGTTATCCATTGATCAAATACTTTAATGGAATCAAAACTTCTGACCCTCAAAAAGGCTACATAAAGCTGTCTATGTGTAAACACAGGCTTGGGAATATAAATACATATTTTGTTAAAAAGTCCGACCTTGTGACTTGTTTATAGTCATAGAGTAAGAGGTCTCTTGTACACATAACTAAGGGCCCTTTGTAGACATGAGGAAATTGTATTTTTTAGTGGTTTAATTACAAGTACCAGGGTCCCCCACTGCAAAGTGGGCAGGCTCCACCGCAGGGTGGGAATCAGTGAGGGGCCCGCCCAGCCTTTTTTTCTCTCTCCCACTGCAGCCTGCCTGCTTCTCCCACACCTGGGGAACGAACTGCTGGCGGGTCACGCAGCCCCTGAGCTGCGGGGGACCTCGGTGCTTCTGTCTGTGGTGGCAGTGCCCCCCAGGCAGCATCCACTCACTGGCACCCCACCTGGGTGGTCCCAGGGGATGCCACCACTGTGGAGAGAAGCACCAGCCCCCCCTGCAGCTCAGGGTCCACTGGCAGTTCACCCACTGACTATGGGAGAGGCGGACAAGCCGGGGGAGGGCGGGGGGAAGAGGAGAGGATCAGGCCTCTCCCCCTCTTCGATGGAGCCTGCCCGCTCCATGGCAGGAGGTCCCAGTGCTTCATTCTAGCTCTGACTTACCTATTTGAATTGCCTCAGGAGATATAATAACAACAAGCTTATTCTGTCTGTCCGGAACACTCTGATTGGTTGTTTCAGTAAGCATGGTGACTGGCTGCTGAGACAACCAATCAGAGCACTCCAGATGGACAGAATAAGCCTCTTATTATTATAGATTAAATAGGATTTGAAGGGAGGAAAAAGACCATTTGATTTAGTCATCTACTTGGATATATTAAAAATAAGCTCTTGCTAACTACTAGTATCTTTCTTGGCTACAGAGACCACTGTTGAACAAAAAGCAAAGACAGGCCGTTAGATGCCAATAATGGGAGAAGCATAAAAGGCAATAAAAGTGATTCTATAAGCATATCAAGAGGAAGAGGAAGACCAAGACCAAAGAAACTATCATCTCAGGCTACTCTTACGACTAGGGTGAAGTCATTCCAGAGGCATTAACTATCCTCTTTGAGAACTCATGGGAGGTCAGGTGAAGTCCAGGATTATTGGTAAAAGGGCAAATATAATGCCCATCCTTAAGAAGGGGAAGGAGGAGGATCCAAGGAAGCACAGACCAGCCAACCTGACATGTATACTTGGAAAGGTCATGGAGTAGGCCCTCAAGAAATCTATTAAAAGAGGAGAACAGGTGATCAGGAAGAGCCAGTATGAATTCACCAAGAGCAAGTCATGCCTTACCAACCTGGTTTTCTCCTTTGATAAGGCAACAGGCCCTGTGAATAGGGGATGGAGAGCAGTGGATGTAATATATCTTGACTTTAACAGGACTTTTGACACCATCTCTCATGATATTTTCAATAAGCCAAGGCAATACAGATCCATAAGTGGTTGGATCATCATGCTCAGTGAGTAGTCATCCATGACTTGATGTCTGCTTGGGAAGGGGTATCAACTAAGTTCTTCCAGGGGTCTGTCCTGGGTCCAGTATTTTTTAACATCTTCATTAGTGATTTGGATGATGGGATCAAGTGCACCCTTAGCCAGTCTGTGGATGATACCAAGTTGGGTCAGTTGCTCCCACTGAGGAGGGCAAGGCTAGAACCCAGAATGACATGGACAGACTAGAGAAATGGTCCACAGGCTATGATCCACAGTCTAAGAGACATTTCGAGTAGATTAGAATCAACAAGGATAAATGCAAAGTCCTTCCCTCAGGATGGAAAAATTGCATGCACAAATTCAGACTGAGGAATGATTATCTAGGTAGAGAAGAACCTGGGGGTTACAGTAGATCATAAGCTGAAGATAAGCCAATAGTGCACTCTTATTGCAAAAGAATTATTTAATTTTCCAATAAGCAAATATTTCTCTCACTTTTGCTAAGCATGTGACTTGTGTCCCTAAATGCCAAGTCAAAGTCCACCTGACAACTACAAGAACACTTTTCTTCAGTTATACTAAGTGTTTCAGTAGTATTTTTCTGGGCCACTGGGTACTGCAGAAGTACTCAAAATCTAAACACAAGTGATAGTTCCATTTATCATTTTCTACTTAATTGTTGGATGTACCCTAAGATATTCAGTCTATTGCCCTTGTAACATTATGCAGATTGAGATATTCTCCCTATTAGTAAGGAGAGAAAACTGTTTAAAAGCCTGTAGCTCAACATACTTTTTCTGTTAAAGTGCCTGTAAATTTGATTAGTGGTGACTTTAAAAAAAATAAGAAAAGTGGCACAGCATATTAAATTACTCAGTCCCAGTATCAGTAAAATTGATTAGTAGCTACTGCTTATGGTTTCAAGGTTTACACTAGTTTAGAGATCCTACAAAAATTAAGTAAGCTCCGGTATATAGCTTACTTGGTCCATTACATTTCTTCAGTTGCTTAATACAGGAAGTCTCTGCATTAAAAAGCATAATAAATATGGATATTTAAATAACTTATGCAGTACAGTTAAATTATATTAACGTTTGTCACAAAACTTCATTTTTGAAGTAGGTCAAGTTAGTGAAGAAGCCATGTGCTGCTAATTATTTGTTACTATGAATTCTTTGTGGACAGCTTATAGCCAGTTTCACAAAGGTATTTAGGTAGCTTAATTCTCACAGACCTGGCTCCCAACCTTTATTTATATATTATTTATATATTGAAAGACAGAGAGAACAAGCTTTTGTGAACTCAAGTATCAGATGGTGACATTCAATTGAAGGGTGCCTATCTACTCTGCCTTCCAACCTCTTTCTAGGCTATTGATTCAGTTGGTATCTCTCAAAATAAAGGTTGGGAGCCAGGTCTGTGAGAATATATCTATATCTATATCTATAGATATATAGATACAGAGAGAGAGGGGGAGGGGAAGGGGAAGGGGGGAGAGAGAGAGAGAACAAGCTTTCTGAACTCAAGTTCATTTCATCAGATGGTGACATTCAATTGAAACTCATATTTTCAAAGACTCAGGATCAGAGACATGTAATTTTCCCCCCAAAACTGAATTGAAAAAAAACAAGAGATTGAAGTCATATATCTTCATTTTAAAAAAGCCTTCGATCTCTGGTGTCCCATGATCATCTCATGGAAAAATTGGCCAACTGTGGCCTTGGCTACATCACAGTCCAATGGTTCGGAAATTGGCTCTGAGGTCGGACCCAGAGAGTGGTAGCCGATGGAAGTAAATCCTCATGGTGCGCTGTAACTAGTGGGATCCCCCACGGCTCCATCCTTGTGCTTATACTCTTTAACGTCCTTATTAATGATGTGGACTTGTTATCAGAAGCAGACTGGCCAAGTTTGCCAATGACACCAAACTTTGGGGTAAAGTGTCCACACACGAGGACAGGATGGTGATCCAAGCCGACCTAGACAAGCTCAGAAAATGGGTGGATGAAAACCTGATGCTGTTCAACACCGAAAAATGCAAGGTTCTACTCCTTGAGGAAAACCCCCTCAGCACGCCTATAGGCTTAGCAGTGCTACGCTTGCTAGCACCATGGCTGAAGGAGACTTGGGCGTCATGATGAACTACAAGACGAATATGAGCCACCAATGCGATGTTGCAGCAGGTAAAGAGAGCAAAACTCTGGCTTGCATCCATAGATGCTTCTCAAGCAAATCCCAGGATGTCATCCTCCCGCTGTACTGGGCCTTGGTGAGGCCACAGCTGGAGTACTGCATCCAATTCTGGCCTCCACAAATTAAAAGGATGTGAAGAAGCTTCAGAGAGTCCAGAGGAGAGCCACGTGCATGATCAGAGGGCAGGAGAACAGGCCTTCTGACGAGAGGCTGAGAGCCTCAGCCTGGAAAAGTGCAGGCTCAGGGGGGACCTGGTAACTGCCTATAGGTATGTAAGGGGTATATATCAGGATCTGGGGGAGCGCTTGTTCACCAGAGAGCCCCAAGGGATGACGAGGTCGAACGGTCATAAACTCCTCCAAGACCATTTCAGGCTGGACATAAGGAAGAAGTTCTTTACTGTCCAAGCCCTGGAACAGACCAGATGTGGTGCAAGCACCTACTCTGTACTCCTTTAAGAGACATTTGGATGTTTATCTTGCTGGGATCCTTTGACCTCAGCTGACTTCCTGCCCCTGGGGCAGGGGTCTGGACTCAAGGATCATCCGAGGCCCCTTCCAGCCCTAATATCTATGAAACAAAAACAAATGATGATTAATCCTCTACTACAGCAGTCAGCAACATTTTCTGGTCATAAATGCCAGCTTCTCTCAGCTATAGGGCAGCACAAGCAAAGCTCCCTGCAGTCAGTTGCGCAGCAGTGTATAAGTGGTCTGCTCCTGAATAGTGCTGCAGCCTCATCTATGTGGGCTGAATCCAGTGGCTTCACAAGGGCCACAGGTTGCTAAGCCCTGCTGTACTACACTTCAGATATTCTGAAAACATTAAAAATCGACAGGAGAAAAACTGCCAGTCAGTCACTTGGGACATCTCAATTTATACAATCACTTCTCTCAAAGAAAAACATACAAAAACATGCAAAAATTTTACCTTACCCAGTAATAACATAGAAAAGTGATTTAATGTGAAAACTACCAACCCTACTTGCAATATTCCTGACTCATTCACACTCCACTGGTGCGAAGCAGTGTTGATTTGAGATATACCACTGCTACGCTAAAACAGTGCACCAACCACATGCTTGTATAACACTACACATGTGCCAAGATGCTATATTTCTCAGTTGAGTCCAGAGAGGACATGGCATGTTTCTGTGTGGTCCTGCCATGTGCTATACAGACACGCCCATATTTCTTTCCCAGGCTTGACATATTTTAGATATCCAGTTCCACCAAACTGGTAAAGGTTATTTGATCGGGAGCAACTATTCATTATCTTCTCACACTAGCTTATATGACAGGATTCAACAAGTACCTGAACAACAGGCTTTATCCAGGTAGTAGTTCTGGAATTGTGATCTATGTAATATGATCGTCCTTTTTCATCTTGTCTTTCTTCCCAACCTGGAGGCAATCCAGATGAAGTAGGCAATAACTAAGGATTAACAAGAGAAACGTTACCATATGAAGAGTTTTTCTTAAGGCTCCCTCCATCATATTTCACCAAAACAAAACTTAGTGAAAGTTTCAAGCTTAGAGTAGAGGATAAAACAGACTAAAGATATTTGAATCTGCACTGAACCATATGAAAAAGACAACAGAAAGGAAAATCAAGTATTTGAAATGCTGGTTTGGGTTTGGCTGTTTCAGACTATACCTTATGCAGCTGCAATTTAAGAAATATAGTACTGTTTTTCTAATATTAAAACAAGATGCTTTTTAAATAGTGTTTCACATTTACCTAGTAAAGTTTTTCCCTCCTGCAGGCTACAACCATACATTAAAATAAAAGTGCAAACTCAGAAGACGGAGGGTTTATGATAGAGATCCAATCCTGTTAAAATTCCAAAATTATAATTTTGTCAGGATAACTGCCAGAAGCAGAAGGCCAACTCTCACTTAAATTTCAATACTTTATCCAGGATAAGTTCCATAGCAAGTGAATTTTCAAAGTTCTGTACTGTACAAAACTTGTGGTTTTTGAAATATAACCTACCACAGGAAGTGCAGGCTGTTCCTCAACCCTGTACGTCTGCAGACTACTTCTTCTGCTGGAATGATTCTGGAAGTAATGAAAAAGAACTTTATATGATTTACTGCTTCCTCAATGTTAACAAACAACACAGCATACTTACCATAAATGCTTAGCTGAAATACTTAGCTTTCCTGATTTGCTTAATTTTATTTAAAATTACAATTTGAAAAGAAAAATATATTAGATGAGCCATTAAAAATGGAGTTTATTGCTACTCCTGCTTAGAACCTAAGTAAAAAAAACAACTTGCTTTGCAGAAGTAAAATGGGAAAAAATAAAACATCTATGTTTGTAAAACTGGTCTACTATATTCAAATTATTTTTAGGCCTCTGAAAATTGAAATGAAAAGTTACAGTGCTTGTTGGTATGAATAATGATAGCTTCAATAAAAAGCAAAAAATATGAAAGCTTATGTTTATTACTTAATGTATCAAGTCTGTCAATGAGGGCACCATTTAATATCGCAAGAATCTGAGTTAAAATTAGTTTCCCAGGAAAATAAAGAGAAGATTTACTCTTTGTTAAACTAACTAGACAAATATCCACTAACTTACAGTGTAAAGAGCTGGTTGGCCACTGGCTGAACTCCCGGAGGTAGTAAGTCTGGTATTCAATTCTTCTGCAAGCTGAGTCTGTACATCAGAATTACTCTGTGACAGAGGCATTTGTAGACTCTGATTGCTATACATAGTTGCCTCATCTTCAGTTATGATTTCCCAGCTCTTAAAAAAAAAAATTAACTTTGAAAAACAGTCCCAAGTTACTAATATTTATTTCAAACTATTTGATTATGGACAAAAGCAGTTACAGGTATTTCAAGGTAACTAGATGCTGTTCTTACCTCAGGAGAATCCCTGTTGTCTAAATTTTCAGAATCTTCTGATATTTGATGCCGATGAGTAAATGCATGCTGTGCTTCCAACTGAAAGTTCCCATGATCTGCATCAGCTGTACTGTCCCTGTACAAAAATTAAGACGGCACAATAGACCTATCTGTATCTTTACAGAATAAATGCAGGATGACCCTGATAAGGTGACCCGATAATTAAATTCTATAGGGAAAATAATAAATCAGTTATAATTTTCCAGGTATAGAATCCAATTCTTGGAGGTTGGCCTTGAAATGTCTCCCGTCCACTGCTACAACAAGGAAAAAAAATATCTGGGGGAATCCTTGCCCTCTTCCCCCAACTTGTTTCTCCTGCAGCCCCTTCCCTTCTTCCTTCAGACCCTACACTTGGTTCATCCAAAACTGATGCAATTTACCTCTTTTGAAACTGATGCTAGTTTTTAGTACAGGTAATCCATAAAAACATGTTTAAGCACCACTTCTGTACTTGTTTGTATATAGTGCAAACTATACATGACATCAGTCCAAAGCCAAAAGGTTCATGATTTATCATAGAGTTGATTAGGCTGGACCCCAGCAGAGACAACAATTTCAAGCCATGGTGATGAAGCTGCAGGTGGCTCGTCTGGATGTGGGAGGGAGGCTGGGGGGCTGGATCCCTGTCACTGCATGTGCTCCTGGGAACCCCTCCTGGGGGAAAGAGGGGCACATGCCCCCAAGATCTGTGCATGGGGTAGGTGCAAGCTGCCTGCTGTGGGCTTGGGCTTCCTGCCATGCTGCCCTTCCCCTGGGTCCCAGCAGGCGAGACTCAGCATGGCCGGGCAGAGCTGAGTGGGGAAGCTCCTTGCTGCTGCAAAGCCTGCACCATCCTGGTGAAGCCCTGGCTGTGGGTGGGGAGTAAGGGGCACCAGCAAGGTTGGGGGTGAGGAACGAGGTGCCTGGGCCTGCATCCTGGTAAGCAAAAGGGGCAGGAGAGCTCTGATTTTCCCTGATAAAAAACCCAAAATCAAATACCAAAATATATAGGTACTTAGAATTTATTTTAAGTAAAATACTGAGGCACTGGTAGGCTGCCAAATTGCTTTAAAATTGTAAATATATCAATAAAGCAGTGCATTCAATTGATACCTCTATATATATAGTAGCCTCATTTTAAGTGCAGATGTGGGGGTTTAAAATCAGATAACAGGCATTTTTATCAGAGAATTTGCAATTTTAAAACAGAGAAAACCAGGATCCCTGCTCATGACTGGAACCAAGTATTCCAGTCACAAGTCCTGGGATCTTCCAAAAATTTATATGCAGATGAGGTGCAGGGCTATCTGGTCTAGTTCCATCTTTTGGAGGGTGGGGCCACACTAAATCATATGTAATAGGCTAAGAGACGAGGCAAAAGAGAAATTTTGGATAAGCTGTTTGGGTCCCCATTTGGTAATATTTGCCAGACATTTAAGATCGGTTAAAAAACAAGACTCATTGGAAATAGGAAAGAAAAATGCAGCTCAGCTAAGGGAATGAAGAGGCAGTAAAAATGTATTCAGTGTGGTGGCTCACCGTGACTTGAAAAATACTAGGTGCTGAGGGGGATTAAGTGCAACAAGCAAAGTAAAACAGGCACTACTATATATCTTATTCATATGGATTACAATAAGCAGGGTGTTACTCCTGGTAGGGAAAAAGTCCTAGAGATTCCATGCATCTTCTCTTACAAAATGGTGATTTACATGAACATCCACTATGCTATGAAATGGAAAAAGTAGTGAGCCGAACTGTCGAAGTGACCATTATGCACAAATCTGACGTGGAGAGTTTAAATTTGAGACCTCCATTTGCTATTCCTGAGCTATTAATTCCCAAGACTTCTATTATTTTACAGAGACAGAAGTGAATTGCCAGTTAAAAGTAGATACGCTTTAAAATTCAAACCAGAAGACATACTGAGCAGTTGGTCTCTTCCACTGTGTCCTTCTGAATTCATGGTTGACATAATAAGTCCTGCCAAGTATATCTTGCCTTTCTTCCCAGCCTGGAGGTAGGGGAGGAATTTCCTGTTGCTGGTGTTGCAGCTGGCAAGCAGCATCTGGTTGGTCCAATATAATCCAGCCAGGCTAAAAGGCAAAATTAATTATCTTAAAGTTAATAAACTAAGTGAGTGTTAAAGGAGAAATCTCAGTTCATTAAGCCACCATCCTCTTATTCAATACTCATTAAGCAAGCTCACATCTTCCAAAAGACTTGTGGGAAAACACAAGTGCCTTATTATAGCTCACATACCTTTTAAAAATGTTATAAAAAAATCAGAACAGGTACTTGTTTAACTACTACAAGACACCAATCAACTTATCAGTTAGCCGTAAAAATG
The DNA here is from genome assembly GCF_001723895.1 of Crocodylus porosus. Lineage (NCBI taxonomy): Eukaryota > Metazoa > Chordata > Crocodylia > Crocodylidae > Crocodylus > Crocodylus porosus. The sequence goes on along the minus strand of NW_017728911.1, from coordinate 17,219,467 downwards.
TTAGCTGAGATGTTACAACAGTAGGACTGGGTTACACACTTGTCTATCACCTTCCTATTCAGCACATTTTCCATGGGGAAGTCCTAGACAACTTTATTTGGTGCTTTCTGCTATCAGCAGGTAGATACCAAGGGTCTCCAACCTCTAGCATGCCACAAGAAGTTATGAAGGAAGGTGAAACTTACATTTTTAAATAAATGTATTTTTCTGCTGCATTTATGGGTTTTATAACAAAAAGTCACTGGAGAGGTGGTACTAATGAAACAGCTGTGAAAGGTACTGAAGAAAAAACCTATAAATCATAAATTTCATGCATTTGCTAGCAAACTAAACTTGCAATGATCAAAGACATGACTTTGTCTGGAAAAAGATAAAATTGTGAAAAGAAGAAGATAATATAAATATAACTAGTGGGATTTAACAATATTATATCAAAAGACAGAATTACTAAAAACTATTATTCCCATACATTTTAAAGGTAACACATGCTAGATGTAAGCAACTGCTTTTATTTTAGGAAGTTTGCTGCCTGAGATTTTATTACTGCAATCTTTTTTTTCCTCCCTCCCAAAGAAAAAAAACAAAAAAGAAAAAAAAAGCTCCAACTTATACAGTTACAAGGGAAAAGCTCAAATCTCACAATTAAAGTGGGACAATATAATTTTAGGTCTTGTTTGAGCCATGGCAAGCTAAATAATCACCAAATATCTAAAGGGTCATTTGAAGGGTAGTAATTTGAATACACATTATCGTGTTAAGTTGCCTACTTTTATTATCTTGAAACAAGTCATATCATATGCTCTAACACCAAATAAATGTTTTCTCACCTCTAATTCCTCTGCCTGTTCTGTATTTTCTTCTTCAGATCCATTATTTTTAGGTAAGTAAGTCATTTTTAATCTAAGATGACCTTTAACTTTTGATTTGTGACTGCAGAAGAGGAAAAAGGTTGTTATTTAGTAATACGATATAAGGTCAAGTCACAAGCCATTTTGTCACACTTGGGAAAGGAACTCAATGTTTTTGTCAGACTAGCTGCACTGTGTACAAGCATACAATTTGTTTTCCATCTGAAATATCTGTACAATTTATTATTAGCTGTCTGAACAACTGGTAACTGAAGTCTACTATTAGAATAAACTATCTCCTTGATTTCTTCAAGATAAAGCAAAAGTCTACAGAGTAATCTCAAGATGTTATGATAAAAAAATTGCCCAAAATTTCTAAATATTTAATTAAAAATTTTGCTGTTCTATCATTAAAATTTCTAATGTGTGATTTAAAAAAAAAAAAGGTGACGACATTTATTAAGCCACATGAAAAGACATCTCATCATTAGGCTCTCTAAGATTTCTATATTATACAATGCATAACTGATCACAAGGTAAGTGGCTTAACTGTGGTCATTAACAACAGTTTACTGTAAATAATTCTGAAAATATTATTATGAAAAAGAAAACCAATCAAATATGAAGAACTAGTTTTCCATAAAACTTTAGATGCAGGTACGCCTCAATTACTTTAACATTTGCCTTCACATATTTAGATGTATGCTCTCATACTTCTAATTTTTTTACCAACAATTTTGTTCTTTTTTTTCCTTTTAAAAAAGAACCAGCTAACACTCACTGTATGTTCACTTTACTCCCTTTTTTCATGCTGACAGCAAGAATCAACCCAAAAATGAGAGTATAAACATTATGATGTATTTGGTATATTGATGCAAAGAATACAGTCCAAAGAGAAACAAAATAAGTCTATTTCCAAAATTATATCTACTGATTGTCAAGATATATTTACATCAATATATAAAAAATATCATAAAGTTAAACTCTCATTTTCTGAGATTCTTGATGATAAACTAAAGGAAGCAGACATTTGATAGGAAAAGAATTGTCTGATAAACATATTAATGTAGGTATGCAGGTTTTATTTTAGACCTAGAGCAATTTGTTTTCACTTAAAAAATGAATGTGCATGTCAGCTTACTTTCTATAACAATTTTTAAAATTATTCATCCTCATTTTAGATTTTTTGGGGGTGAAGCCATCATAAATCATGTTCAGAATTAGTTTGGTACATCTACAAAATTCATGAACACATTTGTTCACATTAGAAAACAGCTACATAATATTTATTATAAAAAATAAAAGTTTATACTAGTTACTATGAAAGTTAATACAATATACAGAGGAAAAAACTTTGACTTGGAATTTGAGCATTGTCTTTCACTGCACAGTACTACCAACTTCAGCAATTACAATGGGTAGGTCTTTGCATAACAGAAACAATGCTTGAAAGCAATTATACAAATGCAGTAAGCCCGGCTTTTTCTTTGGTTTATAATACCAGAAAAGCAGAATAATAAAAAGACTACCAAAAATTCTCTCTCTAGGTCTTAGTAAACTTATTTTCATAAAATGCTTTTATGATCTTTCTTATGATTAGGACAAGGTGGGCAAAATACAGGCTATGGGCCAGATCCTGTCTGCCAACAGATTCAGTCAGGCCCACACGTGGAGGATGACCACCAACCAACCACACGTGCCTTATGGGCAGGTGTTATCTCCAGCTGCCACATGGTGCCAAGCACCACTGATACCACCCAGCAGCATCAGGCATTAGCCGTGGAGCTGGGCAGGGCTTCTGCCACAGCAGGTGGTTGGCAGCGTCAGCTGTGGACACCAACAGCAGGTTCCACAAGGGGGCTCCAGAACCTGCTGGCTTTTTTCTGTGAATTCAGCCTCAAGACTCCCAGAGCATCCCTCCTACTGGAACCAGGAGACTAGAAACAGATACAGATTCCTGCTCTTCAGCATGAATTATAGCCAGGCACACATAAGAGCACTCACTGGGGAGTAGAGAGGTGGGAAGAGAAGAGCATAAACATGCAACAGGATGACAGGAAGCAAAGCACTTCAAAATGAAGCACTTCCAAAATGATAGTTGTTTTCCAGTGTTATTTCTGGAGTGCTTCATAGGGTGTGAATGACTGTTCATATGGTCTTTGAGGTGCTTCAGATGTAACATCTGTCCATGGCCTGTACCACTTGTTTCAGTGGCACACAGCTACAGATTCACTCCTCACTTCCTGGCTTCACTGAGTGTTTCTGAAAGTTTAAGCACCTTCAAGTTCATGATTATATTATCTTTATCAAAAATCACATAAAACCTATTTCCATATTAACCACAAAAAGGGACACAGACATCTTCCTGGGAGAGAAAAGGATATGACTTGTAACTGAAACAGGGTAACACAGTACAGCACATGACTGATTACTGTGTGTAGAAAGTGAAAAACCCAGGTTATAATCTTAGCTTTATGAACTTTTTTCCAGTCTGCATTTTCAGATATTAAAACAAGTGCTGACACTTGTATTGATATCTTAATAAACTGTGTTTTTAGCGTATTAGAATACGCATAAAACTTGTTGCGACACAGACACAAAAAGAAGTCTTTATTGCAAGTTATAGGTTAGTTAGGAAAATTAGTAAATATCAAATAGGTTAAAATGCTGACCTTCTTGGATGAAGAACAAAATCCTTAAATGTATATGGTCTCTCCATACTTGGATTTTCTGTCTGGAATGAAACAATGAAGGTTTTAGCTTTCCAAGACAAATCTGCAATGTCAAATATTTATGATTTGCAAAAATATTTAAGATTTTAAACTATTTTAAAAGGGCAAACAATCTTCATGTAATGAGATTTTAGTATATTAGATTAATAAAATATTCATGGGACTATCAATAGTAAATCTAGTCTCCAAATTATAGAAAAAAAATAATTAACTTTATTCCCTATAGTATTCTTTTTAATGCACAGCCTGAAACTGAGAAGCAGTTTCTTTATTTTCCATGATTCTATACTTGAAACATATATTATCACATCCCTCCTTCCACTCAATATTTTCACATAAATGTAGGTCAGATTTAATAAATTGCTTTCTATGTCTGATGTCAAAAAATCTCAGGAAAGCAAACAGCTACGTGCTCCTATTGCATATATATGTAGTGAATTTGACCCTTCTCTCCCTTCCAAAACAAACAAAAAGCATAGGACTACTTGGAAACTAAACTATTGGGAATACAAGTAGGTTCAGATACAGGGAGAACCTGTTAAAAGACTTCACTCCAAGTATACAGGAAGGATCATCCAAAAAGTACTAAGATAACATGTTTACCTTTACTATTTAAAAACAAATTAAATTAGCCAACAATGGTTCTGTAATCTTTATAACATTTAAGTTTTATAATACTGCATAATAAGGGAAGTGTGTTAGCCTTAATTGAGTTTGGCTGGTAGGCTCTTCAAAAGGTCTATAAAGCTCTATTTAAAAACCACATTTTAACCGTTCAATGTGTCAGATGAATTGGAAAAAATGAATTCTTACTCTATATATATAGTTCTCTCACACAAAATGTTATGTCTAATTGGCCTTCCTCTAAAGTAAGAACTGAAGAAATCCTTTTAAATAAATCATGTTTGGAAAAAGCTGTGCCTGTTATGGATCCAAAGTTTCTCAGCTTCTTATTATATATACCTTGAATACTCAAACTGTATGTACCAAATTGTAGATTCAAAAACTGCAGGAAAAAGGTGTTAAATTAGTGCTGTTTGCAAACTGTTAAACTACTATTAAATGAAACTGATTTGATATTAATATATTATACTGTAGACCCTGAACAGTACAAAATTTAATTTGCACAAATATCTTCTGTCATGTGAACTGGGATGAAATTTAAATTAAATTACATTTTCACATTATACTGTATTTCAGTTTGTACAGCATGTATACATCCCTTATTCATACTCAGTGTCTGCTGTATATGCATGGGCTTTGACTATCCAAAATTTTTCAGAGTAATTATTGCACAGTAAAGCCATTAAAAAAAAAAAAAAAGATTCCTTGTTTAAGAAACTTTTTAAAATTTGCAGTTTATTTACAAAGGGTATTTTTACTTTTAAGTAGGAAAAGTTACCAAGGATCCAGGTGGAGAATCTCTTGGTATTTTATAATCTGTCTCAAAATCCTAAGATTTCACCATGACCATATCTAGGATTTTAGATAACAAGATAATAATTTTGCAGCATGAGATTTAAATGGTATAAAATATTTTTCTGAAATATAGACAGTTTCACACTGCATTTTTTCTTTCAGAACTGCAAGCTTATGCTTTGGATGTTTGTAAATCTGAACTTAGAGTTTGTTTCATTTTTCTTAAAACTGTAAAATTTCCTGTGCTTGTTATGCCACCCAGTGTTGAAGATTGTGGGTACTCATGACAGCACAAAAGAAATAGGAAAACATGATTTGAATGTCTACATTAAGAAATTCCAGAAATAAACAGCACAAAGCAGGAAAAGTAACTTAACATCGAAGAGGAAGGCAGAGTTAAAGCATTTTTTTCAAAGGCCACAAATTTTAAAAGACATATTACATAATCATGGTCCTGGGTATGACCTTAAACTGCAACCAACTGAAGGGCCTGGTGGCAGTATGGTAGGGCTACGTGTGGTGGGGTAGCGCCTATAAAATACTAATATTGCAACCTCCAGAGTAAGGTAAGTATAGGGCACCTCAGAACCCTAGCCCCCACTGCCTTGTGGGTACTCCTTGGCTGGAGAAAGCCTAAGGGACATCACCCTAACAGAAACATGCCCTTCCTGAAGCATTAGGCAGTCAGCAGCAGTTCTTATTTGTTGCTCTCTGGCAGAAACTACAACCATTGAGGCACTGAACGTATGAATTCGGTTTGGCTTTGGACCATCTCATGGTCTAAAGAGGAGATCGTACGTCTTGGGCAGCCTGTACTCCTCCATACTCTTGCCTAGGTGTACGCATTGAAGGTCTTGGTGTCACAGTCACTGGACTCTGTACAGGCAGATTCATCAGGCAATTGATTAGACCTCTTACAGGTACACTGAGAGGATCAATGATTGCCTATTACACAATCAATTAAGCTTTCATAAGTAAGCATCTAATCTGCATATGCGAGGTGTTTAATTTCAACATAGGAGCTTAAGTGACAAACTACATGTAAAATGATAAGCTTAATTTCATGTGCACTTACAGGCATATTTTTCTAAATTAGTCAAGCTCTATCGCAAACAATGGTAAACCATCATCAACATGAGGTAACTATAACAGATGGCTCTTCTCTGTTACATGTAAAAAGACTTTACAGGTTTTCAAAAAAACAGAGAGCAAAATGTCATGCTTTTACACAGACTATATAGATGAATAAAACAAGAAGTTGCAACTATTTACTGCCTAGGGCTTTTGTAGTGCAGTTTTCTGAAGTATGTAGGAAAAATAGCTAGGCCAGGGTGGACAAAATATGGTTTGTGGGCCAGTTCTGGCCTGCTAAGTGATTCTATCTGAAGGGCCAATGGGGGGAGGGTGCAAACTGAGGCAACTATCCTGGGCCCCGTGCTTTTGGGGGGGAGGGCTGCAGTCAGTGCTGCATAGGCCCCACCACGGCTGCCATGTGCTGCTGCTGCAGTCTCCGGTCACTTACCACCCCTGCCACCGGCTCTGTCTATCTGACTCGCGGTGGGCTGCTTGGCCCTACCCAGCCCAGGTGTGGAGGGCAGCCCAGGCCATGGTGCATGCAGTCTGTCTCAAAACCCCCAGGTGTTGCCTGGAGTGGACTGCAACCAACCCTATCCCCATATACGTCTCTCTGGCATGCTGGGAGCTGTACTCTGTGGGGCGAGAAGTGCCAGAAGGAGTGGGTAGGCAGATGGGATATCTCCACAGAGACTAGCCTGGGACACCATGAATAAGATGTGCTTAGTTGAGCAGATGGGATGGGGTTGCAGGCAAGTAGGGAGCAGTATCTGGGAGCAAGACAGGTGGGCAGGACCAGGACTGGGATCGTGGGGTGGTGACAGTGTGGGGTCTGGGCAGAGCTGTGATCTGGTCCCTGCATATCCCTGAGAGCCCTCCCTCAACTCCCTCCAGACAGCGTAAACAGCCGTGATGAGGGCCAACGCCAGGTCTTATCCCTCCCACCCCCACAACATCCTTCAACAACTCACCAAAACTCCCTAAGTGGCTCTCCAGCCCAAATAATTACTCACTGCTGAGTGAAGCTATTTGCTTCTTAGACTAAGGCTTTGCTGAACAGTACCTGCTGAACTACTTCATATTTGCTTAAGAAGTGATACAAAAAGGTGCACCAATACATCGGTCCCATATCGGCTCAGCACCAATAAAAGGAAAATTGACTATCGGCAATTGGCTTTTTTTGCTATGCAGCTGATAATGTGGCCAATAAATGCTGTGTGTGCGTGTGCAGCCTCAGCGCAGCATGCAGGCGGCCAGGAGTGCAGCCCAGCAGCATGGAGAGCAGCTGGGTCTGGCTGGTAAGCCTGTTGTGGTGCAAGGGGTAGAGGAAGGGAAGGGACATGGGGAGGGCAGACTGAAGCCCCCAAAGTGAGGGAGGGACAGGAACTGGGGCTGGGGTGGGGCGTGGTACTGACCTGCTTATGGGGAGAGGGGGTGGCTCCCATCACTACATGCACCCTTGAAGGGCATAGGGGGTGTGTACACCCAGATCTTCGTACAGGGCATGGGTGGGCAGTGGTAGCTACGGTGAATTTTGGAGTGGCTACAGCCCCTCCTGCAGCTCCACTAAAAATCGGTCCTTGGTATCGGCCCAAAAAATCTCTACGGGGGCACCCCTAAAAAAAAAATCTCTCATTTCTTGAAGTCTCCAAAAGCAAGACTTATTCTACTGTTTTTCTCTCTATATTGTATAATTCCCAAGGATGTATATAGGAGTTAACACTTAAGTTAATGGAACCATACTGAATTTACACAGGATGAGGAGACAATCACAACATTAAATTTTCCATTCACTACAAATCAATAAGACTATAATGTGCTCTGCTATTATCAATTACTATAAATCAAATTCCATTTTCAATTCTTCAGTGCAATACCCATAGCCTGCATTCTTCACTAGAGGGACTGGTCAGAAGCTCTCTTTAAGACAAAGAACATTTATGTTCTCTATAGCATTGCTGCAAGCTCTCCAATCTTAATTTTCAACCACAAAGTGTCTGCTGCCTTAAACAACCTGAATTTGGGAAACAAACTTGCCCCAGGATCTTCTGCCAGCAAAAATACGTTCATCATAGTATTTTGATACTTATGTGCCACTACTAGTATCAGTAAAAGCTCTGCACTACATTCCAAAAAAAATACCTCTTAAAATTCAGAGCTATGACCATGCATCTGCTGGTCAAAAGCATTTAAAATATTTTAAATCAGATGACCCCAGCCAGGTATTTGTTGAGTCTCCTCTTAAAGACCTCCAAGGCAGAGGTGGGGGAGAGCATCACCTCCCTTGGAAGCCCATTCCAGAGTCTGGTACCTCTTACTGTAAAGAAGTTCTTCCTAATGTCTAGTCTAAATTTGCTTTCTGCCAGTTTGCAGCCACTGTTTCTAGTTACTTCAAGAGCCACCTTGGTAAACAGAATATCTCCTATACCTTGCTGCCCCCTCCCCACCCCCCGACAAATGTGTAGATGGCCACCAGATCCCCTCTCAGCCTTCTCCTGTGGAGGCTGAAGAGATCTTGGTCCCTCAGTATCTCCTCATAGGACCTTTCCTACAGGCCCCTAACCATACGAGTGGCCCTCCTCTGGATCCTCTCAAAGTTATTCACATCCCTCTTGAAGTGTGGCACCCAAAACTGGACGCAATACTCTAGCTGCAGCCTTACTAGTGCCACATAGAGGGGAAGTATCACCTCCTTAGACCTGGTCATGATGTACCGTTAATGCATGAGAGTGTGGTTAGCTCTATTGATCACTACATCACATTGTCTGCTCATGTTCATTTCTGAGTTAACTATGACTCTGAGATCCCTTTCTGCTGCTTAGAAAGTAATTTCCCAATCCGTACGCACGTTGGTGATTCCTTCTCCCCAGGTGCAGTGCTCTACACTTATCCCTGTTGAACTGCATTCTATTTTGTTATTGGAAGTGCAAAAATTTTTCTGTCAAAAATATGACTGATAAGCCAGCGGATCAAAATTAGACTTTTAACTCTTGTTAAAATCCTACTTCAAAAACAGATTGACCTTTTATCCTAATTAGATGAGTAAACAGATTAATTTAATTTATATCTCTGTGTAACATGTCAGAGAAAATTCCTGCTCTAAAAATATATTTTACTTGACTGGATGACTTGTAAAATAATAGAGTTTAATTGTTCATTTGAACTGGAGAGCAGAGCTATTAGGCAAGTAGTGTGTTAGTAGCGCCCTATGTAGGTACTGAAGAGTGTGTTATTGCTCTCTGATAAAGGACAGCAATTTGTGAACAAGATACATGTCCACCTTCATTTACTTCAGAACTAGAGCAAGATGTTTCAAGCTCAACAGAAGCATACATTTATATATGAAACAGATGCATTTTACACCACAAACAGAAGCAGAAGAACTACAGGTCTAAAAAGGGTTTTGAAAGTATAAGCCTTCTTCTAATTAGTCACCATGTAATAATGTGTTTAACATTAGCTTCTTTTTTAAAAAGAGGTTCATCAAAATACGTTCTATATGGTTGAGATACAGGCAGGGAAATGAGAAAGAATAAGCAGTAGAACATGAGGAAGAACAGTGTAGAAATAAGGGGAGTCGATGAAGGGAAGTGGGAGAAAAACTGAGTCAATGAAAGAAGGTTTAAAATGCATTTCTCCTTAAATGAAATACAAGTTAAAATTCTAAACCTAATCATCAGAATAATTTAAAACAGGTTGGCCAACCTGAAGCATGAGTGCCACAAGTGACACAGGAAGCCTCTGTGTGTGTGTGTAGGGCTGTGTGAAGCTTCAGGTGCTGATTTGATTCAGAGGAGATTTGGCCCAATTTGGTGGGACAGGCAGGGCAGCCATGGTGGGGGACTGGGACAGTGGGCAGGGGGCTCGTGCAGAGCCCCCCATGCAGCATGGGGCAGTAGGGTGCAGCAGAGATTGCCCCCCACCACCAGGCAGCACCTGGTGAGCTGGGACTTTTTTTTTCCAAAGAGCCAGGAACTGGGGTGGGCAGGGCAGCCATTGCCAGCCTGGGACAGCGGGCAAAGGATGGGCTAGGGTGATTTGCAGATTCAGCCGAATTGATTCAGTACAGTGATTCAAATCACCAAATCGAATCACTGTCCCCTGAACTGGCCAAACCTGAATCCGAAGCGAATACTATCCGCTTCACACAGGCCTATGTGTAAGTTATGTGATCAGGTAGGGAGAGGACAGGCCACACATTAGCAAATTCAACAGAACAGAAAGCAGAGTATCAAATTTTATAGCAAAAGTTGACTGGAGTGGCACTCACAGTATTTCGGGAGGTAATTCGTGGTATGCCTGCCAAAAAAGCTGACATTTCTATCTCTTAGCTTGGACCTACAGAAATATTTATAGTCCCCTTGTATGCTACATTACTTAATGCTTTTATGTCAGTACCACTGCTTTTCCTACTAGCAGTTCTGCAAATGTTTTCACTAATTTTAACCTATGTAAACACAATGTCTATAGCAGAGAACTAGGATTTTACTCCTGAATTTGATCAATATGCAATATAGATTATCATCTTAAGGTAGCATTTGATGGCCTCAAGTTAGAGTTCAGGTCTCATTGTGCTTTGATGTTACATAAACTAATTAGAGTCCATCAGTCACAGGAGCTTATTATCAAAGGACATGGTAAAAAGGGATAAGTCAAATACATGGTCAGTATGATGGGTAGCAAATATAGGTAAGCAAAGTGAGTAGTTATAATCAAGAGAAGAGGAAGAGGAGATACGGGACAATGAAGGTGGTGAGGGGAAGAAAAACAAAACAAACAAAACAAAACATGAAAGGTACACAGAACAATAGTGAGAGACAGGCAATTAGAAGTCCAAACAGTCATTTATAGCTCAGCATTTCTCAATCTGCAAACAAATTTAAAAAAAAGGATCAATGTACTTTAAAAATAGATTGGGGTCTGGGGGTGAGAGGTAGTAGGTCAGAAGCGAGGGGCATTGAATTGGAACTGGTCATTGATGTTTAAAAGTGGGCTCTACTACAAAAAACATTGAGAACCACTGATTTAACTCACAATAAACATGCACAGTGTTGAACAGTTTGGCAACAGGAGTTGCAGCTGTGAGACTGTGGGGACTTTGGTTGTTTCAGCTGCTGGCTAACAGAACTCTGGAAAAGAGTCAGTGACAAATAACAAATACCAAAGTCCTACCTCCCTCCTTCTTGGCTAGGGGAATGAGGTAATGCAAATATGGTCTGCCTCTGGTAGGTCTTCTCCCTCTAGTTACTTCCTATTGCAACAAAATCTTCACTTGAAAAATAATTACAGCTCTTTGCTGCATTTTGTTACCTTTGTGTATCACTGTCAAAATGGCTAAGGAACAATTTGATTAGTATTTCTGTAATGCTTGAGAGAGATCCTTTAATGAAGCTACTACAAGAAAGTACTTTGCACTTTATTCTTTTATATAACTTCCTTTGTAAGTGAAAAAACTGCTTTGTAAAAATTATTCAAAAGCAAAAAATAACCAAAATGTAAGCTTAGGTTAATTCTAGTCTATTTTCTATTATAACTATTTTATGTATTTAGAGTTATTTTTAATTAAAATTAACCAGAAAGAAAAATTTCTTCCCTATGTAACCAGGAGCTAGAATAACAAATGGAACAGTAATCATAATCAATCTCATCTTTTGGGACTGTATATGAAAACTTTATTATAGAAGGAGTCATAGGCAGAAGTGCATACCTAAGCATAACAACAAGGTTGCATTAGCTTAGTTTTGAGAAATAGCTGTGTCAGATTAGAAGAGGCAAAATTTTATAAGCCATATACTTACTCAGATTAATAAAACAGTTACATGCATTAACAGTTTTTTTTTTTTAGGTAATATTAAATTAATACCAACCGGTAACTGATAAAGAGGAACGTCCACTTGGCCTAGGAAGTCATCTCTGGTCTAGAAAAGAAAAAGAAAAAAAGGAAAAAAGTTTTAAAACTCAACAAAGATATTTTCTTTTACTCTGACTCATGGAAAACCTTTGTATTGCATAGCATTTCCAAAATCAGAAATTACTCTTATGGTAGTTTGTATAAAACGCCACATCCAGATTGGATATCTGTCCTCTTCCAACTGCCTCTCCAAGTCCAATATCTGACAGGGTTCTGGACATTTCATCTTCCTTAAACTACAAGGAACTCCAGTGGTCCTGAAGCACAGTTTATTACAAGAACTAATGGCAGTTTGATTATTTAATTACATTTTAATTTAATACATTTAATACATGTCAATGCTTAAATATTAATTGTAAACAGGCTGATAAAACCAACTATTAAGACTGTCTGTAACACGATACCTACCAAAATGTAAACATATAGGTTGAAATTTTATATGCAAGGTGTGCCTCAGGCAGGTATTTCTTGCAAAATTTCATCTAAAACAGGATGGCCTCAAGAATCAAGTTATGATGAAATAAGTTTTACCCAGTTTACACTCTGGAACCTTTCCCTTTAATGCAGTTCCAGGATTTTGAGATGTAAAACATCAGGGAAATTTTGAAGGCAGGAAAAATCAGTGTCTCTACCAGCCCCACCTTTTAAAAAGCAACGCAGAGTTGGGAATAACTGAGCATCTACAGCAGGTGCTAGGCTTATCAAAATTAAACTTTGCTTACTTTTTTAATAATTAAATGTACCATGCAGGGCCACATATAAAGAAAATTCACTGAATGGTTGCTCATTACTAGTCAGCCCTGTTGAAAGGATGTTTGATCACATAACAGAAGATTGCATTCATATATATACACAAGATACTGTGCAACCTTAAGTCTGCATTTCCTAGTTCTGACTAGTCAATTTTTCAACCTTAAAACTCCACATGTGCATGTAAACGTGTGTAATATTAAAAAATGTGTAGGTATACAAATGAACCAGGTGAAAATAAACATAGTTCAACTAGATATCACCACGATGTTCAAAAAGTAGCAGTCATAGACTAATTATAGTTGCTGTCTTAAATTTGCAACACTTTTCTGGCTCATACTGCACTTTTCTGGTGGTCTACTTCAACTTTAAACAGAAAGTTGAGGCCTTTCTACTCATGCAGCAAGCATCTGTTTAATAAAAGTCCTTTTCAATAAGCACATTTCACCTGTGCTCAACTACAAAAACACTGAATAATACCAGCACTGTAACTGTTTCCAAAGTACAGTCAGTCACCATCAAATATAAGCTCCTTCTCTTGCCCTGATATTAGACTCAATCTCTCTCTATAAAAGGGTCAAATTGGCTACAAATACGTTCATAATACCCTCAATTCATGGTTGCAATCTGTGGTTTGGGAACCCAGGACTTAAAAGCAATATGTTTGACAGAAAAAAAAGAAAAGAAAAGAAAAAACAGAAGTTTACACAACTACTTCTCAACACAACTACTAAAGGGTATGAAAGAAGAAAAGCTTCCTAATTCTATTAATGGGAGTTACTAATGTAACTAATCAGATGAATAACGAATAATGATTAATACCAAAAATTTAAGATCCATTAACGCCTACCACACGTTTCTTACCTAATAACTTTTTAGCAGTAGGAAATTATGAAAACATAAGCAAAAATATCAAAGGCACATAGAAATAGAACTCCAGTTTGGAAAACTTATGACATATACCACATACTCCTGTTCAGAGATTCTTTCTAAATACAACACAGCATACTAAGGGCTGAAGCTAAAAGCCCATGGAAGTCAGCCAAAAAGACTCTGATTGACTTCAATGGGTGTGTGATCAGACCCTTGGGTACTTATTTTATTGATCTATACAGCACCTAGAATATATCATAATGTCTTCAGAAGACTGTCTCTGTATAGCACATTTTAGTAGTCAAGCTTTCTGTACAAAATCTATTACAACATGTAATAATTAGTAGACACTTGCTGGGAAGCTATTTTCAAGAGAACACAGATGAACATTTTCTGAAGTACTGTTTCCTAAACTATTTGATTTGCCAAAAACTTGGAGAACCAACATCAGTCCATTAAAAATTGCTGCAGCAAAGAGCAATAATAACACCATCACTATTTGGGTTAATAATTCTTTCAGTTATACTGTAATTCCTAAGTCCCTCATTTCTATTGGTTTAAAACAGGAACTCCCATTGCAGTTTTCAAATAAGACAAATGTAGTAGTCATGTGAAGATCCAGCTGGTATGAAAGAATTTATTTCAAACTCCTACTTTAAGTTTTAAATGCTTGTAGCAAGAACATTTGCTTTTTAGATGCCTGTTCAAATCTAAAGTGGTCTCAAACCAGGAGCAGAAACAAAACATAGCCAGGAATGAGACTAGGCAGGAAAAATTACCTGCTGCCCAAAGTGGAGTGAGAGCATTTTGCCCCACCTGATGCAAGCGACAAGACCACAAAAAGCTGCAAAAGAGTTTAGAATGTCATTATTTATATGATAGACCAGGGGTGGGCAAAATGTGGCCCACAGGCCAGATGTGGACCACTAGGCAATTCTATCTGGCCCGCGGGGCCCCTTAAAAATTTAGAAAATTAATAATAATCTGCCCCGGGCTGCCTGTCATGCGGCCCTCGATGGCTTGCCAAAACTCAGTAAGCAGCCCTCCGCCCAAAATAATAGCCCACCCCTGTGATAGCCTATACATTCTAATATTGGTTCCACCTGAAGTCAGGATTCTGGATTCTATTATTAATAATATCAGCATCTTTAGTTTAGGATGGCTGTTTAAGACAGGGGAGAAACCAACTTTCAGCTGTAGACAGAACCCAAATGTTTTTAATAGACATTTGTATATGAAATAATAAAACACAATTGACAATTTTCAAATAGTTTACATACTTTATATATCCTGGCAGAAATATTTTTTCATGACAAATATAATTTAATATGGGTGTAACTGTAACAAGTTGCACAACACTAAAGTTTCAGCTTGTTGGAGGAGCTTAGGGATCTTTTCCACAATGTCTCAGATGCAGGCCCTTGGGAAGCAGCAGACTTCCCAGGCTAAGGGGTTGGGGCAGCAGATCCCCCTCAGGATGGAGTCTCCCACAACAAACACTTTATATTTTGTCTTGGGGAGAGCGGGGGCAATAGCTGCAGTTGAGCCTGTGTGTGCTTGGAGCTCAGCAGGCTCTGCTGCGGCTGCAAGAGGTTTGTACCTGTTGCTAAGCTCCGTCGGGGCAGGGGCCTTGGTGCAGTGGGCCTTATGGCCCTTGCCCACCTTGGTCCATCCCCGTGACTGGACAGAATGGGAGGTCTGGGAGTCCTTCCTTGTCCTGGAGGGAGAAGGGCCTGGCAGTAAGAGTCTTATCTCCTGCTCGCAGTCCCTAATGGCACGCAGTCTCTGGACTGTGGCCTGGAGCTCCTCCAGCTGGCACGCCAGAGACCCCAAAAGGCAGCAGACCCCACAAGGGGAGGTAGCCATGCTCCTGGGCCCCAGAGCCTGAGAAAGACAGGCAGCCTGCTCAGCCAAGAACCAGGGGCTCCATCTACACGGAGCCCGGAACCATGGGCTCTCTCTGGGTGGCCATCTCTGAGGTGCTGGGAGTGGGGGGCTGCAAACCCCGAGGGGATCCAAGGGGTGGGGCGAGTTCATCTACTTGATACTGAATTTTTTGCTAAAACTCAGCTTTCTAAATAGAATGCTGCACTCAAATGAAAATCTAGAGGGTTTTGGTTGTTTTTGTTTCGGGGGGGGGGAGCTTAACAGTGGTGCTCTTTTGTCCTCCTGCGTCCAGCTTTTTAAGTGCCCTCCCCCCATAAGAAACTCAAAAAGTTTTTGGACCTTAATATTAAACTCTGAGTAACTAAACAATATGTTCGCTTAGCAAGTCAATAATTTAATTTTTAGCACATTAGTCTATTTACAATACAAAGACTACTGACTGGCATATGCTGCAGCAGGGGTGACACATAGGGGGTGCACGCTGGCATGCACCTGTGGACAGTCGCCACTCGCCACAGTGTCTGTGGGCGGTCCCTGATCGCCCCTGGCCACTGCCGACACCACCTGTGGGTGGTCTCCAACCTCTGGTCGGTGCTTGCGACCCCCTTGCTGCTGACGGTGCCGGTGGCATCTACAGGAGCTCCTTGCTTACTGCCACCAGGCTCCCACTGCCACTGGTGCAGCCCTACCCCACCAGCTACCAGAGGCATGCACCGTTCATGTGCTGTAGTTTGGTACATTTTAGTCCTTCCACAGAAATTAAGACTTAAACTATCTTCATTAAGCAGCCAATTCTCACATTCACTGGCAACAATAAAGGGAAACAAACTTCAAAGGGATAACTTACATATTATATCAGCACATCATGAACTGTGTTGCATTCAATTAGAATATGAAAGTCTATTACAAAATCTTATAAGGCAATACAATATTTTATATAGGTCATTAACTACAAAAATACATCAATGTTTGCAGATACCAAGCCAACTAAAACCTAGGCATTTAGGCTGTTTGCAGATGTTAAAGAAAAAAATGAAGCAAAACAAAAGCATGGTTTATCAGAAGCAGCAGGATGTTACTTTGATGTGGCTCTGCAGTGTCTGTACAGATCAGACGCTTCAGCGGGGCTATTCAGTGGTTTTAGCTAAAGCCGATTCAATCAGCAGTTAGATAAAAACGCCAAAAAAGCCCCACTAAAGCACTTGATTTTTTACATATGTTGCGCAAGGCGGGTCCAATTAAGGCATGCCTCTTCTGGGCATCCACAGGGCTCAGCACAGGAATGCACCAAGTTTAAAAAGTGAACTGCTGTTTGGTTTTGTTTTCTTACTGTCTGCAAGCAGCCTTAGAGTTTTTAGAAGCTATGGGTAAACAGTCAGCCTCATTAAAATCTCTAGCTGGTCCAGGCTAGTATTTTTGTTTGGATAGACCAGGGGTAGGCAATGTTTTTTGGCCAGAGTGCCAAAAAAACTGCAATGTCTACCTTGGAAGGTGCCGGAATGCCAACATGCCGGAGCCTGGAGCAGCTGTTTGCAGCCGGCCCAGGGAGCTCGGTCTGCTTGGATCAGGGCTTGCAGCCTCCCAGCTGCCTGCTGGGAGCAGCCTGGGCTCCGTGGCTGGCAGCAGCTGCTTAGAGCCTGGGCTGGTGGTGGCATGCCGAGCAAAATGGCCTTGTGTGTCGTGCTCAGCACGTGTGCCAGGGGTTGCTGACCTGTGGGATAGACTAATGATATGTCCAGATCTTTGGCCTTGTTTAATAGCTGGGTCTTGTTCACTTTAAAATTTTAGCCACGGTGATGTAAATGTATGAACTGAGGCCATGAACAGGCATTATATCTACACTACGAAATATGCCACTTTCTCCAACACAAAAATAAACATACAGGTACTTAGCTTCTGGCAGGAAAAAAAAGCAGATAGTGATTTTGCCACACACTGCTAGCACCTTTAAAGAGCAATTTTGCTGCCCTGTAAAGTTTTCGAATGGTATGTGTAATGTCTATTCATGGGACCTCCAGTATCCCACAGTTCCCCACTTCCTCTCCCACACTCTAAGGGAGAAGGAAGGAGAGAGGGGGAAAGAGTGGCTGGTTCCCTGCCTGGTAGTAAGCCGTCAGAGTACCCAATACTGCTGCCTCTTCCATGGAACTAGATCAAGGGAACCAGGAAGGAGATCAGAGTCTGGTACCCAGGTGCTGGCTTCTGCCTGGTCCCTCTGCCGATTGTCAACAGGAGGGGGCAAGGCTCGTATGTCCCAGCAGCAGGGCTCCTCTGCTAGCTTATGCAGATGTCTGTTGCCCAGTGCTCTCACCACAACTTCAGAAACAAGAGTCCTGGGGCTGCTCAAGCAATGGAGCCCATTCCTACTGCCACTTTAATACAGATTTCCCTCACGTTGTTAGAAATATTATCGAAAATGCATTATCAATAGTGTTGTTAAAACAGCACGGCTGCCAGCTCTCCCTGGTGTAAGAAGGAGGGGGTTGGAGGGGAGGCTACTAAGGGCTCTTTGTACTAAGGTATCACTCTCTCTTTGTTCTGCAAATTTACTATCTCTTTGTTACACTAAATCA
>NW_017728911.1:17198613-17201300 GCF_001723895.1 Crocodylus porosus | reverse complement strand
GATGTATGACGTGACGTCGTTTCATTTATGTTTGTATGAACCGGAAATGAGTTGTAAGAGTTCCTGCTTCTGTACACGTGCTCAGGAGAGAGGGGATAAAAGCCTGCTGAGGAATGTTCCCCGCGGGCAGAGGGTTTGATCTTTTGTCTCTCTCTCTCTGACCCTATTTGTAAATATATACCTTTTGTATCACCAACAATATGTGCCTGAAGGATCATTAATATTCACTGAGCCTCCAAAGAAACGAACCGAGATTTTTACATCAACTTCATGCTGTATATGCGTTCCTGGAAAATGGCACACCACTCAAATTTGCATAAAGGGAACCCACTTTACAATGTAACAAAAAGAGATACATTCCAAGACCTCTACTGTACTGACCCCCAGACCCATTTCTAACACTTTTACAAGACAATTTTGGTATCCATCAACAGCAGACCATACACACAAGCACAAGGCACTATCATAATGGGGATGGCAACTACAGAAACGCATCACAGACAATAAGCGAGGGGCACAGGTCCACCCAAGGACTATATTTTTGTGCATGTCATTCCCACACAAAGCACCTGACTTCAGGCTTCCACTACACCAATTGCATAAGAGTGAATTTACCTCACGTATAACAAATTTTTGGTATAAAAAGGGTTGTTGCATGAGTGAATTTGCACACACAGAGCCCACATAAAGTGAGGGAAATCTGTAGTTCTGGGGCTCTACACGACTGTTCAAGGAGCATCAGAAATGCCCAAGGGTGAAAGGGAGACAGGAGGGCAATTCTCTTTGCCTCTACTACCTCTGCAGGACAAGGAGCTGCCATGGGCAGCTGCTGTTTTTTGGCAGCTGTCAGCTGCTCATTGGGCCTGGCAGGGAACACGGCAGGTTGTCAATCATCAGACTTCCCTAGTGCAGAGTGGGAGGACTGGGGGGCAGGGCAGATGAATCAAGGAGCAACCCTCTATTGTAGCCTGGCTGAAGTGCTTGACTTTGAGGCATTTGTGTAGCTCACCAGCCATGGGCTGGAATGCCTGCATGCCACCAACCTCGGCCTATTTTCCCAGCACTAAGAATTTCCCAGAAATACTTTGCACTGGAACTGAATGCCTGACCATAGCCTGCGTCTCCTCCTATGGTTACAGCTTTACAGTAAGCTGCTGCACAAATTCCAAACACTGCACAGCTTGATATACAGGCTAGCAGAAGCAGGTCACAGCTGCAAATGGGTTCAGAGATAGTGCTTCCCTGTACACTTAGGAAAAAATAATCCAAATTCCAGATATTTTTATCTCACACAGGGTGCGTGTGAGATGGGAGTCTTGTCTCATTTCCTTTTTGCTTCTTTCCTTGTTTTGGTATTAGATGATAATCAGTTTAATCTCCTAGAAGTTGGTGCATATTAGTTCCAGGTAGTTTAGAGGAAGAACAGACTAACCCCTAATATGGTTCTGTTCTTTCCTTTGTGTCAATGCCACTGATTCCATTTTTAAACTTGTTACTCAACTACTGTGATTAGATACCACACATTGACCTAAAACACAGCCTTGGCTCTCCTCAGAATTTGTTCCTTCCTTTCTTATTACTCTGTTGCTATTTACATTGGCAAAAATGCTGGTGTCTGGCTCATCTTAATTCACTTCGCTATAAAATTTGCTTCTCTGTTTATTCAGTGGTAAGACCACTTACCACATTAAATATACCCTTCTACTCCGCTTTTAAACTCTTCCAGCATTCTTTACTATGCAATTCTATCTGCTCAGATCTCTTTCAAAGCAAGCCTATGCTGCCCCTTTGCTGTTGGCTATAGTTTTCATCCAAAAGCTTGGAAACTTTCCATTAATCTCCTGCTTTTTCCTAGTTAGCCAAGTATCTCTCTCCTTTTCCTCTCCTACATTTCCAAGACTACCCCTTCCTCTCTCATCCCACCTTTACAAGACTTACCTCAACCCGTTTTCTCTTCTCTAGCTTCCAAGTGATCTCTATGCAATTTCTTACCAAATCCACCCTCAAAGATCATAAACACTTCCATCAAATAAAAATCCAAGGCAATTTACATTTTCTTGATCTTTCTGGTCTCTCTGGAACTAACTCCTTTGTCATTCTTCTCCCAGCTTTCTGCCTCTGCTCCTATCCTTTTCTTTTTTAAACTAGCAAAGCATTTATTTACTTAAAGCCTTGTAAAGCACCCTTTATCCCTGCACCTATCTATATACCACACCTTCCTTTTCACTCTCAACCCCTGTTGACTATCAATGACCTCCTTCCCTGGCTTCCAACCACCAACTTAACATCTACAATTTAAATCTGTTTCCCTAACTGAACTTTCCCCTGACTAGTACCACTTTTGTGTTCAGAAACCCAGCTGTCATCTGAAACAGCTCTCCAAACCATGCTGGGACGGGAAGGGCTCCACCTTTCCCCTAAAGGTAAGTGTGTGTTCTCTTCTAGGTTGGCGGACCTCCTCTGGCAGGCTTTGAACTAGGCTCGTCGGGGGAAAGGGAAGATGAGGGCGGAGGAAACATTAGACTGCCAGACCAAATAACACCCACAACTACAGCCCAGCCCAGACCAACAAGCGAAGCGAATAAACAGGTAAGAAATAGGGGCCAGGATAACGCTGGGACTAGGGGGTCAGTACACACACCCACAGGAGGCCTCAAATGCCTCTACACAAACGCTCATAGTATGGG
>NW_017728911.1:17197338-17198602 GCF_001723895.1 Crocodylus porosus | reverse complement strand
GGTCGTTTGACCCCAGTATTCTTTCCTGCCATGGCAGGGGGTCGGACTAGACGATCTGCTCAGGTCCCTTCCGACCCTAGAAACTATGGAACCCAGATGTTTTACCTCCTCCTTTCCAATGTCATTATTCCTTTTAATCCCAAAGCCTGTGATTTCAAGGTAATAAAGGCTCTCTCCTCTCTTTTTGTCCTCTCTCTAGTGCAACTGTTACGCTTACACTGTTCTTCATGCACTCACCTTAACATCTATATCCTTAAGACCAACAGGGTATTCAAGCAATCCTCCTTTAATTATCCTGACACCCTCTACTCTTTATGTTTGTTATTCTATGTTTGTCAATCTTGTCTTTAGATTGTACAGGTTCCCCCATGCTTTATGCAGGTTCTGCCTGTGCAAACTTGCTCTTATGCGGTGACCCTTTTTATACCACAAATTCGTTACATGCAAGGTAAATTCACTCTTATGCAATCAGTGTGGTGGAAACCTGCAGTTGGCTGCTTTGTGCGGTGCATTGTGGGAGTGACACATGCCAAAACAGTCTCCTGTGTGGATCTGTGCTCCTCACTCATCGTCTGCAACCTGCGTTTCTGTAGTTGCCATCCCCAGTCGCTGAGCTGGGGGACACGGGAGGGTCCCCCAGCACACTCCCTGGTAGACCCGGAAGTGCTTCTGGTCCACTTCCAGGTCTGCTGCTGAGCGCGGTGGGGACCGCCCCGTGCTCCTGTGGGACACTTCATCTACCCCAGCATTCACAAGCCACCTTGTACCTTGAGATATGTTAAAAAAAAAAAAAAAAAAAAAAAAAAGAAGTATTTAAAGCTGTCTATGTCTGAATCACCAAATCTTTCCCAATCAATTTGGAAGGTTCTGATTTGATTCAGAGAGATTAAAGGGTCTCCTGATTCAATTTGGATTTGGATATTCGGCCACTGAATCGGGCCAAATCTCCGTTGAATTGAATCAGCGACAGAAGCTTTGCACAGCTCTAATAATTATTGCTTTGGCTTATCCATTTTTAAAGAATTGAGATAATATATTATTTCATGTATTAAAAGGTGTAATATTTGTAAAGTCCTTCAAAGTTTTGAAATGGAATCTGTTTGGCAAATAAGCTGTTTTAAAGTGGGAAAAAACAGCTCTATTTTATACTTTAAAGCTACCTAGGATTTCCCAATATTTTCCTCTCTCCTGCATGGCTTATTGCCATCTACTTAGTTTCATAGTTTCTAGGGTCAGAAGGGACCTGAGCAGATCATCTAGTCTG
>NW_017728911.1:17195130-17196823 GCF_001723895.1 Crocodylus porosus | reverse complement strand
CCACACTGCCGGCCCATGTTCATCTTGGAGTCAATGATGACCCCAGATCCCTTTCCGCCTCCTAATGCTGTCTCCTTTTCTATTTTTAGTCACGTTAACTTCAATACCAAACAATACTTTCCTCTAGGAAGAAAGTACAATCCTCCACTGATGCAATCATGGGTTCCTGTTGACCTCCAAACCAGGAACACATGGATCAAATAGCAGGGTTGTTCTTTAGCAATGTGTTTCAATATGACACACCTGACCATCAATGGTTTCAGAGAACAAGTGCCAAAAAGTAGTTCTGAAACCCAGACATCACAAATGCTAACAATACACTGTCCACAGAATTTAAGATTTGTTACGATTTCAGTTTCATAACAGCAAGTACCCTAGGTTTTCCAAGAGAAAAAAAACCCTGCATCAGTAGTTTTTTGCTTTAAAAATTAATTTCAGGGAATCTAAAGTTTTTGTTTCCCAACTAAAGTCATGTAGCTCATAATTAACAAGAAGCTGCACTAACAAAGAATCCTTTATTTTATTAATACAGTTTACTGTACAGAACAATATTAAGGCATTTGAGGACACAGGTAGGATGCTTATTATCTGTATACAAAATACTTAAAGAAGTCCAGTACAACACTCAAAGGAAACTCAATGAGGAAAATGTTTGTAAAAAAATAAAGTAGCCAATTGTTATCATCTGTTTTCTGTGGATGAAAAGTTAATAAACCTGATGTCCAAAGCTAACAGTGAGGATTCTTCAGAAAAATGCATTAAAATCATTTAAAGCTTAATGAGAGCTGGCTTGTCTAAGTAACCAGATTTGTTTAGATTAGGAAACAGACTAGATATTGAAATGGGATGTTTTCTCCTCCAGCTTTCCTTACAAAAGTGAAATTCATGTGTTTGTATTAAGCAAGCAGAAATTAAGCATATTTATAATTTTTTTCTGAACTAGGCATGTTGCCCGTTAAGATGGTCTCACACTGAAATCTGCTATTGTACAGGAGATGAAATTGGAGGGAATATAAGGTATCATTTTAAACAGAACACCCTCCCTCCCATCCCCAAACAGTGTTTTATACCAAAGGTTTTCAACCTTTTTTAACAAGTGTACCCCTTCCATCTCAAATTTCAGCTTATGTACCCCTTTATATTTCTCTCATTTTTACGTGCGTGTGTGTGGGGGGAAAGAGGACAGGTCAAGGGCCCGTGGTGAGGAAGGGAGTGGGGCAGGGGCTGCTCAGCCAGGATAGGGCACAGGAACCAAGCTGCAAGGGTCTTGTCCAGGGGTGTGGGGAGGGAAGGGTAGCTCTCACTGTTGCATGCACCCAGGGAGGGCACGGGGGGCATGTGCCCCCAGATCTGCACAAATGGCATAGGTGGTCTGTCACTGCAAGCTGGGGCACTGTGTCCTTCCCGGCAGGGGCCTAGGCCAGGCTGTGCTCAGGGCAGGCAGCAGTAGTGCTCGAAGAGGGGCTGAAGGGCTACGGTGAATTCTGGAATTCATTTAAAAAAAAAAGGAGGACCCTTTAAAGGCCTGTTAGTCTTACCTCGGTCCTGGAGAAACTCTTTGACAAAATTATCCAGGTGCACATCTGTGAGGGGCAAGAAGGGGAGTGTATGCTTAGGGGCAACCAACATGGGTTCATTAGAGGCAGGTCCTGTCAGACCAACCTGGTGGCCTTCTATGACCAGGTCACAAAAT
>NW_017728911.1:17190370-17194418 GCF_001723895.1 Crocodylus porosus | reverse complement strand
CCCATCACAGATGTGCTCCTTGATGATCTTCTCAAAGAGTTTCCCTAGGATTGAGGTAAGACTGACAGGCCTATAGTTGCCTGGGACCTCACCTCTTCCCTTTTTTAAAGATGGAGACCATGTTGGAGTGGCATGGGGGAGTGTGCCCCCGGATCCGCACACAGGACAAGGCTGGGGCTGGGGCTGCGTTAGGCTGCCCTGGCCCCATCCCGCCACACCCTGCACATATATCTGGAGGCCCTCCTGGGATGCATGCAGGCCCTCCTGGGATGCATGCAGAAGTGGGAGTTGCCACCCTCGGTGCTCTCCAGGTGAACTGCTTGTGGCTCTGTCCCATGCTCTGCCCCAGCTGGGCAGCACCTGTCCCTGCTACAGCCACACTCCCTCCTTCACTGTGGGAGCCTACTGGGGCTATGGGGGGGGCTGGTCTGCTGCCACCCCAAAATTCACTATAGCTCCCCCAAGCTCCCCCCATCCCAGCACCGCCACCACCTGCCCCGAGCACAGTCCAGCCCAGCCTCTCATCAAGAAAAGCCCGGCATGGCCCTGGCCCCAGCCTGCCCTGCCTCACATGCTGATCAGGGGCCACATGCCCCCATGCCCTCCCTGAGTACACATGGTGGCAGGAGCTACCGCCCCCCATGCGCGGCTGAGTCCTGCATCCTACCTTGGCAGGGAAGCCCCTTCCCCAGCCCCACTTCCATCTCCCGTAACACACTTACCAGCTGCACTCCTGGCCACCCACGTGCTGCACTGGCTGTACTCACACATGCACTCCCCCACATACCTCCTACAACCCTTTTAAGTACCCCAGGGGTATGCGTACCCCCGGTTGACAACCACTGATCTATACTATTGCCGTTTAAGAAAATATGAGCTCAATGGATCCTTTATAAAACCAACCTTCTTCTTACTTGAAATCTGAAGCATCAATAGCTTGTTCTGTCATTTGGTTGCTGTATTCCATATGAATAAACAAACTAGTCTGGTGAGAATGAGTGACTTGTCATGAGCCACAGAAGCAACTGCACATAGTTTTCATTTCATAGTACAAAGAATATATTTTCGGTTGGCAAAATTTAAGTAGGAACATGTTAAAATACTTGCACATTGACTCCAAGCACAGCATAAAAGAAGTGTTGCTGTATATACAATAGGAATATACAGGCTACATTTAATTGTGTATTTCATTACCTAAGTGCTAAATACCATTTCATTCTCTTTCATATTTCTTAAAATAGATGCACAACAAGTTTTTGAAATTACAAACTAATGGATTTTAAAAAAAACTGAGCTTAATGCAAATTGCAAGACAGCCCTCTTGGAAAGGGAAGTAGCAAACTGCATGGGTTGTATACAATGCACAAGCCACCAGGTCCTTTTTTGGCACAGGGTCATACCAAAATTAAGCATTTTACTTACAATGTCACCTATGGGCAACTTGACATGTGACAGAGTTGACACTGTCAGATACAAGAATCTATTACCATTTTCAAGTTAATCGAAATATCTGTGCTCAGACAGAAGGTTATTACGCAGCACATTTTGCTAAAGGAATCTCACCCCTGCTGGTTGTTTCAAGAGCAAGGTGTCAGCATAACATGCCTCAGCAGTTTTACCATCTGTCTAACAGTGTCATCTCTAAATACTTCCTGAAGTTGTCTTCACTAATTCTCACTCACTTTTTAAAGATATTTTGAGAGCTAATGCCCCACAAAGACTACAGAAAAAATACCATCTGTTCTTGCAGTTATATATAGCCTGAGCCTTTTATAAAGAACCTATATTTTCTAGTCATTTTCTTTCAAGTTTCGTATTTAGCCTACAGTAATTTATTTCCAACATTTGTTATTCTATTTCATGTTTGTAAGTCTGAGAGTTTGTGCTTAGAAGTTCCATAACAAACCGCATCAAGATAATTAGTAGTTACTGTGGAAGGCTCATGAGATGCTTATTTTCATGAGGGTTATGGAGAACAGAAGGTCTCCTATGTTACCTGAACATACTGAAGCACAATAAAAAAAAAAAAAAATAGTGCAATAAGAATGGTTTATTCAGCAGGAACTTGAGTTTATATGTAACCATATTGAGCTTTAACATGTAACCATGCACTAAACAAGAAACAGATCTTCTAGGCTTTAAAATAAACCAGGATAGGAAGGATGCAACTCAAATCTGGCTCTGCTGTTTTCCAAGTGGGAATCCCCAGAAATATATTCAGAAAATTGTGCTAAACCTTTGATATGTGGAAGCTACATGAGGTTTGTTTTTACATTACATTACACACACCTCCCCCTGGGGACAATGAAAGACCAAACTACACTAATTAAGGCACCACTCAAAACACACTCAGAAGCTACTGTAGCAAGTATGATAAGATCTTATTACACATATACTTATTAGCAATGTCTATCGTGATTGCATATGTTGCATTATAAGACCTTGTTTTTAGATACCTGCCAAACTTCAAGTGTTTTGGCTTAAAATTCATATGCTGGGTGCTTTGTTTAAGCTGAAAGTTGGGGACTGGGTCAGAGGGGTGGTGGTGGAGGAGAGTAAGGAGGAGGGGCAAGCCAAGATGGTTAAATAGTTTCCACAACCACAATTAGGGAAAAATAAAATCTTGCCCATATTGAATTCTGGCAACCATTTTATTTGAAAAAGCTATTGTGTCCTTAGCCTCTGTAACAAGTCCTAAAGTTTGGCACAATAGATGCTTTGGTCACATACGTGCCTTTTGCCATCCCACAAAAAAAAAAAAAATCCAAGATTTGCCAAGTTATAAGCCCTTTGGGATAAAACTACAGATCACATGCTCTCGTGAAAGTTCACTGGACCTGTGTAGTTAAAAATGCCTGAAGACCGTCTACAATGAGCATGAACAACATATGCCCCCAGAGGCTGTGGGGGCATGGTGACCACCCGCAGGAAGCAGAGGTGGGGGTGTGGCAACGGTGAACTCCCACAGGCAGCCACAGCTGTGTCAGCAGCGGGCCAACCAGGCAGCTCCCACAGGCAGCCGCAGCAGTGTCAGCAGCAGGGGAGGGGGTGGGGAGCACGAACTAGCAGTCAGCAACTACCTACAGATGCTGCTGGCAGTGTCAGCATGGCCAGCAGCAATCAGCATCCGCCTGCAGATGCCACTGACAGTGTTGGCAGTGACGGGGAGGGGCTGGTGAGTAATGACTGCCTGCAGGCACCACCAGCAGCACTTCTCTCAGGCGGTGGACCGTCAATCTCAAGGCGTGCATGTGCACCACGTAAACCCCCTACACATTGGCAACAACAATGAGCATACTTCAGCCTGTGGTTAAGTAAGGCCTTCCTCACAGTTGAGGTTCTGGGTTGTGGCAGACCTGAACTAGGCAGTGGAACAGAGAATACAGTCTCTCTCACCTGTGACTCAGGGGACATATACAATACAGCAACAAGGTATCCTAGCTCAGATACTCCTAAGCACATCACAGCTACCTGGTACTGCTCTCATGTGACAAGCCTGGAAATAAGCCACATTTCGGTTTTGCCCAGCAGCCACTCAGGTGTATTAATAGTCCAATGTCTTAAAACTAACTAAACAGGAAGGGGGAAGAATGCTCCCAAAAGGCCTTACCATCATAGGCACTGATTTATTTTGCCAGGCACTGACTTATTTTGTCTCCTCCCCCAAGCTGGGCCCATGCTGTCACCCCCACTGTTGCTGGGCAGGCAGGGGATGCCTAACCATGGCTTAAATAGGTCTCTCAGGGAGAGGGCAGCAGGGTGGGGAGCTCCGATCCAGCAGCAGGTGGCCTGCATCCACCTCGTCCCACGCACAGATCTGGGGGGGCAGGGGCACTTGCTCCACTCCCTGGGAGTGTGTGCAGCAGCAGGGAGGAGCCACCCCCCCCACCCTCTGGACAAGCTGCCCATGGCTCTGTCCTGCTCCCCACCCTGGCCCCAGGCACTACCCAGCCCTGTCTCACTCCCTCTGTCACTATGGGGGGCCTCAAACTGCCTCCCCATAGACTTACTTGCAGGCAGCTGCCCTGCATGTTGCCTGGGGCTGTAT
>NW_017728911.1:17152796-17190270 GCF_001723895.1 Crocodylus porosus | reverse complement strand
GGTCTGGAACAGTCTGCCAGCGGAGGTGGTTCAAGCACCTACATTGAACACCTTCAAGAGTAAATTGGATGCTTATCTTGCTGGGATCCTACGACCCCAGCTGACTTCCTGCCCTTTGGGCAGGGGGGCTGGACTCAGTGATCTCCCGAGGTCCCTTCCAGCCCTAATGTCTATGAAATCTATGGCACCCCCTGTGTTCTGCTCCCCGCAATCTCTTGGAGAATGGAATTTTGCCAGTCTGCAAGGGGAAACCCACTGTTTCCTGCATTTTTTCCATGGTGAACAGAAAACCCAAACCTCTGCATGATACTGGGTATCCAGAACAAATGGCGTCTTGGAGTCATGCAGCCTGGGACTGGGACTTGATGTCCGCATCTCTGGATTACCTTGCCCAAGGGGGTCAGGACTCATGTACTCTGTGCCTATGCTTATCATCAAATTTCTAAGTTTAGCTTGCTAAAATGTGAGCAGGTAGGCAAAATGTCCTCAGGAGCATCCACACCAGAACATCCTATGAAAATGGTCAAGAGTCTCAGTGCTGATGAGTGTGAAGCAGGAAGCTGCCCAATTCAAATGCAGAGAGAACAAAAGCTTGATGATGGATTAAAAAAACCAAACCAGGAGAAAGACCAAGAGATTAGGAATGATTTGTAATGAAAACAGGATGAAAAGCCTAAGGTGTGGAGACTGGGACCAACTAGGTAAAAGAAATATTTTTTTAAAGGTTGTTGCCTGATAAGGCCCATTACACAGGACCATAAGATTCCAATCTCAGCTGCTGTCAACAAATGCCTGTGAAACCGACCAGCAAAGTATGTGTAACCCATCCCCCCATATATGACAACTTTGGGGACAATAGCCATTTATCTCGCATAAGCATTTTCAAAATAAATGTTGTATCCATAAAATACTCTGATAATGCTGTGAAGTGTGCCACAGAAAAGTTGACAGGGAAATTAATAGTCCCGTCTTACAGGAGAGTTTGAATAACATGCAGTAAGGAAGGCATAAACAACAGGGAAGCATGAATTGCCTCTCTGCTGGTACACTCACAACTGCTGGGTTGTGCTGCAACCAACTTGAACACTACTGGAAGTATCAAGGAATAATGGCCATAAGTTGACGGAAAGTAGATTCAGACTAGACATCAAGTAGCACTACTTTACAGTCAGGGCGGCTAGGATTTGGAACCAACTCCCAAGGGAAGTGGTGCTTGCTCCTACCCTAGGGGTCTTCAAAAGGAGGCTAGATAGACACCTAGCCGAGGTCGTTTGACCCCAGCATTCTTTCCTGTCCATGGCAGGGGGTCGGACTTTATGATCTGCTCAGGTCCCTTCCGACCCTACCAACTATGAAACTATTAAATAAACTATTGTACAAATGATCATTCAGTGAGTACTACATTCTGCACACACAGCGAGGTATGGTCTTGTGGAAAAGATGGCATGAAATCACAAAACTGAAAAAGAAATCACAATACAAATACACGAAGTGGGAGAAAATTTAGGTTTTTACAGACAATCGTAATTCTGTCTTTTCAACCTTAGCAATGGTCAACAGGGTGGGTGGGTGCATGCATGAAAAATATGGAACAGAAATCCAAGAACATCAAATGGTGAGTTTTACCTATATAGGATCCTACAGTTAAATACTTATAGTATCACATCTTAATTTTACTGTGGCCTAGTATAAATGCCTCTAAAAAGAATGTTTGTATATAGCAGTGATTCTCAACCAGATTGCCATGAAATACTGAATCAGAAATACTTTGAAGCAAGCTGCAGTGCTCAACTCTGAAAGGAGTTAAGTGCTGGCTCCTGCATATGCCATGCACTCATTGCCCAACCCAGGGTCCTGTGGACAGATGGTGCTCCCAGCACATCATTCCCTGTGCTCCTCCCACCAGTTATGGGAGCACAGGAGGAGTGGGGAAATGAGGCAGGCTGAAAATGCAGCCCCTCTACCCCTGCAGCCCCTCTGCTAACTGCCCCAACATTAAGTGGCATGCTCTGTTGCAGGCAGACTGAAGTACCTGGAGGCTGTATTTTTTCAACCCTGCTCATTCCTTTGCACCTCCCACCCTCCCAGAGCTGCTGGGAGGGACTTTGGGGAACGGAGGCTCCAGATCTCCACCCACCAGCATTCAAACCACTGGAAGAGCAGCTGTAGCCACAGAGCCTGTACTTTCCCTCAGGTACATATAAGGGGCAGGGAGAGGTCAGAGCAAGGCACACCTGCCACCCCAGCCTCTGCATCTCCTGCAGACACTGGCACATTCTTCTGCTCCCTGCAGAAAAAGTTGTTTCCTTCAGGGGTCTAATGAATGACCCAACCTCAGGCTCCGCAATCTGTCCTGCTAAGTAGCCCTTGTCAGTGCCTTACTTTTAGGGGTTCACTGCCTACCTTACCACCCCATGAGATTCTACTAAGGGTGCCATAAGGTGCATGACAATAAGTACTCCAAAAAAAGAAATCAGTTTCTAAATGTCTGGTGTCACTACATTTCAAGAAGCTATGGAGGGATGCCTTGAATCTAAAAAGGTTGACAACCACTGGCCTAAAGAATTAGCAAGCTTCTTGTGAGTGGATTTTAAAGTGTCCCTGGATAATTCTACATTTTTCAGATTTTTCTATAAACACATGTAGATACCCTATGGCTCTCTGATGAAAAAAACCAAAGTGATGGAGCTAACTAGAACTGGACACAATTAAAGATCCATAAACTAACAACTGAAAACAGCTAAAAATATTTCACTGGCTGTTTTCCAAAAACAGAACTATCTGCTCGTCATGGATACTTCAGAAGAGAGTTCATATGAAATAGAGTGCGCTTATCGTAAATGCATGGCAGCCCTCCCCTTCTAGGCAAGAGTTGAAAGCAGTTGTAAACAACTGACTCACTTGGAAGGTGGCAGTAACAGCTTAACTTGTTTGCCCAATCTGTGATACTCATCCAATTTTAGAGAGAGTGAGAAAGACGTGTGCAGTGCAGGAGAGAACACACAGCTGAGGGAATGGGAAGGTCTAAGTTACCTGATGCCCTTTGATCCTAAGTGTTCCAGGGGCTAAGAATGACCTCTTCATATGAGTTGTAGTACTGCCTGGAATCTCAAAATGGTAAGAGCCATGATCCTGCCCCTGAAAAAGGTTGTACACATTTATTGTTGGGTATTGCGGCTAAAAAAAAATTTCATGTTGAGTGAAACCTAATTTCAGAAATTTTGGCCACAATTAAACAATTTGGTTTCACTAAGCCTGAAGTACCATTTTCCCTCGGGTACATCACACACTTAAAAAACAAAACAGAACAAAACCCCCCAAATCCACAGCTGCTGGAAACTGGAGTGCCCATTATATGTGAGGAAATGCAGTAAGAATTTCTGCCACTTAGCCAATTTTGGATTATAAACTTCATTAGTATACAAGAAAGATTTCTATACCTCCCTGCCTGCCATCTGACACCACCATGGAAGAAACCCTGCTTGATCTACACACCCTCCCTGTGTCCGGCCAGAAGGAGCATACTCCTTAAAAAAGGTTGAAAACCTCTAGTCTAGTTTAACACAAGTTTAAGTGATGTTGGCTTTAAAGTAGTTATTAGTTGACTGCCATTTGATGGATTAAATTACATTAGTGGAAACAAGTCCGGTTCCCAAAGAAAGGAGAAACCATTACTAGACCCAGTGTCATAATTTGTATACTTCCTTGTTTACCAATAAAGGCAGATTAGAAGGACCCAAGTCAACCTGAACGCTAGTGAACTTTAAAAACTAAGCAATTTCTGGAGATCTACCAAATTGGTTGGGTTTTTTTGTTTTTGGATTTTTTTGTTTTTAAAAAAATCTTCCCCTTGCTTCCATGGGAGAAGCCCACAGAAACCAGGATTACATTTATTGATTACACAAAAGAAACAGGGAATTTACCGTATAACATTATACAATAGTGCACAGACATAAAACTCTTTAAAAGAGTATTATATATTGGAAAATTAAGCGTGACTTGTAAAAGTAGGAAAGATTTCAAGTACTGAAAGTTATTTTCTTTTACTGGGATACCCAAAGAAGGTGGGCCCATGATAACACACAATAATCATTTAAATGCCACTCATACTTAAACTTGAATCATTGCATAACAGTAGGTATAACCAGAGCTGGTAGGGAAAATGGTGCACTGGGCCAACCTGTACTGTATTTTGCCACCTCCTCCTCCCCTGCAAGTCAGCAGTGCTGCTGCAGGCAGAGGTGTGAGGCATAGTCCGGTGGGGAGGCAGAGTGGCATAGCTTATCAGGCAGATGGGCAGGCAGGCATTGCTGCTGCTGGCAAACTGAAGCAGGTGCCACCCTGCCTGCACATGCCCAGCTTGGCTCCTCCTGAGCAGCAGCTGGAGGTGGCAGGGTGGGAAGGCTGGTCACCACTTCTCTTGTCTGGGGCAGGTGGCACTGTTCACATGTGTGCATACATTTGGCACCCCCTGACCATGGCTCCCTGGACTGTCATCCATGTCCTAAGGCTGGCTCTAGGTATAACATTTTGTAACTTACAGCTAAAGTCATTTCTCAGTAAGATCTTTATAAAGATAAGTCTGTGGATGACTGCAAGCACATAATGATTTTTAACTTGCCAGATAATAAGCTTTTCACATCAGAGCTAGACAAAACAATATTCTTTACAAGCACAAACATTTTGCCCAAGATGCAAACTAAGTAGCTGCTGATCAGCTAAGAACAGATAAAAGTTTTTAGGGACTGATCTAACAAGTGGTGATGTGTTATTTATTAGCTTTCCCTCAAAAGACTGTCAGTTATTAACTCGTCACCACAGTGCAGTGCAGTGCAGAGCCAGGCCAGCCTGGCAGCACTCAGTTCCCAGCTGCAAAGCTGGGACCCATGCAGCACAGCACAGAGGGAATGGACCCGGCAGGGCTGGCCTCATGCCATGTGGTCCCTGGCCTTGCAG
The DNA here is from genome assembly GCF_001723895.1 of Crocodylus porosus. Taxonomy (NCBI): domain Eukaryota; kingdom Metazoa; phylum Chordata; order Crocodylia; family Crocodylidae; genus Crocodylus; species Crocodylus porosus. Next base: position 17,185,314 of record NW_017728911.1, on the reverse strand, counting down.
CGGAAACTGCATTGTGCCAGGCTGAGGTGCATGCTGGCCAGGGCCAGTGGGGCTGCTCTGCTTCCCTTGCCTCCAGCTTTAGATTTACAATTAGTTGTCCTTTTTATTACTGGTTTCCAACAAAATGGTCACTTATGGGGGAGAAAGGGGGGACAAAGCTGAGCCAGAAGTAAGGGACAAACCACTAAAATACTTTTTAAAACCCACAGAGGCTAATGTTCAGTTAGAATAAAAATAGGGAAGAAATAGAAACATAATGTGAAGGGGCTGGAGGGGGAACAAAAAAATAACACTAAAGGAAGTTAGCAATGAACCTAAGCCAGAATTTATACAGGAAGAGGAGAGCTAATGAAAACAAAATAAGGGGGCTGGTCAAAGGAGAAACCTGGAAGGCTATATTACTGTAAACTGTTCATTTTTACAGCCAAGGCCACCGTGATCTAAGTTTTTCCAAGGGGAAAAAATCATCAATTTCCCCTGCAATGCTCTAGAGTATCTTAGGCACTAGGTTCAAAAGAGGATTGGAAAAATTCACTGAAGTCTGTCAGTACGTATTTAAATAAGTGCATATTTAAATTGTCATTGGGGCTGCAACCTAGGGCTCTGAATTCTGGAAATTTTTGGAGGAAAAGGGCAGAAGACAGATTAAATTAGGATAGACCCTGAATAAATACCACTTCAGGGGGATGCCAGATCAGATGGATACAGTATGGCAACTTTTTGTTCTTATACTGTTCACTTCAAATTGTAGAATTTGTTTCCAAAAGTAAGAAAAACAGAAGAATTGTTTTCCTGGAGACTCAACTACAAAGTAATCTGACAGGAATTTATTACTTTAGTATTTTTACAACTATTTATAATAAAAGGCAAGGGTAATAGGTTATTTTGAAGCACACAATTGTCTTCTTTAAAATAAGGGGGGAAATTCTTTCATCTCCATGTAAAGTTTCCTCATCAACAAAGGTGTTTCTACAAGCCCCCATCTCACCGGAAGTACTGAAATGTTTTAAAACTGAAAGAAAATTCACTATGTAAAACCCACTACATTTTACTATGTAAAATATCCATTAAGACAAGTGATCTTCTGCATAGATTATAAACTGAAGCAGACTATGCTCTTTGATTGGTTAACTGAATTTTCTCCTACTTGTAAGTTTGGGAGAGTTCACACTTTAAACTTGACCTTCTTTACAGATAAGAGTCAATGTAGAAAGACTGTAAAAGAGCAGACAGAGTGATAGCAGGAATAACTCCAAGTAGGTATAGGTAATAATTGGTTTGATTACAGATTAGATGAGGAACAACATGGAAGAGGAAATTGAAACACACTAATTGCTAGGATTTTACTAAAATTTAGCTAAGAGTCAAGAGATAATTAACATTTGAATTCATTAATGATTAGGTCTAAGTGGCTTCTAATAAAAACACTGAGTATCTTAAAAGGCAAGACTTCATGCAACTTAAGCTTAAGTTTGACTTACTTGGTACATGTTCTTCACAAGCAAACCCTCCCAGCCTTAAGTCAAATGTGCACTCTGGAATGCAGAGTGCTGCGTGCCAAGATTCTGATTCAGAGTAGTTGAGAGCTCAAATGTAGAAGAATAATGGTACAAAAAGTTTAAAACAGTTCTAAGATTTAATATTTTCCTTGTTCTAATAGACCTTATGGATATCATTACCTAAACACTGCAACTCTAATACAATTAGCTCTATATAAAAATAGAATTATAAAACTATTTTCAAATGAAAGATTTCTTAAAGAAATTATTTTCAAAAGATATACTTAAAACACTGGGAAAATTCTCAGCTCATTCACACTGTTCTTCTTAGGTTCAAAGTCGCAATATCACTGAACTAAAAGAAGCTGTTACCTTCAGGATTGTCAGCAACACACTGTACTTGCTTGTATTAGCACACTTTATACAACCTCAAATGATATTTTAATGATCTAAAACAATAGTGCCCAACTAATCCGGCTCTACAGGTCAGACCCGGCACACAGAACATCATCTGGCCCTTGGGCCTCCACATGGGTCTGGAAATTTAGTAGCAGGATGAGCAGAGGCAGCATTAAATTGACAGGACTCCTGAAGCCACAGCAATTAATGCTGTCACTGCTTCCCTGCTGCCAAATTTCTGGACCTGTGCAGAGTCCTGCAGGTCATATCTTGGTCACTTCCAGTGTAATAGTAGAATACTACTCTGTACTCCTTCCTCCTCACAGTGAGTGTAGGCCATGTGAGAGACCATGGTACCTGTTCCCCATTCTCTGATGCTTCTCAAAATACCCAATCTGTGATTTCAAGCCACTTCAGTGCTTTAGCTAGAAAACTATTTCTACCCTAAACAAGAGGTGTCTGAGCTAAAACATCTAAATATCAAATCAGCAGATCAAAGCCATGCACCTAGATACAGTAATTATAGCATTTAATCCTTATATGTCCCATTCTATACCATTCTGAACCATTTGCTGGAGGGTTCTCTGGGGATATTTCTAAGAAACGTTAGTGTTGAGACATGGTCCAGCCATTCTCCCACATATTTCAACTCAATTAAAAATAATCTAGGCCCTGCTTTCACAGAAATTATGTTTCTCACTGAGTTTTTAAAAAGTCTTTAACAAGCTGTTATGGAGGGCAGGAAACTTGATACCAGGCTGCTGAAGGCTAGTAGCTAGGCACATAAGAAAAGAATGCATAGACCTTTCACTACTTCAGACACTGGAGTCTCTAACCAAAGCACTGATTTAATTTCATGACTACGCTGTACAGATAGCTGACATTACTAAATGCTACTCCAATATCAACTTGTTAAATTTGAACCCAGACTCAGCATATCAGTATACTAGGCCAGACTAACTGGAGTCAAGATAAATATTTTGGGAGTTGTTTATTTTTAAATGAGTCACAATACACCACTATAATTAGATGGACTATATAATTAAAATGATTACAGTATAAACCTATTATATTTGCCACAAAGACTGCTATGATAAATGTATTAATGTTTATCAATATTCTTCCAATAAATTGGTGGAGTGCTACACAGTTAATTTGCTTATTTTGGCAAGCAGTTTTACAGGAGTATGTATAAAAACTTGCTTTACATTAAAACAGTGAGTATTAGTTCAGGAATGAAAGGCTGTCTCTCTTGTTTTAAACAAAAAACCTGTAACTATGGCTTTTAAAATTGTGATGCTTTAAAGCTAGCCATCTTTCTAATTTTCTTGCATGCACAAATCCAGATACTTGGACACTCAATTGCAAGCACAATTTGAGAGAGCGATTTTGGCCCCTTCAGAAAAAAATTGTCTATTCAGACCTCCAAAATACAGTTTCAGTTGTAAGTCTAGATTTTAACACAAACTGTTAGATTAAAGCACACTACAAATATTCTTCAGTCATAGGAATACACTACTTACTACACCATGCTTCAGAGGCTTCCAGAAAAGAACAAAAGTTAATCTACCATAAGCATGACTACCAAGAAATTGAAATAGACTTCACTAGTAAAACACAGTGAAAGTCCTCTGGGATTTTACCCTAGAATATGCTGGGGCTTTTATCTAGGATGAGTTTGCTACAATTTCCTTCACATTTTTAGATACCATGCAATATGAGAAGCACAACAACTTCAATCAGGCTGTAAGCTCTATTACATAACATGGTGTCCTTTAATTGGAGGATTCTAATATTATAAAAGGCTAATTCTGTCCATCTGTAACGCTTTATTTGCACTCTGATTGGCTAACAAACAGCCAATCAGCACAAAGTGGCATTCTGACAGAAGGCAGCCTGCTGCCAAGATGGTGGGGACACAGGGGAGGGACAGGCAAATGCAGCTGGCCTCGCCCCCCCCCCCGCAGGTAACTCGGGGGAGTGGGGGGAAGCGGGCCTGGCCCCAACATGGGGGACAGGGGAGTGGACCCAAGCAGGAAAAAGGCCGGCCCACCACAGTGGGTGGGGGGCAGAGACAGCGTGCCACCTCCCCCCCTTGGGCCTGGGTCCACTCCTCCTGTCCCTAAGCAGGCTTGATGTAAGGGGGGAGGAGTGGGTGCACCATGGCATTGGTGATGACCGTGGGGCCAGGGGAGGTCTGGGGCCAGGCCTGATGTGGGAGGGGGGCAGGGGAGGGATGGAGTGAGCCCAAGCTGAGGGAAAAAGCCGGCTGACCACAGCAGCCAGCCCAACATGGCAGCTGCAGGGGAAGGGGAGGAGCAAGTCTCCTCCCCCCATTGGGCCCGGGCCCACTCCTCCGGCTGCCACTGGGTTGCCCCAGGCCCGCTGCTCGCCCCCACCCCTGCTTCTCCTCACCATTGGGCCTAACTTCTCCCCAACATCAAACCTGGGCCCACTTTTCCCTTCCCCCTGCCATTGTGATGTGGGTCCAGTCCCCAAACAGCAGGAGGGAAGGGGGAGCGGGCCCCAGGCTCCATCCCCAACCACTAGCCCACACCTGTCATCCTTGATGGGCAATTGGCTAGTTTGTAATAAATATGTACAAACTAGAAAAGATTAGGTACATTAAGGAATATTTGAAAACAAAATATTTAAAATAGCAGTGCTGGCATGAACATTCCCTATCCCTACAAAGATATTCCAAAACAATACACACAGATTGTTCCATTGTATTTTGATTCTGCAATTTAAACAAATATCTATATAAAACTTGTATACTGAATGCACATGTGAAGTGAACACACACATATGTATACATATACATAAAGTGTTCACTTTATGCTTACTAACTTTAATAAGAAATACAAAAAGGACTCTTGATATTGGCCCTAGCTAGGCAATAATTTCCTTGAAAACAGTGAAATAACCAAGGTCCAGAAGACTGTATTGCCTGGAAATTCCATTTTGACTCTCCAGATTAGCACTATTGGCAAATCACTGGCAGCTCCCTTTACTTACATCAACAAGGTAGCAAAAATAATTAAAACAAGTGTTTATTTAAAACTTCAGGCCATGCGTTTTTGCAAAAGGTGTCAAATTATTGCATTTTTTTGCCAACGTAGGCTTACAACTAAGCACACTGTACAGTTTGAAGATTTGTAAGATGAGTGACTTAAGGAAAGGAAAAAAAAATCATCTGATCTTTTAACTCTCTCCATCCACCTCTGGATTTCTTGTGGTTTAACCTGCCTGTGTGCTACATCATGAATTAATTAAAATGAACAAATTTCTGAAGTTTAGTTTTAAACATTTTATTACCAAATAATATTTTTAAATATAAAGACTACCAAAGCCAAGTACCATAATGTGGACAGCAATGTTGCTGGAAAAGATATAAAGTTAAAGTGCAGAGCTAAAGCTGAACTAGTGGTTGGAGAAAAGAAGGGGAGGAAACTCTTAAAATTCCTGTGGTTCAGGGTGTAACAGAAACAAATAGTATTTACAGTTCCTCTGTTCAAATATTACTTATCTTTAATTCTACAGACAGCAAGCTGTTTCTGCAAAATAAAGTTTATATAAAACAAATCTGAAGGGCTCCACAGTACTCTAGTTATTTCTTAACCCTTTTAGGTCCAGATATGTCAGTAATATTATTTCTATATATTAAATGTATACATTTAAAGCTTAAAATAAGGTCTGAACTAAACCTAGTAGAACTGTAAGATCTAATTACCAGATGTTTAGAAAAACCAGCTAAATAGGAAATGAGTTAGGATTTAAAAGTTGAAGCATGTCACTATAAGAATTTTCACCAGAAGTGCCAGACACTAGGAAAGATCAACTGAAAGTCAGGTTAAAAATACACTATTGCAAACAGTTTCAAGAATATAAACATTCATAAAAGGCTTCTTCTGTTCATGCTGTGGGGGAAAAAGAAAGCCTAACAATTTACTAATTACAATTCCCCTGGAAAAGATTCCTGTCAGTTTTTCATTAATCTAAAACCACTCACCTTGAGGGGCTTCCACAAAGTCCTGTTACACATTTCCCTTTTGGAAATTCCATTTCTTTTTTTAAAGCCATTAGTTTTTCCTTCATTCCGAGGTCGGAACTGTATGTGCAAGTGAGATGCCCCTGCCTTAGGACACTTGTATTTAAGACTAGATAAATAGCAAGAAACTTCCTGGCAAGAACCTTCTAAGGACATGCTTCTTTGCAGAAAATGGTGGGTTTTGTTCATTTGAATATTAGTTCTTTTTAGTTCATTTCCATTAATCCGATATTCTGAATTGTTTTTTGAGTGTAAACATGCAGATGTGCTATGTGTCAGTTTTAAATGAGGGCACTCTGCACCAAAATCCAGTTTTGATTCTGGACTGCCACAACTATTAACCATTTCATCCCTTGATGTAGATACTTTTTGAGGACGGTGAACTGAAATACAAGAAAAGCCATCAGATGTTTCTTCACAAGTTGCCTGCTCAGAACTATCTGTGGCTTGACTTTTGGCCTGTAATGAACTATTCAAGTAAAGTGGTCTAATCGCTCTAACCTCACCAGGAGAGAAAGCAGATTTAGAGAGTCGAAGTCCATTGACTGCTGTTGAAAGGAACTCCTTATTACCAGTTTGATTTTCATGTTGTGCCAGATCACCTGGAGAAATAACTAGTTTATGTGAGGTCTGATATGCCACACTCTGTGGTGGAGGACCTGAGCTTGTTGGAGACATTGGTGGAGTACTGGAAGGACTTCGAGGGAAAATTACCAACGATGAACAACGTCTTAGTGGAACTTTAGTTTTCCTCCTCGCTGACAATTTCACTTGCTCCAAACCATCTTGGTCAAAAATAGTATTACTTTGACACAAACTTTCCTGAGATGCATCTTTCCAATAGGAATTATATTTGTTTGTAGCTCTGCTATACGAAGAGTTATCATATGCAATGCTATTATAAAAAGTACCATCACCTGTGGAAAGAGTGCAACTACTATTGTCACTAAGGACACTGTTGCAGTGTGAACCTCCATCACTTGTGGTACTTGTGCATGATCCATAGTCACTGCCAGCACTACTGAAGGATCCATTGTCACTGGCTGCAATACTGCCAAGACTGTCATTGAACATGGTAGTACTGCTCAAGTGGCTGGTGGTATTTATCGGGTTAGACGGATAATCACCAATATTTCTCCCAGAACAGTTCCCTTCATTGCCAACACCAGTGAATGATGAATCTTCATTAGTAGCTACTATATCACCAGACTGAAGACATCCACTGTACTTTCTAGACTGCAGGGAAATCTGAAGTGAAGTGCTCCTTTTGTTGTTTTTTTGCAGCGAAGAACCACTTGCACTTTGTTGTTGATTAATTATTTCCTGCATTACAGGTGGAAAGGCTGCTCGTCTGGGAGTCAGTTTCATTTCTATGACATTAGATGCAGAATTCTGAGAAGGTCTTTTGAAATACATATAAATATTATTATCCAAGTCATCTTCAGAGGCTTCTGACAGTGGATCGGTGTTGCTTCTTCGGGCTGCAAAATGCAATCTTAACCTTCGTGCCATCTGTACTCATTTCTACACATGTTAGCAAATGAAAACCATAAAGCTCCTTCTGCAGAATAACTTAAGGCAGTTTCATAGAATCTAGATCCAGTTCAAGTACATCACAAAAGTAAAAGCCCATTAAGGTTGCAGACTTTGTACAAAATTCTACAAGATACTAACTATTATACAAAAGTTACCTCCTGGAATAAGTCAGCCATTCCCTGAACTGAAGTTTCTGGACTGTCTGATTGATTGTAGTCAGAGAGCATACACACAAAGCACTTGAGTTTCAATGACCTTTAAACTGAACTCAGCTGCAGCATTCTGACAAATACTGCCAAGCAAATTGCAATTATACCTTCTGTAAGTTGCATAAATGAATACAACTCAAGAATAATCTCCTAATACTTGAAGTTTAAAACAGCAACTCCTGCTGCAGCTACACTAGCTGAGTCAATGTGTCCGTACTTTCTCTCAGCAGCGTATGACTACAAATATTTTTACCCAGAGGTTTAGAATTACAGGAAGTTGGTAGGAATGAAGTCCCATATAACAGAGTACCAAATCTAGCATTGAATTTCCAAATAGTAGCCATGCTAGAAAACTTGTGAAAGTTTGAATAATGCCAATAAACTAACCAAGTTTGTATTAATAAAAGGTTAAAAAACAGAAGTTATTTCAGGAATCTTAAAGTTACTCAGTAATCATACATAACATTGATTTTCAATTAGGGGAGCCCTCTACCATTTTAGTTAGATTTTTGTTTTAAGCAAGATGCAACAGAGTTAAAATTAAGTATAAAACTGTCCACTTTATAATTTAACATTCAAGGTTTCAAATGTTTTTCTGAAATGTGTACATTTAACCCGTCTCAAGTAAAAGCTGTGCTTTGTTAGCATTATCATCCACTTTTCCTAATCCAAACATTTCAAACTGAAATGCCTAGTTTGTTAGCCAGCAATTCCTGATCGGCACTAGCTTCTTTGGATATTTAAAAAAGGTTAGATAGCCAGGTTATTTAGTGACATGCCAGCTCCTGAAGTTTATTTGTAGCTATTCATCCAGAAACAGACATAAATCTGAATTTCATAATGTATTTTTTCCCTCCCAATTGTAGTACAAGTGTGCAATCCAATAGGTGCAATTGACAGGAAAAAGACTGCTTCCAAGCTACGCTATAACAATTACTGTACACAGACTTTTAAGTCATATGCACAATTAACTAATGTAATAGTGGTTGTTTTATATAACAATTCATCTGTAACCAAGCAAAAACATATTGGCAGTTTTTCCAAAAATGTAAAACTGAACTAACTTGGACAATTTCTAAGTGTTCCAGTTACCATGTAGACCAAAAAGGCCCTTTGCTGGCACCTGGTGGAGGTTTTTAAAATAGATACTCTCACTGTTATGAGCATCTGAGGTAAACGTCTGTTCATGAAAGTACTTCTGAATAAGGAAGGCATGCATCATGCAGTGCTAAACCCTAGCATGCTAACATGGAATTATTTACTGCTATTGATAAAGTCCAAACAGCAGAGAACACTAGACCATATATATATATGGATGACCTATTAACATATGCATATATGTATATACACACACATACACGTTAATAGGTCATACTGATGGCTTTTTTTCCTACTCAATATTTACTTAACTGTTACAGTATTTTCAGTCTGCATGCAATAAAATTAAATTTTACCTTCTCCCAACATAAGAAACCAGTAATTAAGTGTCTGTAGTACATTATTCAAAAGAAACAAGTTTATCTTTTAATAATACTCCTGTGCTCATTTAACCCTTTCATTATCCAAAGTTGACAGTTAGATGCAACAATACATACATGCTAGCTAATTCATAAAAAAGTCAACAAAATACAATAGCTCAACTATTTTTCAGGAATCAGTAACCAGAATTCTTCAAACCCAACAGTTAGGGGAGAAAAAGAGGTCATATACCCCCAAAAGCTTTTTTTTGTTCACAGCTTTAGAAAGCTATGCTTAGTTTTCAGGCAATTTATTTTCCTCAAGTCTCAAGATTTGAAAGAAAGCAGGAAGGTTTCATTTTTTACAGAAGAAAAAGTGGTTCTATAAGCACCTTAACATTTATTAATTTTAATTCAAAGAAAAATAACATTTTAAATACCTACCAGGGAGCAACTGTTTTTAAAACAAGATCTGAGGGATGGTACTAGGTCAACATTTCCCACTCCCCTTCTCCATGCCTATACAATTTTAAATATTGTTTCTCCTATACTTATGGTAAAATGGGAGAAGTAGTAAGCTGACAGTAGTTTCACCAACAAGGGTGTCAAATTTAAGCCAAATGTCATGACCTCCCTTTGTCAACTTACCTATTTAAAAAAGGACCCCCATTATGGCCTAGTTGACCAGAATTATATGGCTCTTGATGCAGAATTCTGGCCTGTTGAAGTCAATAAGAGTTGCTAAAGAGGATCAGTCTTTTTCAAATATATTCAGGAATGTTTGTACCACTGATAATACTGGTCAGTGCTACTTTATTTGTCATACAGTTGTGCACACCATGTACAGGGAGGCAGTCTCCAACACTAAACTGCTCTATAAGCAAGTAGTAGTAATTTATACCAACCAGTATTCAGATTAAGGAGAGTTGCTTTAATAAACTTTCACTCTCTCACATGCCTGGTTTAAAGCTCATCTACCATGTTTATTCAAATCCAAGATGAGGTTATTTTCCCCACTAAACAGAGAAAAGAACCCCAAGCCTTGGATCTGGGTGCAAGTGTTGGGGAGGGAAGGGACAAGAGAATTAGCTACCCAGATCTTCCCAGCATCAAGTGATACAACCACATCTGGGAAGGGTTGTAGGTACACATGTAAAGATGGTGCATCTGATGCCAAATTGTTTGCTGCATTTGCTGTAATCAAATGAAATAGTCAGGACCTCATCAAACATTACTGTGAGGAAAATAAAAAACTCCTGCTTGCCTCGGCAGCAGCAGAGAACTCACTGGAGAGGGACAGGAAAGCCATGAGGGATCTGGGGAAGATGAAAGGGGAGATGCATTTTTCCAGCAGCTGCTCAGTCCCGATCAAAACATGCCACAGCCGCTTGGAGCTTCTGAGCATGCTCCCAAGCCGGGGCCAGAACCTGAACTGGGGCACAAGCTAAAGGCCAGGGGAGAGAGGTGATGGCACATCAGAGATGGGCGTGAAGAGGAGTGACCAGGAAGCTTCAGAAAACACAGCCCCAGGAAAGACATAGCTGGGGAGACAGGGGCCACTCTGGAGAGAATGGAGCCAGCTGCTGGATGGCAGCCAGGCTCTGAAGCATAACAGTAACCCAGGGACATTGGCAGCTGACCCGCAGCAAAAAGGAGCAGCGTAAGTCGGCCAAAAAAGGAACTTCACCACAAAGGAGCCAGTCGCAGGGTGAAGAAGGCTCTGTAAGATCCTGTGGTTTTTTTCCTTTTTCCTTTGTTTGGATGGGAGGAGGAAGAGCCCGGTAAACTGCTGGAGAGACAGACCCCACCCCTGAGCATGTTCAAGACCCAGATGGGTCAAATCAGGACCGAGCAGAAGCACCTAAGGATAGGGCCTTCAAGGCCAGTAGAAACCAGTGTGGCTAGGAATTGTTTTAAAATAAAATAAGTATTGTGCCTGCCAGGAAGGCAATGGTCTACTAAAGTGAAAGGCCTTAAAACTGCAGGCGGAAAGTTCTGCCTATGAGTGGCCAAGCCTCCTGAAGCAGGAGAAGGGGATTTGCCCTGTTGTCTTTGTTTTATATGCACAAAGCCCCAACAGAAGGGCTGCGAAAGTCCAAGTGGCTTCCCTTCTGGGAAGATGGGCCAGAGCCCATACAAAAAGTCAGAGAAAGAGTGTCGCTAAAAATCTTGAGCAAGACTAAAGTAGTAACATCAGGGGGGTGTACAGCTGGGGTATTGGGGAGGCTCCAGCCCCAGAAGACAGAATAAGCCCAGCGCATCCACTGGTAAGCTACCTGTGAAGTTAAGTTCTTCCTGATCCTAATAAGATCAAGTCATGGCAGGTGAGAATTAGGTAGCCCATGCTGTCTTTAAGTCTGATGAATATTAATTTCCATGGCACAGTTAAGTAGGGCACAGGGCCACCAGGCTCCGAGACCCTATCACATGCAGCACTGACAATTACTGCAGGGTAAATGGCCTTAAAAAAAAGATACAATGCTCAGCAGAGTGATGCAACTCCATGTTGGACACACATGTCAAGTGATTCCATCATAGTCTTATACTGTCCAGAGAAAGTTGAGAATTAATAGAGGGCATAGCACTACTGTCCAAAGTTTCAACCCTGCAGCAGTTAAGGTTTCCTTCAAGATCTTCCATCCAAACATTGACTAAGAACCAGATTAAACATCTTATGTATATCAAAAGGAACAAGTCATATCATCTTTAATCAATGAACTGAGCCAATTAGTTCTTGTTACCATATGATTCAAGTTATGAAAACTAGCAGATCTCTTCCTCACACCATTTTTGTTCAGAGACTGAAAAACAAAACAAACTTCCTCATATTTCAAGTCCTTGTTTCTTACATCTGAACATTATTTCAGTTCATAGACTGGTTAATAAAAAACTGACACACAGAAATAGCTTTTCTGCACCTGAAAAGGTCATTACCATAGAAAACTGGGTTAACACACCAGCACTGATTCTACATTCTTATACAGTAAGTTACATGAAAGCAGTGGTTTGACTTTGACAACAAGTATGTCCTGCTTAAATTTCCTTTATTCTTTTAATTTATTTTAATTAGCAATCGATTATAATAAAACCTGTCAAAATTACTTATTTAAAACCAAATAAGTTAATTATAAGAAAAAGGCATCATTTAAATAAAATCAAATTTAAGTAATCAAATCTATTCTTTTTTAAAGAAAAATATTTGTTTTATTTATTCTGCTTTGCTTCCTTACTTTTTTTTGTTATCTTCCCCCTTTCTTGCATTGGCCTGCCATGGCCTGAGGTCAGCATAACTCACTGGAAGCCTTTAATTTTGTCTATACTCGTATTTTAGTCTTCAAGCCGATTTTTTAATATCAGGGACACTTTCAAACTTAGTTCCAGTTATACACCAAATCATAACTGTGTACAGAATGAGACTGCAAAGGTGTTGCACAAATCCTACTAAACTCACATTTGTTCAGATTATTGCTTCAAAGTATCTTTCCCTTTGCCTGTTACTAGAGTGCTCTGAATCCTTCAAATGGCCTTCTTTCTTCTACTGCGAACAAACTACTTGCCTTTTCTTTCCAGGAACTTTACCTCCTACTTCTATCTTACTAAATTCTCATCTAGCATCAAGGTTTCGTTCCACCTATGAGATCAGTTTCCACCACTCACTTTGAAATTTTCAACAAACACCTTCATATTTTCTCCGATGCTCTCCTTCACACTAATGCAATTTACAACTCTGTGTATTGCCAACCAAAAATGTGATAAATGGGAGGCTGCCAATATGCTCAGACTTCCTCTTAGGCCAACTACACAATCTCACCATTTCCTTGAACTGTCCACCTGTATCCATTAACAGCCTCTTCTTGCAACCTCCTTGGGCAAGGACTTTTTTGTTCTGTAACTTTACAGCCAAGCATAGTAGGCTTCTGATCTATCATTAGAAACTACAGTAATATAAACAAGGTCACAATTTGATCTGCAGAATCTTCAGTAATAAGCTCTGGGGTTTGAGAAGAACCCTGCATTGTTTTCCAAGCATGCCACACTTCTATAATAAGCACAATATACATGGAAGTTAAGGCAATTACATTATACCACTTTTACAGTTATATTTAATAGGAATCTCTTGAAATGCCTTTCAGACTAAGCAACGTTTGTAATTCTTTTGTTACCATGTTAAGTGCATGCGTTTACCCAGTTTCAGAACAAAAGAAGTATTTGCCTTTCGGTATTATGTTATGGGAGTGATGATGAGAAAGATCCAATTAGTAGTTGGCCACTTAATTATCTCTAACATTTAGTAAACTGGTGGATCCTGTTTACATTTAAACCATTTATTTGCTGACTTTGGCCCTAGCTACAGCACAACTGGCTCCAATCTACCTATTCAGTTTTTAGTGAATAACCTAACTTAATTCAATTATTGTCATATCTTAAATGTTAAATCCAACAAATACATCTGCCAGAACCTAGTTTTTAAAAAGCCAAATAATATCTCCATAATATTTCTCCTTGACATTTGCTACTCCTTGTTAGTTTTCGTCTTAAAAAGAAGTATCTTATCCCTTAAAACCAGGAGAAAAGGGAGTAAAATCTAAACTTAAAGCTTCAGTTTAAAATTTTGGGTCCCCCTCCACCAAAAAAAGACAATTTAAATGCACTTTTTTGCAAAGAGCTTTAAATATGAAAGAAAGCTAATATAAGAAGTCCTGTTTAACTTAGTAGGGTCAATTTATCAGTCTACTGAAACAGGTACTGCGCTTTTGACAAACTGGTCTCAATCTGGCAGGGCAAGGGGCTTAATTTTTTTTTTTTTAGTATTTAAAGAAAACACACTGAAATAAACTTGTTTAGAATTAAATTTGAAATATGACAAGGATTAATATTCCATTGACTACGTAAAATCATTTAAACAAACAAATATACTATCATAAGTGAACCGTGAAGAGTTAAAGGAGTTGTTGTCTTTAATCATACAAGTATTAGAAAGAATACTTATTAACATCTCTTTTGTTTAATAAATCAGTTTTAAATACAATGTTTTGATAGTGAAAAACAAATTTAATGCCTCCAACATCTGTGATTTCTACATCAGTGAGGAGACCAATTTAAAAATGCTGGCTTTACATTTTTAATGAATTCCAGTTTCCATCCAACTTAAGAGATTAAGTAGTATAGTAAATTAAAAAAAAAATCTAAAACAAAAATTAAATCTTAAGACTGAATAAATATTAAGTTATGTATTTTCTAGGATTATCCTCCTGGTTAGGATGACAAATTGCATGCAAAGATGATATGTAGCTACAAGTCAACATATTTTAATATATACACCATCCAACAAGAATTTCCCTTGGAAATTACCTATGTGAAACAATTTAAAGAAACCGATGTTTCCTGCTGCTGATTTAAAACAAACTAAAACTGGTTATTTAAATTGCAGTGATGTAAATCAAACCATTCTGGTCTCAGAGAAACCTGAATATTTAAAGGCGACCCTCGTCATTTGCGGGAGATACGTTCCCGTGATCCCCGTGAATGGTGAAATCCGTGAATAGGGCATTGTGTTCATGAACACAGTGCCCCAGCGGCTGGGTGGGGGGAGGGTCAGCATGGCTCTGGCGGGAGCACAGTGGCAACAGAGGGAGCCTGATGGCAGCAAGTACAGAGCTCTCGAGGAGCTCCGGTAAGTGTTTAAAGTGTATTTAAACTGCGGGTTCAGCATTTGTGAATATCTGAAACTGTCAATGCTGAACCCATGAATACCAAGGATTACTGTGGTTATTTTGTTTGTGATAAAGTCAATTTACAGCTTTCAATACAAGTTCAGATGTTTCTTTTATGACAGTCACCATAAATAAATTAAAGGTTTTATGACATCTATCTACCCTCTCTCAAACTGCAGTACAACCATTAAGGAAATGAATCAGGTCAAAATGTTAATGCATTAAAACATTATAAACATTTAACAGCAAACCAGTGCACCTCCACACTTTATTTCAATCCAGAACATGGAGAATTGTAAGATGTAGTAATTTTCAGTAAGAAGGCGCAACAGTCTGACCTTAAGATTGATGGACATAAATTAAGTTTGTTTTTTTAAAACTTATGTTGTATCCATATGAACTTGATATCACTTATGTCTTCAAATGAATAGAAATGTTAATACCAGAACACCTACCAGACGGTTTTCATCAAACACTTCAAAAAGAAGCCGGTGTTTCTGAGGATTAACCTAGGAAAAAGATGGTAAATATTGTTAATTACTGGTTAAGCCAAGATATTTGAGAAGTCTCAGTGTTTGTTTTTGCTAAGCAAATACTCTAAGCTTAAACTAGAATAAAAGCAAGCCAAGACTTCTAACATGGCTAACTACCTCTCTTAGCCTGGAAATAATAGGAAGTTAAAAGATCTGGTACCAAAAGGACAATTCCTCACAAAATCCTGGTAAAAAATTCAGATGAAGATTACAGTTAAATACAATGAAGTAAGATTAACATCAAGATTGACATCTACCGCATACACTTCATTTATCTAAACCACAGCATAAAATACATACCCAAGCTAATTATAAACCATCTTGCTCAGGTAATACACCTAGCCATGACAGCAAGGAGCTCTAACATGGGCTAATTTACCCTTGTCTTCTATACAATTACCACTGAATAGTAATTTTAAAAAAGTAATTACTACAGTAACTGTGATTCTTCAAATGGATTTGCCTACATAGTTCCACATTTAAAACATGTGTGACACCCCCTGGATGTACAAGCAGTTGCCTTCTAAATAGCAATATATATTAAGGCTGTACTTTATCCTGTCTTTGTGTTTCTTATATATCATTTGTTCCAAAAAGATTAAAATGTGCAAATGTTACTCAAGCCTCCTATCAATTCAAACTCTTAGGTAGGGTTTCAAAATATTTAAATTTGATTCTTTGATTATTTTTATTTTTTTCTCAGCCTCATTTGAACTGAGTTCCCAATACTACGTACAAGGTGAGCAGAAGGAGTCTCATTCAACTGCAGAGTAAAACATTGCTCTCTGGAATCAAACATATGACCTAGCTGTTAACTCAAACTAGTAATGCTTCATGAAGGAAGCATCTGAACATTAGGGCCAGATTCCTCTCACACAGAATTATTTAGGATATGCAGTCAAAGATGAAAATGATGATAGAGCAAACGTCAGCAACCTTTTGACTCGCCACATGCCAGTCCTTGCAACCCAGCCATTGCTACAGACCATGCATCCCCTGCTGTGCCTCAGCTGTTCCAGTTCTGTGCAGAGAGACTGATCTCTTGCTCCTCTAAATTTTCTCACTACATCTCTCAGAGTGGCTTTTTTCAGGGAGCAGAGGCTGGAGCTGCAGGTGTGGGGAGGGGAGGGGGCAGACAAAAGCAATTCTTGGAACAGAGCTGGACTCTCAGGGACTTGGCAGCCAGGGCATTAGCTGGCCATCAGTAAAATGCAGAATGTGGAACTTGGGCTGGATTCCATAACTAGACTGCAATAGGGTTTCAGTGTGGGCTGGATACAATCTCTTTGTGGGCCAGAAGTTACCAAACCCTGGGGTACAGGGCTTTTATGAACCAGGATCTTTGCTAAATGATAGAAAGGATAAAGAATCTGACACAAATACAAGGTAATATAACCAGAACAAAAGAATGCAAGCTATACATACAGGATGGGAGACTGTCTTCGAAACCACCAACATAGAAAATGACCTAAGGGATCATTGTAATCAGCTCAGCAAGACCCTTCAGTGTAATGTAATGGAAAAATGAATAATGCAGGCTTTGTCATACAAAGAAGATACATCATATCATGAAAAAAGTGATCTTTCTTTCTACACGATCTACTAAAACCATGAGGAAAATATTGTATTCAATTGTGTTCCTTACTTTAAAAGCAGTGGTTTTCAATTGCAAATCCCTCTGGAAATTTCAAATGGAGTTGCAGACCCCTCTGAATTGTAACTGTGGGTGTTCACATATTTTTTTTTATTTATTTATCATAGTCATCTTTTGTGGACCCCTTAGACAGCCCACAAACTCCTAGTGGTCCACTGACCATAGGTTGAAAAACACTGGTTTAAAGAGAATGTAGAAATATAAGAATGTCAAAGGAGGGCTATAAAGAAAGCCAAAAGATTGGAAGGGAGGTGGCAGAGGAGAAACAAGCCCAACGATATCAGATTTAACAGAGAAAGTTGTGAGTGCAACCTGCCCTCCACCATTCTGAGGCTAGCAGGTTAGAGAAAAGCCTACCACTGTGTCCACTATCCATCTCCAGTATCAGAACTGATGACTGATGGGCCAAGACCTGGGCCATGCCTGAACCACACTGTTGTCTAGTCTCATACCATAGCATCCAGCTCAATAGGACATCAGAGTTGCTATTTTGTGCTACAACACAGCAAGTTGTGAAGAATACAGCTTTAGTAATGCAGCAGAACATCAAACAACAATACTCCAATGAACCTCGGAGTCAGTTAACTACACATTGCTGAAAATTGCTTCTATAGTGCAGTTTCTCTCTTACAGTTCTATAAAAAAGGGCAGGGGAGGGGGCTGTTTGTTTGTTTGCCGTTTTTGGCCAGGAAATCCCTTGCTAATGTGAGAGTTTAAAATACCTCTGTCCACAGCCAGAGATTACACTTTAACATAAGGAATTTATAAAGGTAACTTGTAATCACTTAAAAGTGGAAGAAATAGTTGCTACTTAGGACAGCCCATCAGCTGTTACAATGTAATTATTAACACTTCATACTCCTGTAAGACTACAAATTAACTGTAAATCTAACCCTGAGTGATGCAGGATTAGAGTATCGAGTTTTGTGATCTCTTGTATCTCTAGGGAAGAATGCAGAGGTAACAGTTACATCCTGCTGTTACAAAGCAGCCATTTCTTTCTTTCTTGCATTTAAAACAAAAAAACAAAAAAAAAACTGCGCAGGAGTCAGCCCCACTTAGTGCAGTTGCTCAGCTTTTACTTTATTCAGTGTGTTCCAAGTAAGTATTTTGCAGATTACATCTTTTGGTTGTAACAGTAATGTAATTAAACTTTAAAAAAAACCCACTTACTCTGAATAAAAGCTCCTCATTCCACTTTGGATTCAAGGTCTACAAAGAAAAAAAGAGACAACATTTTGATTAATGAATTTGTTCAGTACAGTACTACATCCATTTTGTTTCATATGACAATCTAGTTACACATGAAAAAAATAAGTTCTCACTTTGCTGGTATAAATCAAACACTGCAGTGCAGAAAGGAAACAACTCGCCCAATTGTTGATAGATTCTGGCCTGTTCACATGGAAAAAGTGCAGAAAAAGCTCTGCAGCATGGTATGCTACTGTTACCTATACTGAAGACTGACCATCTGGAGCGCATGGTAGATTGGTAAACAATTTCCCTTCCAAATCCAAATGATTTTCTGTATCTTAGCAGTCTTAAAGTATAAAGCTTCTATTTTTCCCCCTCTAGGTACTTGTAACAGTAGTACTTTTGAGCGAGCTATGGTAGATGGTGAAGAAGAAGAGGTGAACACTTTCCACATAAGCCCCACAATGGAGCCAGGGCCTTCTACCAATGATCTAGCTTTAAGACTGCACCCACACCACACTTTTTCCTTGATACCAAGATATTTATTGGAAAACCAGTGCTCTAAACAGCCTCAGAACTATCATTGGTATATTATACAACAACATTCCTTCCTTCTGTTCCCCTCTCCTTGTTCTCCCTTACTAACAATCATATTAAAACTTCAAGCTTCCCTTAGTCTTAGCTTTTTCTCTGGATTCTGATAAAAATAAGGACGAAGAACAAAAAGGCTAACCTTTTTAATAGTTTTTGTTTGAACACTGGTAAGTATTCCATCCACTGGATCATATACTGTCACTTTCACATAAGGATCACTGGAAAAAATTGTAAGTTGGCTGTTAGAAATGCTGTTTGTCAACATTATTTTGAGTCAATTTTTTACATTTGTTAATAAGTAAAAAGCATGAAATGGAGGAATCTTATTACTTTTCAAACAACAAGGCTTAGCTTAAACTGCATAATGGAATTTGTCTAATATCTGCTCTAAAAGGTTTAACTTATTTAAGCACAAGTGATTCAGCGAGTCTATATTAAGCATTCTGTTCATGATCTGCACGCCACTGTAGTTTGGCTCAGTTTCTAAACATTTACTTAAGTTTGTGAAACAGTGGGATCAAAACACATGTGGCTCCATGTTCCCAAACAAGCTATTTTTCCAATTAATATCTTAGTATAGGATAAACTTACCATATTTACTTGAATATGGCAGATGAAGGTGACCCTAAATTTAAGAAGACTCCCCCAATAATTAGATTGCATAGATGAAAATTGTATACATTTGTATAAATCTGTTATTATTTTCCAGGTATATAGTCTAATTATTGAAGGGTTGTCTTAAATTCATTCCTGCCACTGCTACAACAGAGAAAGCAGTGGCAGGGGGTGGGGAAGGGGGTAAGGACAGCCCCTTTGCTCTCTGCCCCACTTCTTCACCCTACAGCCTCCTGAACTCCTGCCACCTGCAACTCCCACCCCACAATCTCTGTCCCCTCTCCCTTTACTGTCAAACTGTTTGGGCTCTGTTTCCTCCTAGGTCACCGCCACACAGCAGTACTGGCACAGGTTTCCCTGTATTCCAAGCCTGGGAAGGAACTAGCCTGAGCCAGAGCACAGCTGTGCCTGACAGAAAAGGCAGGGAGAGGGGGAGGAAGGAAATGCAGAGGGCAAATGGAGGGAAGGGGGGCAAAAGGCTACTATGGCTTTGGCTCTGGCTCTGGCTCTGGCCCTGGCCCTGGCCCTGGCCCAGTCCCTCCCCTCAACTTTGCATATAAATTTAAGTTGAAGGGCTATTTTCCACCCATGTTGATTGGGGAGAAAAACCTCATCTTAGATTTAAATATAATAGTTCTCATGTTAGTCTCTGAGTAGCACTTTTAAAATACATCTTGGCTACCCCGTTTTAGGTATGTGTATGGATCAATCAGCTGGACTTACAGTATTTTCACAGATAATTACCCAATTCTGGTCTCATACAGGTGTTAGCTTCTACTGAAAGAGCAGCAATTCTGATAGAAACATATAAGTATTCAAATTCTCATTCAATTTAATCACAGGGGAAAGAGGCCCCCCCCCTCCATGAAAATGATCTTGCAGGTGTCAACCTGGATGATCTCCTCTATGACAAACTCTCTTGCAAGAATAAACATCTATCTGCTCCCCTCCAGCTCTGGTCCAGGAGGGAAGTGGAGCAGCAGGGCAATGATCCATAGAGCATCCCCACCCAATCCTCACTCCCCATTTGCGCTTCAGGACAGGGCTCCTGGTCTGAGGAGTTTGCCCCTCTGCTCCAGTCCTCCCAGACTTACAGGCTGCATGTAGGCCTGTGTAACAAGAATCATGGGTATGCTGCTGCCAAACTTGGCCATTTTCAAAAGGCCTGTGGCTAAGTGGTAACAGGAGACCTGAAACCTATCCTTGATTGATGTACCATAATGCCAGTGTTTGCAGATGTTGCAGCTGACTTGGTCAGCAGAACAGAGAAAAGGATCCATCTGTCTAATTGGACACAATCAGTAAGAATAAGCCAGCCTTGTTAGCCAGGATTAAAACCACATTCTATCAGGGAAAGAAGTGAAGAAGCCCTCCCTATTGCCATTACTTTTGCAAAGATAAATTAACTAATCTGCACTTCCTTGGCCCATAAGAAAACTAGTTCAATCCAGTTCTGGAAGTTTCAGTGAAACAAACAACAACCTCTTTTCTTCTTTGTACCCTATCACTGCACTGCCTCTCTTCAGCCTTTTTTCCCCTGCTCTTTTCCCCCTTCCCCTCTCTGCCTCACCTTTTGCTTTCTAATTCTACCTTTTTACATTTTCATTGACACCTTGCCACACTTTTAGCTTCTTTCATTTCTTGCAGTCTCAGAACAGCAGAGACTCCCCATGCCTTGACCAGGGCTTCTGCCACAGTGGGCAGGTGGCAGCATCAGCTGTGGATGCTACCTGTAGTTTCAGAAGCCCTGGTGCAGAGCCTGTTGATGTAGTTCACAGCTGAAACTGATGCCCTCCCAACACAGTGGAAGCTCCTGCCCGGAACCCCAACCCAGAACCTGCTGGCAGCAGCAGCCGTGGACCCAGGCAGGAGCTACTGCTGCATCAGGCAGGTGGCAGCATCAGCTGTGGACACTGCCAGCAGGTTCTGAAAAGAACATCTGTTCATGGCCTCTATCCCAAGAGGTTGGTTGTTAAGGTAACATCCTGGATGCACAGGTATAACATCCTTACTGCACTATAAAAATGTGAGTGGGTACGTTGAAACCTTATGCCTTGAAGGAAGAATATGAGACAAGTGGCTGTTACATAAACAGAGAGATCTAAACTGAGACTAGTTAATACACAGCTTTCCACTGGAAAAATGAATCTGTCTGCTTTCACAAGCTAGTCTGTCAAAAATATGCTTTAGAATTACACAATAGTCATTTGCCTGTTTTGAACATGTCTGAAGCAAGTCTGTTTTGCAAATCCAATATTCAGGTTCTGAATAGCTTTAATTAGCATGAACAGGTCTACTATAGGGACAACATCATAAGATTGCTGAACAAACATTTAAGTTGTATTGAAGAAAGCTGCCCTTGTTTAAGTATCAAGACCATGAATAAGAGGGAACTATGGCTTCATAAAATAGGCAGTAGTAGAGAGGTGGGCTGTTTTAAAGGCAAATGCAAACATGCTGAAGGTGGTATTTTTCTGACATTACACTGAAATCACAGTAGGGCTAGAATAACGGCTTGTTTGCATGTGCCAAAACAGCTGTAAACACCACCAGTATTAAGCTTATTACTGGTAAATGAGATCTCCTAATCTTTATCTGTACAACAGGAAAGGCTAGTTTTGTGTCAGTCACCAACTCCACAAGGACTCCTACAAAGTATTTCCATTAATATATTCTGATTCGCATTCTGTCTCATTGTACTCCATCCTACTCTGACTGTCAAATTCACATTTGCAGACAGTTGGATAGTTTACCACAGGGGTGCTCAACTTGCAACCTGTGGGGCCTTGGCATCTAGCCCATGGGAATGCCATGGGTCAGGAAATTTGGTGGTGGGGGTGTAGTGGCTACCCTCCCTCCTGCCAAATTCCCAAACCCCAAGCCCTGCATACCTGGTTGGAAGCATGTCATGCCCCCTTCCCCATAGCCCCAGGAGCTGGGCCATGCCATGCCTCTTTTCCCCTCCCCCCACAAGGCTGGGCCACAACCCCCTTTCCCCAGGGTGTAGAACAGCAGTGATGCATGTGGCCCCGAGTGTGACGGTGCACCCCCTACGAAAAGGCACCGCTAACACTGTCAGCAGTGCCTGCGGGTAGTCGCTGCTTCCCACCCCTGCCGCTGATGGCACCTGTGGATGGTCACTGACCCCTAGTTGCTGCTCACTAGCCCCCCCCCCACCCCTGATTACCACTACTGCCACCATGCTCCTGCCACCAGGGGCACACATTGTTCACAGAGAAGAGGAAGGGGGCATGGTATGGCCCAGCCTTGTGTGGTAGGGGGAGTGGGGCATGTGGCCTGACTCAGACTGGGTGTGTCGGGTTTGGGTGCCAGAATTTGGTACATCTGCCACCCTCCTGTGGAACTGGGTCAAACCTCCTTCCCTCATGTGGGGCCAAGGTGCCCCCTCCACCCCCCTCTGCCTGGACCTATAGGGCCCAGCCACACAGGACCTGGACACTGCACTGGAACCACTGGTAGGATCCAGCCTGAGGTCAGACCAGGCACTACCCATCCAGCCTGCCACAGAAAAAGATTGAGCCTCACTGGGTTTACAACATCTACAGAGCTGATTAACAGTGTAGCATGCCTTGGCCTACCATTTGAGCTTTGCATGTTAAATGCTGTTGCCATATCAAGCTGTAAAAGCAAAAAGGTAAGCATTTTGTCTGCCACTGGTATTGCTGGACTCTTACTACTTTAGCCTCAGACTTCTTAGAAGTAAGAGGTATATAGTACCCACTACTGAACAGGTTCAGCATGCACAGTACCAGTATAACCTTCCCACACCCTGTCCTGCTAATTCTTTTGCCAAAGGAACAGAGGCATCTTCATGGTTAGGCCAGCCACAGTGTAGTTTCTTTCTAAAACTGTCAATAGCATATGTTTTGATTTTTATGGAAGGAGGTACAACTGTATTAAAACAGGAGTACTGTTTGATAGTCCAGTTAGTACAATCCACATTATATAGTTTGCATGAAGCCAACAATACAGCGTTGCAAATTAACCCACATATCCTATATCCTTACCTTGCTCCCAAGATATCCTTTTTGGCAAGACTAATTCCAGCTATAATCTTCACCCTCACAATTCGTGTATTTTCCTGAAATACAGAAAATAAAGCCATGTTATTTATAAACAACAAATTTATAGCCATGTTAACCACTATGAGATTAAAAAACTCAAAATATATTTGTAAATACAGGGTAGCAAAATCAAGAAAGCCTGCAAGATAAGGAATACTCTAAATCACAGAATGCAAGATAGATATTTCCTCTTCTATGTCCCTGCATGTAGATGGGTAGCATACTTCTACATATTTAAAAAATAACCTTTGGACTACTAATCTTGAAAAGATCATGCTCAAGTAATGGTTTTGCAAAGCTTAACTAAAAATATTATGCTATTTTTTGTCCTCTCTGTAAATTAATGACATCCATTACAGTAAATTTTGGTGCAGTAATTTCTTTCATAAAACTAATAAAATAAAAAATCCAACCTAAACAGACACACAAGAATTAGTATTGCTATTTCGTTAAATTGTTTGATAAGGGAGTAATCCAGGAAAAGTGAAAAAAGTACAATATTATGACGTCAAGAGCTCAACATAATACTAGATTAATTTAGGAAACACAAAGCTAAATAGGACAGTCTGCATAACTTATTCTATATATTGTTGGTATAAACAATATTTTTAATTAAACATCAATGCAGGAATTAAGTACAAAGAATTAATTGCATTTCCAGTTCAACACTGAAAAAACTAAGTTTGTGCTTATGCAATTGTTCAACAGACCTGAACTTAAAAATTTCAGATTTATCAGGAGACAGGAAAGTCCAGGACAGAGATAATAAAAACCAAAAACTTCTCTCTGGATTTCTTCAACTCAGGGGTGTAAAACATACAGCCCACTGGCTAATTTGGGCCTGCAGAGCCCCACCTGATGAGACCTACAAGGAGCACAGTGCATGTCTGTGGTGTGGGGCTACTTACCAGGCCCGCTTGCTCTTTCCCTTCCCCCAGCATACCTGATCTGGCAGCTGCTCCAGCCAGTCCGGGACCCGCTCAGCACACAGTTCTCGCATGTGCCGTGTGCAGCATGGGTCTTGGGCTAGTCGGAGCAGGTACCACATGCGGTGCAGTTCAGCAAGGGTGGCCACCGCATGCAGCACAGCTGCTGGTCTGGCTAGGTTGCCCTGCAGGCGGTGCCCATTTCAGTTGCTCCAGGATCCAAACTACACTTAGTGTGGGGCCCAGATTGGCTGAAGCAACTGCCAGATCAGGTATGCCAAGGGAGGGAAAGAAGGTCTGTGGGCCCAAGCCAGCCCATGGTCCAGCCCCATGCCATTCATCCATTCCACAGGGTTGAATGAGTTTGACAGTCCTGCTTTAATTAGTCCAAATATTTTTTAGTTTCCAGAATTACTACTCCAATATGCACACTTTTTGGCCAAAAAAAAAAAAAAAAAAATTGGCAGAAGCCAATTACAAAGTTTTAAAACATAAAGGGTTATTACAGTCTCATCAGAATGCAGTGTAAGGAGGTGTGAGACCAAACCTATGCAAAGTATGCAGGAATTATTGTGAAAAAAATTCAAAATGGTATCAACACTATACATGCACTTTTATGGCTGTAATATTAAACTGAAGAAAGAACTTGCATACCATGAAAACAAGTCTGTTCTTGACCATACTTAGAATTACATATGGTCAACTAAAGAGATGATCTGTTGTTTTGGGGGTTAAGAGGCCTGGTGCTGAACAGTCTTATTTAGTTAGCCCTGCATGTGAAGTATTGAACTTAGCAATGCTCAGAAATTGGAGACTTATAGTGAAGGAGGGTAGACAGCCTGTTTCTTCAGCAAGAAAAAAGACAAGCAGACTAGAAACCGTCCACAGGCTGTAGGCTGCCAGAGGTGCTTGAAAAAAAAGTTGATCTGATCTAGTTGGTTGAGTACAGCCATCAGCAGCAGGTAGTAAAATACCAGAGAATAGTGTTGCTACTCCAGTCTATCTGCAGGGAAGGGGGGGATATGGCTACAGGGAGGCACTCAACAGGATTAGAATTTCCTTGAAGAGGAAATGGGTAGGAAGAGTCTAGAGAAGCAACAAGGGACAGGAACAAAAAAGCCAGCTTTAGCCATTTGATATAAAATTCCTGGGTTGGAATCTCAGTTAGTGAGCACACCTACTTGGAAGGGTTATTGGGATAAAAGACCATTAACTGCTCTCTTTAAGAAAGGGAGAAACTAATGCAGAACCAGCTGGAACCAACACTAAACCACCAGAGGCACAGAAGAGAAGCTGAAGCAAAGTCACTGCAACTGCAAACAGCTGAGGTTTGTCTACTGTGAAGCAAGACTATCTGACACCAAAACCACTAGCAGACTAAGGGCAGCACCAAAAAGCTGCCCAAGTAAGTTTACGTACATACAGCTTCTGGCAACTCTGCACAGCTCCACTGCAGCAGCTGGGCTGGCAGGAGCAAGGTGAACTCAGCTACTGAAGACAAGGTAGCTGTTGGCACAGACAGGTCTACACATGCCTTCTACCAGCTGCCAGCGGAAGCCTTATTTCCTCAGAAAAAGCAGAGAGAAAATTCTGCTGCTACAGGGAATCTCTGAATGTAGATACATTTGGTTTCATCAACAGAACCAGACTTCACCAAGTTGACTAAGACAGACCCAACCAATCCTAACTTCTGCTGAAAAGCTTCCATTGCTTTCCCATTGGAAACCATTTTCAAACAGAAATCAAGTTACCTAAGCATTTAAAATTAAACTGTAAACAATGGTGGATGCAGTGCTTACTTCTACTGGGAATTTTAAGAGGCAAGAACTTCCAAGTTAAAAATTCTCTATTATTAATACACGTTCTTACAATGATATAAATGGCTGGGGTACAGTAGCTTAAAGAGGAATACATTTTGTACAACTGTTTGTTATTTTTTATATGTCAAACTTAGGAAATATATAATGTTCTTGTGGATGAGAAAAAAGCACCGTTATACTACCAAGGGGAAGGATCACTTACAAGAATACAAACTGTAAACAGAAAAAAAAAATTAACTGAATCATTGACTAGTAGGGTTGGAAGAGAACTCTGGAAGTCATCTAACCCAGGGGAGTCAAACATGACCCATGACCCCACATGTTCACCCCAGCTCTCGGTGCTGCATGTGGTGCACAGGTTGGACTCAGCACTGCACACACAACACAGAATCAGTCTGGGGCAAACACTGCATGTGGTACCCTGCTGGATCAGTCCTGGGTGCCAGCTCCATGGCTGGTCCCGATCAGGCTGTGCACTGTGCCTTACACTACAGTCTATTATATGGGATACCTGTATGTAGCACCCCGGCCAACCTCCTGAAGCACTGGGTCCCAGCCTGTGTGCTGCCGACAGCATGCACTCCATGTTGCACCACATGCCACATACACAGAACTTGCAGATTGCCTTGTAACCCTCATCTGGCAGCCATGGGAGCATGCAAGTTTGACAACCTTAATCTAGTCCAGTCTCCTCACAGCAGAATCATCACCAACTAAACCACTGCAATGAAGTGTATACCTGTTGTAAAAGACACCCAAGGATGAAGATTCCACACCCTCTCCAAATAGCCTGTTCCAATGCTTAACCAACCCCCTAGTAAAGTCTTCTTAATCTCCAACTTCAATTACTTTACTGAAACTTAAAACCTTTGCGTCTTGTTCCTTCCCCTGACAGAACAGAGTACACAGAGAATCACCTATCTCCATCCTCCATATAGCTACCCTTCAGGTATTTAAAAGCTTATAAAACCCCTCCTTCAGTGTGGAAATTACAGTTACTGCCCTTGATTTGTACCTGATGCTTCTATTAATATACACTAGTATATCCCAGCCAACACTGCTGGCTCATATTCAGCTTATGGACCACTCTAACCTACAGCTCCCTCTCTGCAGTGCTGAAGCCTAGCCAACCATTCCCCCCATGCTGTATTTATGCATTCAATTATTCCATCCCAAATGCAGGACGTGGCACTTGTCCTTGTTAAATTTAATCTAATTGATTAAACAGAAGAAATGGTCTGAAGTCAAAATCTGAAGTTGGTCTGAAACTTAAATGATACTGTAGCAGGTTGTCACTCAGTTCTTTATTCTTCCTTGGGCAAACTTGCCTCCACAAGGAAAACAACATGCATAACAATGCAAGCACTTTAATAAACAACCATGCAATCAATGTAGGTTCCTCCGAGTCAAAGAGAGGACACCACAGCTCAGGACTGTCTCCTTGGTGCTGCCCTCTTCCTTCTCCCTCAAGCTTTTATCTTCCTCCAGGCCAGGCATTCATCAGCTCCCCCACAACCCCTCCTCCAAGCAGGGAGGCTATCACTTAATGGCCTGCAGCTGTGCTCCTGCCCCCTAGCCATACAGTTACAGATCCCCTCCTAGCCCTACTCTGCAAAGTGTCTGCAACTCCATCCAAATTGGTATTACCCAACAATTTGCTAAATATGCACGCAATGCCACCCTCCAAATCGTTAATAATGATGTTGAACAATACAGGAACCAGGATAGACTCTGGAAAACCCCACTCATGACCTCCTCACATCCAGCCACTGACGACTACTCATTGAGCACAATGGTCCAACCAGTTATGTATCCCCCTTACAGTACTTTCATCTAGAGTGTATTTCCTTGACTTGTTATTGAGAACATTTGTATTTCCTTGACTTGTTATTGAGAACATTGTGGTTGTGAATGACAATGTTAAATCTTACTAAACTCAAGGTATATCATGCCCCCCCCATTCACAGAGCCCGTCACCTTGTCATAGAAAGAAATAAAGCTGTTCAAACATGATTTGCTCTTCTCATTTAACAGAGGACTTACTTTGTGAAGTTAAAAAAAACAAATCTCAAAACCCTCAAAAAAAAGTCCCACCCCCCAAAACCATTAAATACTTCTGCCTCCTCCATACCATTCATTACTAGATTGATTTATGTGCTTAGTAACAGACCTACACTTTCCTTAGTCTCCCTCTTCCAACATAGTTGTAGAAACCATTTTTATTGTTTTTAACGCCCTTGCTACTTGCATTTCAAATCACGCTTTGACCTTTCTCCCTGTACACTTGCACGCTCCCTATTCTTATACTCCTCCCTAGTAATACGGTCAAGTTTCCCATCAGGACTCAGTGGTAGGAATCTCAACCTAGCTAGGAATTTGAATGCAGAAAAACAGCTTGCATTCCTTATATTCTTCATGGGTGTACAGTTGCTTTGTGGACTCCTCATTCTCTCTTTCACCTCTTTGTATTTTCATATGCCTAGATATACTGGTCTGCTTGGGCAAATAAGCCCCATGAACACTCAGGTGGTGTCTTCATTTTTACCACTGCCACCTCCCTATATAGATGTAGTATGTAGTTATTTAGCCTTTCCCATTATGATGAAGTTTGTCTGTTGTATAGGTAGCTTCTTAAATTACCAGCAGCACTGATACATTTGGACCACCTGTCTTCTATTTACTGGGCTGCTGCATAGGAACTCCATTCATCTGTGGATTGTTGTAAATGATGAATGAAAGAAGTAATACACTCTAAGCTACAAGAAGTATTTTCTCTCTCAACAGAGGTAAAACCTTCCTTGTTTTGAAGACCTGTGCAAATATGAAGGCAAAAGTGCCAAACAACAGGATTAAGAAAACTACACAAACAGGCAGGGGAGATGAAACAAACAGCAAGGCTTTCAGTAGTCTCCCACAACATTCCTGAGAGCAAACTAAGGAAATACAGACTGGATGATGGACTGTAAGATGGATAGAAAACTGTCTGGATTGTCAAGCTCAAAAAATAGCAATCAATGGCTCAATGTCTAGTTGGCAACTGGTACGAAGTGGAGTGCCCTGGAGATCAGGCCTGGAGCTAGTTTTGTTCAATATCATCATCAATGACCTGGAAAATGGGATGGAGTGCACTCTCAGCAAGTCTGCAGAGGACACAAAGCTGGGTGGGGTAGTACAGTGCAGGGAAGGGCTAGGATTCAGACTGACCTAGGAAAATTTGAGGACTAGACCAGAAGAAATCTCATGAAGTTCAGTAAGCATAAATGCAGAGTCCTTTACTTTGGGATGGAAAAATCCCATGTACCGGTACAGGCCAGGGACCAATTGACTAAGGAGAAGCTCTGGAGAAAAGGACCTGAGGGTTAAAGCTGAATGTGAGCCAGCATATTTTATTCATTGCAAGCTCAGAATCCCTGGAGGTCTAGAGGCTAATGTGCAATGGGTAAAGCAGTTCTCTCCTTCAGGGCTGAGTCTTGTCCAGCAGTAAAAAACTGAAAGTCTGATAGTGCAACCATGAAGAACCTATTGTTTTTTCTGTTCTTGTATGTGCAAAGCAGCATTTACTTGCGTCTAGACATGATAATGGCTATCAGGCACAGCAACATGATACCAGCTGGATCTGTGTTGGCAAGGAAAAACACCTAATCCAAAAAGCATGCATACCGAAGTGGGCAAAATCCAGCCCACGGGCTGAATCTGGCCTGCCAGACACTTTTATCCAGCCTGTGGCAACCCCCAATGAACTGCACCCTGCCCAGCCCCTCTGTCCATGAGGGTGGGAGTAAGGCACCCACATGTACAATCCCCCAACATACCTTATTGGGCCTCACTCCCACCCTCATGGGTGGAGGGGCTCTGCCCAGCCAGGAACTTCTCTGCCAAGCCAGGAACTTGCTAACTTGGGGCAGCAGGTAGGGAAGCAGGGGGGCTGGTGTGGGAGTGGAGTTGCAGCTGGATAGAAGCAGGAGTACAGCATGGAGCCTACACCAAGAGAAGCAGTGGAAGCACAGACGTCAGCAGAGCAGGGTGTAGGTGTAAGGGTGGGGAGTGTAGACTTCCAAGGGGAGTGGTGTTGGCTCCTACCCTGAGGGTCTTTAAGAAGAGGCTTGATGAAACATTTAAGCCCAGTTTTTTTCCTGCCCAGGCAGGGGGTCAGACTTGAAGATCTACAAGGTCCCTTCTGACCCTACTTCTATGATTCTATGACCCCCCCCCCCCCCACATGGTATGCAAACCCAGCTGCAAATGTGGAGCTGCAGGCACAGAATCCCTGCAATAGAAGTGGCCAGGCAGGCTGCGCAAGGGTACATTCTTTGCCCCCATTACAGCACTGGCAATCTCTATCACAGGGGCTCTGCACCATGTGCCTGCAGTTCCACACCTGCAGCAAGAAAGCCCCACACTGGACTCCATGGGGAAGCAGGGGGCAGGGCTCCCTCCACTCCTGACACAGTGCAGGGACCTGCGCAGCAGGGAGCATGGGAGGCAGCAGGCTCCAGCACGGGGCTTCCACAGCTGTAAGTGCTGGAGCTGCAGGAGCACAGTGTGAAGCCCCAACAACAGGGTAGGCTCTGCTCTCTCCTCCTGCACAGTGCAGGCTGGAGTCACACCGCACCAGGGCCAGGCATGAGTGCCCTAACCTCCCACCTTGCTGCTGCTGGCATCTGGGGCTGCAAACCCTGGAAGTGAGTGTGCGTTGGGGGGTCCCTACAACCCCCTCATACTTCATACCCTGCCGCCACAACCCCCACTGACATATACATACACCCCAACATACCCTGTGCCCCCATACACAGCCACACCCTCTCACAGCCCCCCATACACAGACAATATAAAAGAGTGAGACGTTATTTTTGAGTTATTATGCAATTCCTTCTATATACAGAATACAATCACAAGTAATGACAAATATTTTTTGTAATGACATTAAAATACATTAAAAGGTAGCTATTTGACTTCTACTGTATGATTTGGGGGTTTTTCTGATTCCAAGATGGCAACCCCCGCCCTCCCAAAAGCACCAATTCAGTGACCAAGGGGCAGGGCAACTGTCAAGGGGCAAGGCTACCTATGCAGCCACCAACAGCTTGCCAAAACTTGTTAGGCAGCCCTCCACCCAAAGTAATTGCCCACCCCTGATGTATACCTACCATTAGCATTCAGTCATCTCTAATAAATCGGTCCAGGGGTAAGGGAGGTGTGATCCTTATATCATTGGGATAAGTAAATGGACTCTTGGCTACAGAGAGGTCCTAGCACTTGAAGACATTTTGGCCCTCAGAGTCCTCACTGCTGCTGAGTCAGTCTCATGGAGATTACCCCAGAGTCTGCCACAAAGTGCAATTCTATACTGGCAACCCCTGACAAGATCCAGTCCAGCTCCTTGTAATAACAAGCTATAGCAACTATCCTACAAGCTGATGTTGAGGACCCTTGCCTGCTTGTACAACCACGAGATCCTTCATTTCAAAATAATACTGTAATACAGGGGTTGTCAACTGGCAGTATGCAGGAAGTCCTCAGGGGGTACGCGAGCATTGGAGCAGAGAAGGTTTTGCCATCAGTGATTCTGGGTTTGCTGTAGAGGACCTCCCCCCCTGCCACTTCTTGATCTACCGCTGGAGGCTAGGGGATGCCTGCCCTTCTCATCGATTGGCCAGGGAACTCCATGCTTCTGGACTAGCTGCTGAGGGCATGCCAATGGTTCTCTGAAGTGTCACTGTTTTGTTGCTATCTGAATTCCTGTGATTTCTTTGAGTACTTGCTGGCTTTTGCCTCTCCACAGAAGGTGAAAAAGTCTAAGGCATGTTTCTAGCTGGTGGACAACAGGCACCCTTGATGATACAAAGAAGTTGTAAAGACAAAGGGTTAAAGTAGGATCACAGGTTCTTCATCCCTGGAATGCCTGAGCAGAAAGAGAGCAGAATATGACTGCAGGTTATTGTTTAGAAGTCGGTGGTCACATCTGGACACTGACTGCAGGGCAGAAGAAGTCAAAAAAGTAGCTAGAGTAACCTGCCCAAAGAGGGTGCAAAGGAGGGTGGAAAAACAGCAAGTAGACCGAGTGATTAACTAAGGAAGAAGCCAATGCCATAGGAAAACCTGATGATTTTGCCCTCATGGGCACATCCAGAAGTACATGCACGTGTGGTATGTGGTGCCCCAGGCCCCATCTGCGGCACCACAAACTGTAGGCACCACATATGCAGGTGATTGCTACTGCACTAATTTACAG
>NW_017728911.1:17145448-17152696 GCF_001723895.1 Crocodylus porosus | reverse complement strand
TTGACGACTCTGGGAGATCCCCATGTCAAAAAAAGCCTGTGCCTGAAAAAGCAGGGTAGCACAAATGGTGGCTATATGCGCCACCCAAAACCAGAGCCTGGCTAGCCAAATCCATGCTCTGGCTGCTGGCCAGGCTCTGCGTGCAGGATCACTGTCACTGGAGCCCCAAAAAGCCCCCAGGATTCCAGGTAAGGCTGCTGGAGCCAGCCTAGGTGCTGGTCCCAGCCTCTCCTACCCCTCTGGAGCAACTTGCCATGTACTAGAGCACATGTGCATGAGTAGTCCTTGAAGACAAGTAGCAGCACAACTATGTGCCACTGCTATATGTTCCCAGGGAAACATGTGCATGTCATCTGGACGTGCCCCATTTGTCCACGGGAACATGTGTCACTCTTGGTGTAGGACTAAGCGTTCTATCACGTGTCAGGTGAAGGACTACCTCACTCTACATGATTTAAACCATTCTTGCATCCAAGTCCTTTGAGATCTACAGTATCATTTCAACAACAACAGTAAAACTATCTTAGTGAATTAAGCCACACAGAAGGCATTTTCTATGCAGTGTGATGCAGGGAAGGGAAAAAGGCCCTCACCACATTCAAGCATTAGTCGTTACAGAAAGTACATCAATTACTAAGCAGAAACAGTTCTGGGGACAATCACTACTAAGTTCAGATGGAAAAGGAATAGGTTAATACCATCAAGTTAACTCTACCATTTCAGAAAACTGTAGGACATGCCAAACCAGTCTCTGTAAAGAAGCTTGTAGGAGGTGATGCAAGGTCCTTTCTCCCTTCCCAACACTCTTCAGTGGTGATGGAATCTGCCCTTCAGATTAGTGATATATTCACTTTGAATCTGCAGTTACAACATTTATAAATCAGGATTGTATGTTGAGCTATGAACTCTAACAGGCATTTAAATTGCCACATTGTGTCCAGTATCACTGCATCACATGCAGTATCATTCTAAGCATGCCTATATATATGGTTGACATTCATCTAAAAAGATTTTTTTCCAGAAATATAGTAGAATTTTGAGAGACAGATAGGGTCTATCACAGATTTCATGCAAAATTACTATGAGATGAAAATGTCTATAGCTACAAATACCTGGTTTTAATTCACAATGCAAAGTGTTCACAATTTTGCTGCCTCAACTACTCTACGACATTTACACAGGATATTAAAAGCTACCAAATCAGAATCACAAATTTGACTTAAAAGAAGTCAAATTCCTCAAGTACTTATATACCATCCTCTTTAAAGTCATATCTAATAATCTGCCCTCACCCTAGTTCATAGTCAACAACTATTCTGGGTAAACACATCCTGTTATTCTTTTGTTCCACTTACATAAATCAAGAATCAGCTAGCCAAAGCTGAATTAAAGGATATTATAACAATGACAACAGTGCTTTAGTTATCAGAAACACAAGAGACTATCCACTGGAGTTATTATGAATTAAGATCTTTATAACAATTATATATTCATTACAGGAATTGAGAAGCAGGAAGTGGGCTGTTGTGTCTCCTTTGCAGACAAAAACATGCCTTTCACTTCAACAACCTAGGCTTTAATAAGCCATATAAATCAGTAAAGTATTTGCTTTTTCATACAAGTCAAAGAACATCCTTGACATTTTCCATTTAAAGAAAAAAATACTGTTCTGCTTCTTTCAAATTTGAATACAGCTCTTCTGCACTGGGATGCTCAGTAACCCAAAAATTAGATATGGCAGTGTTTTCTAACTTTTGGGGGTTATGCCCCACAGCAGTCAAGTAAGCCACTCTTGGCTGAAGTAGGGGGCACAAGTCCTCCCTAAGAACTTTGTCTACAACCTGCCAGGGGTGCACTATGCAATTTGAGAAATGGTGACTTAGTGTCACAATACTTCACACTGAAAGTGGTAAATAAGTGGCATTTACTCAAGTGTTAAACAGTTTATACACCTCACATGATAAGAGAATGTTTCAAAGAAAAAAAAAACTGACTGACTGATCCACCTCTTCCATTAAGGTAATTAAGGGGAAGAGTTGAACATGCTCTTTAAATTTCCCCTCAGGCAGTCCCCAGGAAAAAATACTAACATTGCTTGGTGTTTAAAATTAAAATGGTAGAATCTATGACAACAGATGTCTTCTTTGTACACCATAAAGAAACAAAAAGGTCACTGGGTCAATTTTTTAATAAGTCTTAATAGATTACACCAAAACCTGAAAGCAGACGCACAGGTGACCCTAGCCACAATTCAACCAAATCCTCTTACTCTAGGGAGGAAGAAATAAAATATACGACTTAAACAGTGGTGCCCAACATTTC
This sequence comes from Crocodylus porosus, assembly GCF_001723895.1. Lineage (NCBI taxonomy): Eukaryota > Metazoa > Chordata > Crocodylia > Crocodylidae > Crocodylus > Crocodylus porosus. The sequence continues at coordinate 17,150,374 of NW_017728911.1, read as the reverse complement.
AGCACCACAAGCTGGGTGAGCAGTACCAGGACAGTCTGTAGCTCGGCCACAGGCCTGATCCCACTGAGCAGAGCTTGGAATTTGGCAATGAAGGAGCAGTGACTGTGTTAAGTGCCTCTGTTCCACCACTGCCAAATTTCCAGACCCACAGGGAGCCCCATAGGCCAGATGACATAGCTTCGCAAGGCAGACCCAATACTGAAAAAGTGTAAGTTTTCATGGCACACTTCCATCACTCTCCTGGCACACTAATGTGCTGCAGACTACTTTGTGAATCACTGAGTTAATGTGGGCACTGCCATGATTTAACCACTCCCAGGCTACATGTGGCATGTATGTCACCATTTGGACAGCCCTGCTCTGACCATAGCTGACAACTGGTGTTAGCCAGGAGTTCAACTGAATCACCATTAAAAGTGGTGGGATTTTTTTTTTTTTATTTCACCACAGAAGAGATGGCTACTGAGACCTTGTTTACACAAAGGATTTCTGTTAATTTTTCCACCTTTTGAAGTACTACTACAGCAACACATTTTTAAAATGATACTCGTGTCTACAATGAACACAGCTAAACAATACATGGCATACAAGTGGCTACCTGGAGCCTTCCTTATACTATAGCTCAATTGCTAAAGGAAAACTTACCAAAAAGCTCCGAAGTAGATTCAACCTAACCTTAAGAAGCCTCCCACTAACCACGTGACATGTGGGTCAAATGACATCTCATTCCATAAAACTGAGAGAGAACTCAGAGCACAGGACAAAGTAAAACAAAGTCAAACTAAAAACTCAGGTGAGGGAGTTAAAAAAAAAAATAATGCTATGTTAGGTATAATTTGGCAAGAAGTCCTCTACTTAAAAAAAAAAAAAAAAAAAAAAAAAAAAAAAAGGTGCAATTTCAAGTTAGAGACTTTGGGTCTAAGTCTTGGCATCAGACACCTTTGAGGTAAACAGACTGCTCCAACTTCTATTTGAGCCTAATTTGCATAAAATGAACTAGAGGTGCACCGATACATCAGTCCGATATCGACTCGGCACCAACACAAAGAAAATTGGCCCCATGCAGCTGATAACTTGGCCAATAAACGCCCATGAGTGCGCACAGCCGCAGAGCAGCATGCAGGCAGCAAGGAGCAGAGCTGTGTACAATTGATAAGTCTGGTGTGGTGGAAGGGGAGGGGGGAAAGAAGGGCATAGGGGGGCAGAGGTTGGGTAGGGCAGGTGCGGGATGGAGCCGCGGATCGTCTGGGGGAGGTACATGTGCCCCCCGATCTGTGCCGGCAGGGTAAGCGGGCTGCAGCTGCAGGCTGGAATGGGTTGTGCCAGACTCGTCTCAGTGGGGGTTGGGCTCAGGTGGGCGGCAACAGCGCTGGAGGGGGCTATGAGGGAGGGCTACAGCTACCCAAATTTTGCTGTAGCCACCTTCCAGCACTGCCACCACCCACCCTGGGCACAGACCCCACCAAGAAGAGCCCTGTGCAGCCCTGGCTCCAGCCCAACCACCCCACCTTGTGCAGGTCCAGGGGTACACGTTCCCCACCCCACATAGCCTCCCGAGTTGCGTGTAACAGTAGGAACCCCCCCCCCCCCCGCAATGAACCATGGCTCTGTCCTGTACCCTGCCCCACATAGCTGGGCAGCATCTGCCCCTACCCTACAGCCTCCTTCACCATGGGAGGCGTTGACACCCCCTCCCCTCCCCATGCCCTTTCCACCACAACAGACTTACTAGCTGCACGCAACTATATCAGAAATTGGATTGGTATCAGCTGATGCGGCGCCTTACAAATTGGCTATTGATATCAGCCCCCAAAATCTCCATCAGAGCACCTCTAAAATGAACTTTCCCACCCAGGAGAACTTATAACATCTTTCAATTCTCATGTGCAACATGAAGTTTCACTTCTACCTGGGAGAAATTTTACAGTCATTGCATTCTCACAAGGAAGGGTGCATGAACCTGAAAGCTTGCAAATAAAGGGTTTTTTTTGTGACTATCTAGTTGGTCTAATAAAGCATATTGCCTCTACCAAGAGTTCTAACTTCATTTGAAGGAAAGCCCTTCTAATAAGAGTTGCCCTTTTGTACTATTCTGAAATAATTCTTCTGTAATGGATCCTAAGAAAAAATGCCATCCCTACGCTCCCTGAAGGCCTCTCTACCCAGACCTGAGTTTGCTTAGCTTGCAAGCTATGAACAAGCTATGACACTACTGACAGCTTTCCTGTTGGTTCACAGAGTAATGGTAATGTCAATATTACCTAGGTTGGTTACCTTTTCCCTGCTTATGACTTCCTCACCTATAAGAAAGACAAGAGCTTTTTCAAAATAAGTACAAGTATTTTCTGACTGTCCACATAACACAGAAGTGGACTGAATAAACATCAAGCATAACAGCACTGAGGAAATCACAGGACTGGAGTTGAAAATAAAAGAAATTAACTGCCTCAGGGTTAGACAAAGAAGGAGCTGGAAAGAAAAGAATTATTCTGCTAATAAGAAGTAAAGGAAACCTAGCTGATATCAGCTATAGAAATAATGAACTGAGAAGCTTGATGTCCGTTTAACAGGTCCCTGGAAAAAGAACATAGGGGTTTTCTTGTTTTTTCAGGGAGTGGAGGGGGGAGGCAACAGAGACACTTTAGCTTGCTGGCAACAGACCAAATAAGCATAAACCAAACGGCCTAGAAGCGTGTGCTAAAGAATATAAGGAAGTTAGATGAGAAGACTTTCCAGAACTCACAAAGCCAGATGTTCACAAAAAAAATCCTGTGGGACTTGCAACAGCTTTCAGTTAAGGGCTATCCTCTGGAAAGCAAAAACAAGATCTAAAAACATGAAAAATATGGAAGCAGGAAGTGTATTTTTGTTCACAAGTGCCTATTACTAGTTTGATCCCTGAAATGAAACAGGGAAAGGCCAAAAGTTGGCAGCCTAAGCACCGTCTAGGAATGCTAAACTCAATTTCTATTTTCAGGATCCTTAAACCCTCTGAGAACAGCAGATAAACAGACGTGTTTTTATTTAAAAGAAATCAGGAAAGGCTGGCAACATAACAATTTTGGCTTATGGTTTTTTTTTAACTACATATACAATTTCATTTTATTATTCCCCCCCTAAGATCTTCCAATAGAAAGGAAGGCAAGTATTCTTGAAAAGAGATTTCTTGTCATTCTGCACAAGCTGCTTTGTAGCCCCTAGAAATGGTCTTTTCTAGTTCTGTAAAATGACAATACTTTTATCTTGCAAAGTATAAAATCTCAAATGTGAATATAGAAGGGAAAAGTTGTTCCTAAGTATAAAATGTTAGTTACAAAAGTTGAGCACTGAGGTAATACAGCTACCTCCTTCTTCAGTTTTTAGGAGAGGCCTGTTTTATGGCTGCTTTTAGAACATGCTGAACCTATTAGGATGGAAGATGCAAGATGACTGAAGTGACTCAACAAGAGCAAGTTCTTGACCCAAAAAATAATCTTAAACAGCTCTCAATGTCAATGAAGGTGAACTTTTGCTGGTCCCCTGAAGAAAGTCCCACAGTCAAGAACACTTGTCCCAGCATTCACATTTATAGGGGGGAAAGGAGGGGGAAATCAACAGAATCACCACTACCTTTGTAGGCAGAGGCAGTCCAAGACTTAGAACAGCACTCTGACATAGGTAAGCCTTGAGCACATTTAATAAACTCAGTTACCAACCACTTCACTGTCCAGCCCTGACTCTTCCTTTGTGCATTAGCTAATGCTCCCAAGTGATTTTATTTTTAAATGGCTACAGGCAAGGAACAGTGTAAAAGGAAGTCAGTCCTGTAGGTGGGTTATGCACTTTAAAGTAATTCCTTTCTTTAGCTCAATGTTTAACTGGAATGAGACATTACTCCATATAATTTCTTACGCTATTGTGTTATACCTGAGCAAGAGAATGATTTGTTCATTTGAGTTTCTCTTGTAAACTGTTTACTGAAACATTAAGTAAATACAAGAAGAAAAAAAGACGAAGGTTTTGGAAACCACAGATACTGAATACAGAAAGGAACACTAAAAAAGATTATTAAATATGCAATGCTCATTATTCAAAAGCTAAGAATTTCCAACATTAAAATAGCCTGTGCAACTTTATTTTTGTTCTCCAGCACACATGAATTATTATAATATTTAATGACATGATAACGTTACTTCTTCAGCAAGACCCCTGCTTTAAATAGCACACAGCATGAATAATACTTAATGAACAAGCTAGACAATATTGTTTTCTCCTCATTGTTCAAAGCATGGCCCCAAGCCTTATTTAATGCACTTTATTCAAAACCCTCTTTTGAATATGGAATTATTTACCTTACAGGATTATTTACCTGGTGCTCATCATTTTACCACATTTCACAAATGTTAATTTCATCTTTGTGAAACCCTGTCCAGTGAGGAGGTGATATTAACGCTATTTTAAAAGATGAGGAATTGAGCACTGGAAGTTAAGTTTAAGAAGTAGAGGTGCACCGATAAAGATTTTCTTGACTGATACTAATTAAACCAGCCATATCAGCTGATACCTATCCAATAGCTGATTTACATGAATGCAGCCCGGCAGCTTGGAGAGCACACCCTTGCCAGTAAGTCTGCAGGGGGTAAGGGGTGCAGAGGAGGCAAATCAAGGCTCCCACAGTGAGGCAAGAAGTGGGGCTGGGGCAGAGGCAGGCACTACCCAGCTGGGGCAGTAGATGTGATCTGGGTGCCAGGAGCAAGACAGAGCTGCAGGCAGTGAAGGGGATGGGGAGGAAGGCAGTTCCCCACTGCTGTGCACACCCCCGAGGGAGGCATGGAGGACACATGTCCCCTCCAGATGCGTGTGAAGGGTGAGGGTGGGCTGCCCACTGCGGGCTTGGGGCCAGGAGCTGCACCTCCCTCTTCCTGGCAGGGGGCTGGGCCAGGGCTG
>NW_017728911.1:17144316-17145348 GCF_001723895.1 Crocodylus porosus | reverse complement strand
CAGGGGTGGGGCAGGCTCAGCTGCAGCAAAGCAGAGTGCCCAGAGCAATGGAGGCATTGGGGGAAAAGTTGGGTTGCAGGGCTATAGCTACCCCAAAATTCCCTGTAGCCCCCCTCCCCCAAGAAGCCACCCCACCCAGTGCTGCCACTCACCCTGCACAGCTGAGCCCACCCTGCCCCAAGCACAGCCCCAGCCCAGCCCAGCCACCCCACCCCTCCCCTGCCCCACAGAGAAGAGGCTAGTGCAGCTCCTGGCCTTGAGCCCACAGCAGGCGGTCCACCCTCACCCTGTGCACATGTCTCCCTCAGGGGTGCATGCAGTGGTGGGAAGCCACTCCCCCTTCCCACTGCGACCCCTAGACGAGCTGCCTGCAACTGTCACATGTCCTGCTCTGGGGCCCCATTCACTGCCCTGGCTGGGCAGCACTTGCCCCAGCCCCACTCCCTCCCTCACCATGGGGGCCTTGATCTGTGCCCCCCACACCCCAACCCCCCACAACAGACTTACCAGCTGGACACTGTGCTCCATGCTGCCGGGCTGTGCTCCTGGCCATCTGCATGCTGCACTGTGGCTGTTTGCATGCACAGGGGTTTTATCCGCAACATTACTGGCCACATCAGCCAAGAAATGTTGATTGCCAATAATGTTAATTTTCCTGCTATCGGTGCCAATCCAGTATGCAACTGATGCATCAGTGCACCTCTAATAAGAAGTATCCACTAATTTGGACTGCCCAATTCATAGCACTTGATATATTCAAAGTACAGCCCTTCGTGTTGAGCACATAGCGTTACTGAAAGTTAAGACTTCAGGGTTGTAAGTCAAACACACAGAAAATGAGTTACATGATATTGGTAAACATCTACAAGAAGTCTGATGTAAATTACATGCTTCTAACCACATAAGCAATCTGCAGCAAAGGCAGAAACAGAATCCAATATGCCAACACAGCATTCAACTGCCTTAAACATAAAGATATCCTTTCTCTTAAGAGGAAAGGCAGGTGCCTGCCAGCACTGGGAGAAGGTGGCC
>NW_017728911.1:17141815-17144216 GCF_001723895.1 Crocodylus porosus | reverse complement strand
ACCAACAGGGCCAGGGGGGGTGTGGGTTGGGACAAGCCAGTGATCTTTGCAAATGGGTCTCAGTATGAAAAAAGGTTGAGAACCACTGATCTAGAGCACTGTGTCCAGTTTTGACCCCCTGACTTCAAGCATATATTAAAAAGCCGAGTGGAGAGCAACAATGATTAGAGGTCTGGGAAACACGAAGACAGGCTAAAGACAACAGGTGTATTTGGTTTGGAGAAGAGAAGACTGAGCAGGGACTTGACAGCAGTCTTCAGCTACCTGAAGGGTTATTATGAAGATGATTGAAATAGGCTATTCTCAGTGACTATAAGGGAAAAGACTAGAAGCAATGGCCTCAAACTGCAGCAGAGGAAATTTAGATGGTAGATTTGGAAGACTTTCCTCATTATGAGGGTGGTTAACTATTGGCACAGGCTACCTAGAGAGTAATGGAATCTCTATGCCTGAAAATGTTTAAGATCAGGTTAGGCAGACACTTGGCTGGGATGGCTTAGCCAGTAGCTAGACTAGATTATCTCCTGAGGTCCCTCCTAGCCCTACTTTCCTCTGACTCTCCCTCTCTCCCATCTCCTCATCTGATATCAGTTACCTTTTCTTTCCTCCTCACCCACAGTCACTTGCCTCCTACTCTCCCTCACCACATTTACTTTGTTTCCTAGTATCAGACCTCACCACTACCAGCCCTAGTCTCCTCGAGCTCCCACACATGCTACCATCCAACTCCTTAACCTAAATTATTTCTTTCCCCTTTCACAGTCCAGCTTTTGTCCCTTCTACATTATAGCCATACAGACAGTTTCCATTCTTCCAGGTATCCAGGCAGCAAGGCAGAAGAAAGTGAGTCATAAGCAAATCCCTAGATCAGGGTTGGAACATGCTTATTCTCCATGGGGAGAGCACACAGACAATGACATATCGAAGGTGTGAAAGGGTAAGCAAAGAATCTTCAGGCTCCTGCCCCACAGCTGCCTCCTGGTCCAGGGACCAGTGAGGCTTCCACACAGGCGGGGCCACCTGGCTTGGTTCCTGGGGCCGGGGGGTGGGGATGTGGGAGCAGGGGCTTCTCTCACCTGTCCCACCTGTGCCAGGGTTGTGGCACTGGAGGGTCAGGTGAGAGAGCTCCAGGCAGAGGTGAGCAGGCTCCGGGGGATCAGGGCCATGGAGGATGAGACTGATGGGTACTTTCTCTCTTTGCAGGGCCCATCCCCTCAAGCTGTCACCACCCAGGAGTCTGCAGGAGATGAATGGAGGATGGTCACCTCCAGGGCCAGGCAGTGTCGCAGGTGGCGCGCAGCTGCATCAACTGTCACCCTAGTACAACTGGGGAACAGATATGTGGCCCTGGCAGCACTAGAGGAGACTGTGTGTGAGGAAGGAGGAAGGGAGGAAGCCATGCTCTCATCCAACAAACCGGCATCTGTACCACCTGAGCATCATCCAGTGCCCCAGAGGAAGAGACGGTGGGTCATCGTCATAAGGGACTCCCTCCTCAGAGGAACGGAGGGACCCATCCGCTGCACAGACCCCAATGTGAGAGAAGCATACCGTCTCTCAGGAGCCAAGATTGGGGACATCACAAGGAAGATCACTGACCTCATCTGGCCTTCTGACTACTATCCTATGGTCCTCATCCACATGGGAACCAATGATGCGGCCCGGAGTAGTCTGGACCAGATCACGGATGACTATGTGGTTCTGGGGCCCATGCTTAGAGAGTTGGGGGCCCAGGTGGTCTTTTCATCCCTCCTCCCGGTAAGTGGAGGCCATCAGTGGCAAAGCACCTGCATCTGTGAGATGAACTGGCGCCTCTGGCGTTGGTGTCATCATGCCAGATTTGGCTTCCTGGACCACGACCCGCACTTCAGAGCAGAGGGCGTCCTGGGGTGTGATGGTCTCCATCTCTCCCCCAAAGGTAAGAGGTTTTTTTTTTACAGGCTAGTTGACTTCCTCCGGCAGGCTTTAAACTAAGTTCATTGGGGGATGGGGATCCACAGGAGCAAGAGATAACTCAACCAGGTGTAGGACCTGCCCAGGTAAGGGCTCGGGTATATACCAAGGAACCAGTTGTGCCTCAGGAAGAGGAGGCGCCCAGGGCTCCCACAGGGGGATTAAGGTGTCTCTTCACTAATGCAAGAAGCATGGGGAACAAGCAGGAGGAGCTTGCTCTCCTGCTTGCAAGTAGTAAAATCAACCTGGTTGGCCTAGTGGAGACATGGCGGGATGAAACTTATGACTGGGCAGTAGACATAGAGGGCTATAGGATGTTTAGAAGAGATAGGAAGTGGAAAAAGGGTGGGGGGTGGTTGTGCAGACTGTTCCAGACCTTGGGGGCTCGGACAGGAAAGAAATTCTTCCTTATGTCCAGCCTGAAACGGTCTTGCAGGAGTTTGTGACC
>NW_017728911.1:17140047-17141380 GCF_001723895.1 Crocodylus porosus | reverse complement strand
GGGCAGGGCAGTTGGTGACGGACGCACGAGAGAAGGCAGAACTCTTTAACAAGTTCTTTGTCTCTGTGTTCCTGTCGCTGACAATGAGGTGCTCCCAGATGACAGCACAGAGAAGCCCGAGAAGGATGCGAGTCCCCAACTGTTAATTCAGACCTAGTTAAGGACTACCTGGAGGGATTAGATGTGCCCAAGCCAGCGGGCCCAGATGACCTTCATTCACTGGTGCTGAGGAAATTGGCTGGTGTCATTGCAGAGCCATTGGCACGGCTGTTCGAGGACTCCTGGTGCCCTAAGGACTGGAAAAGGCCCAATGTGGTCCCTATTTTCAAGCAGGGGAGGAAGGAAGAGCCTGGCAATTTCAGGCCAGTCAGCCTCACTTCTATCCTGGGGAAGGTCTTTGAAAAAATTATCAAGGGCCACAGAGAGCCCTGCAGGGGAAGTGATGTTGAGGGGTAACCAGCATGGGTTCGTGCAAAGCCGATCCTGCCCAACTAACCCGGTCTCTTTCTATGACCAGGTAACAAAGAGCTTAGATGGGAAGGAGGAAGTTGATGTCATCTTCTTGGACTTCCAGAAGGCCTTTGATACAGTGTCCCACCCAATTCTGGTGGGAAAGCTGAGGGACTATGGCACTGACAAATGCACAGTCACATGGGTGGCAAACTGGCTCCAGGGGTGAACCCAGAGGGTGGTGGTGGATGGGTTGATGTCGACCTGGGAGGGTGTGGGCAGCGAAGTCTCCCAGGGCTCAGTCCTTGGGCCAGTGCTGTTCAACATCTTCATTAGTGACCTGGACGAGGGTGTGGAAAGCACCCTGTTCAAGTTCGCTGATGTGGGGTAAAGCTGTGGGGTAAAGCGAATACACCAGCAGGCAGGGACCGCATCCAGGCAGACCTGGATAGGTTGGAGAAGTGGGCGGATCTGAACAGGATGCGGTTCAACAAGGACAAGTGCAGAGTGCTACACCTGGGGCGAGGGACCGAGCATTATCGTTATAGGTTAGGGGCTGACCCTCTCAGCAGCACAGAGGCAGAGAGGGATCTTAGAGTCAGGATTGACTCCAGGATGAATACGAGTCGCCAATGCGACGAAGCAATAGGCAGAGCCAACCGCACCCTGTCATACATCAACAGGGGCATCACTAACAGGTCCAGAGAGGTCTTACTCCCACTCTACGTGGTGCTGGTCAGGCCACAGCTGGAGTACTGAGTCCAGTTCTGGGCATCGCACCTGAAGAAGGACGTGGAAACCTCCCTACAGTCCAGAGGAGGGCTACTCGTATGGTTGAGGGCCTCTGTGGCCAGCCCTATGAGGAGAGGCTGAGGGACCTGAA
>NW_017728911.1:17070118-17139812 GCF_001723895.1 Crocodylus porosus | reverse complement strand
ATATTAGGAAGAACTACTTCACTGTAAGGGTGGCCAGAGCCTGGAATAGGCTTCCCAGAGAGGTGGTGCTCTCACCTTCCCTGGAAATCTTCAAGAGGAGACTGGACAGGCACCTGGCTGGGGTCTTATGACCCCTGCCACCCGCAGTGCTCCTTCCTGCCCATGGTAGGGGGTCAGACTCGGTGATCTGTCTAGGTCCCTTCCGACTCACTGATTCTATGATTCTATATTTTCTTCTGCTTAAAAAAAGTAATCAAAGTCTGAGTACACAGTGCACTTCCCAAAGCTTGTCATTTTATCATATTTGGAAGTATTTTCTTAGGGACAGTAAAAGATACCTAGCACAAAGGCCATCCAAATTTTGAATCTGCTCCAAAGCACAGGGACACTTCCACTGTCCAAAGCACCTCAAAATATACTATTGGTAAAATAAATTTTTCTTCAGCTTGATCTTGCACAGTTTTGACTTAACTCTTCTTATACTGATATACGAAATCTATTTTTCCACTGGGAGCATGGTAAAACATTCATCCAAGTGGTTAGTAAGCTCAGTTTTAAGCAACTTAAAACAGTGTAACAGGTAGGGCAAAGTAAACGTAAGAGGTAGTGCTACCAGCTAACAGAATCCCAACCCAATGGGATTTCTAAGTCTTACAGACACTCAAGGCTACGGAGACTTCCCCAGAAACCGCACACATTTAGAAACCAGACAACTACCACAGTAAACTAAAGCTAACACTTAAACTTTCTGAAAATTACACACTCCTTCAAAGCACAGAAGGCTAGCCCATTTACACAGGCCTGTATCAACAGGATAACAGAAGAGCATTCATTATTCTTGTCACTCTTGGGCAAAGAAAGCATCCTGCAGGGCAACATATCCTGTTGGGTCTCAAACAGCCTTGTAGACACCCCCACAGAACAATTTTCAAATGCAAAAATTAAGTCTCTTTGAATAAAGTTACCAAATTTCCTCTTTGTAACCTTGCATCTCCTCCCTGCTCACATGTAAGAGGAACCTTACATTAAATACTTATCCTTACACCTGTGTACACCATGTAGCTACAGACTCCACTTCCAGTTTGCCTAGCGCTCAAAGGCTTCCTCTTCCCTTTACTGAATGTAACAAAGAGAGTTACAAAGGTTTGTTGGGAGCTGGCCACGCAACAGGCTACCACAGCCCCTGCAGACAGCCAGCAGCTGCCCCAACAGGCTATCATCTAACCCCAGGGAAGTAAACGCTCACAGACTTGCTACACCACACGCCTGTGACCAGCACAGCGATTAGTCTTCATCAGAAAGGAAGAGGCAGACTCAGGACAGCAGGCGCAGAGCCTTGCGGAGAGAGGCGAAGGGCAAACTCCGACACCAGCCCTTGGACCCTGTCCAGGCGAGCCGGGCCCTCAGGCGGCGGGAGCCCCCGAGCCCACCCCGGCCACGGGCCGCCCCGCGCTTCCTCCTCAGCAGGCGATGAACAGGGGCAAACTCAGGCGCTGCCTGAGCCCTGCCAGGAATAACCCGCGGGGGGGGGAGGAGGGGGGGGCACCTCGGGACCCAAGCCGCGCCCCGCCCCTGCGGCATCCCCGCTCGGCCCCGGCCCCGGCCCCGGCCCCTCGCTCGGCTGGGAGACACCGCCCCCGGGCAGGACAGATCCACCCGCCCCCACCCACGAGGGACCCCGGGAGTGCAGCGGGCGGCCGCGCTCCCACATTGCGGCGGCTCCCTGGGGCCCGGCCTCACCTCGTCCCCCGCCAGCCCCAGCATCAGCGACTCCACGGGAGAGGCCGCCATGGTGCCTCCGCGCTCGGCACTGCCGGGCACCGGGACCCTCTCGGCCCCGCCCGTCGCCGTGTTGGCCCCGCCCCTCCCGCGCGCAGCGCTGGCCCCGCCCCTTCCCAACGGCAGTCCCTCAGGGGCCTGCGGCGGGCGGAGCCTCGGGGGCAGGGGTTTCGTCGGGCGTCGAGTCTGTTGTTGCAGCAGCTACGTGACTGCGATAAAGCGCGCCGAGCGTCGCGGAGCCACGCATCCGTCCTCAGGCCTGAGCGCAGCGATGTAGGCCAGGGTAGAGCTCTGCCGTTATGGGAGAAGCTTCTCCCAGAGCTATATGGCTCTGGTAAATATGAACCCACCACAGTTGTATCGTGGGTCTTTTAATGTTTTTTTTTTGGGGGGGGTGACCTAAATAGTCGAGGGTTAAAATACAGAGCCACTTCCTTGCAAAAACTTCACACCTCCCAAAAAAGTTGGCCTGCCTAAAGTGTAGGGCCTTGGGCGGTCATCCAGTTTGCCCTCCCTGAAAGCTGCTGCTGTTATCTATCTCCCAAGAAAAGATCCCCAACTACCCAACAAGCAGAAACTGTGTGGCGGGGTGGGAATGGTATGAAATACAAACATTTAGTACAGATGTAGTATAGACTGGGCTCAGGGAACAAAATGAGTGGCTGGATGGTGTAGTTGAGGTCAGACATAGTTTCCACCCCTCTCTCACGCTATTTGAAAAGCCAGGTGCCCATTCAGATTGGGTTGAACTGAAAGGGACTGTTTGGAGGGAGTCTGTCTTTAACATGGTTTCCTTAGCTCATTTTGCATCTGTTCTTCATTCTGTTCTTTGAGGCTGTCTAAGGAGTTGCTTAAGGAATGTAGCTTTCTAACAGACAGGTTAACCAGGAAGCTAAAGAGGAACAATAGCAGGGAAGCCATTAATAATGTTTTTTTCTAGGGACTTTGACCCCTATACTTGCTAACATTCCAGCCTGAGCTGATTTTGTCAGAAAAAAACTACTGTACAAGTTCCCCTTTTGGATGCCTTCCAACTGCTAGTTTGAGAATCCAGAGGAAAGACCACGACCTATCTTTTGGTCCTAGCATTTCTGCACCGAGGACCAACCTGCTTCCGTTATCTTCTCCATCAACAGCAAGATTCCAGAGTCCAACAGTCCAAGCTGTTTCTATAACATTCTTGTTCCTAAAACTGCTTCCTGCCGCTATTGTTCTATGGCAAATTGCACACCCTGCAGTTTCTACAACTTGCAGGAGGAGCGTCTGTGTTTGCTGTTGCTTTTGTAGTTTAGCCATCTACTTTTGCTATGTACCTAGAACAGGGGTGGGCAAAATACAGCCGGCGGCTACAGTAGGGAGCACGAGCCATGGGGTGGGTTAGGGGCTGCTTTTCCCCCACACTCAGCACGAGCTTGTAACCTAGCCCCACTGCCAGCCTGGGCCCCACACTGGCTCTGGGCTCACCCATCGAAGCTGTACACAGTGGCAGCAGCTGCGGCCCTCACACTTGCTAGGCTGGGCTGAGCTGTGCTGCTCAAGCCTGCAAGCTTCGTGATGGCTCTCTGGGTCCTAGTTTCATAGTTGGTAGGGTTGGAAGGGACCTGAGCAGATCATCAAGTCTGATCCCCTGCCATGGGCAGGAAGGAATGCTGGGGTCAAATGATTATCTAGCCCCCTTTTGAAGACCCCTAGGGTAGGAGTGAGCACCGCTTCCCTTGGAAGTTGGTTCCAGATCCTAGCCGCCCTGACTGAAGTAGCACGTCCTGATATCTAGCCTGAACCTACTCTCAGTCAACTTGTAGCCATTATTCCTAGTTACTCCTAGTAGTGCTTGGGGGAACAAGGACTCTCCCATTCCCTGCTGGTCCCCCTTGGTAAGTTTATAGATGGCCACCAGATCCCCTCTCAGCCTTCTCTTGTGGAGGCTGAACAGGTTCAGGTCCCATAACCTCTCATAGGGCCTGCCCTGCTGCCCCCTCACCATGTGAGTGGCCTACCTTTGGACCCTCTCAGTGCTGTCCACATCCCTCCTGAAGTGCAGCGCCCAGAACTGGACACTACTCCAACTGTGGCCTGACCAGTGTCTCATAGAGGGGGAGGATCACCTCCTTGGACCTGCTTGTGATGCATCTGTGGATGCATGACAAGGTGCGGTTAGCCTTACTGACCATGTCCTCACATTGGCAGCCCATCTTCACCTTGCAATCAATAATGACTCCCAAGATCCATTTCTGCCTTTGTGCTGACAAGAAGGGTGTTCCCCAGCCTTTAGGTATGCTGCTGGTTCTTCCTCCCTAGGTACAGTACCTTGCACTTGTCAGTATTGAATCCCATCTGTCCCAGGGATGCAGGGCTGACCAAAGGGGAAGCCTCAGTCAGAGGCAGACCCCAGGGGGAAGTAAGAATAGAAAAAAACCTACCTGTTGCAGGAGTCCAGGGTAGTGAGGAGGCACGCCAGGGAAAACCGCCCATGTGGTTTATCAGCCGAGTGATGTCAGGAAGAGACATCACCTGGCGAAGATAAAAACTGGCCCCGTAAGCGCGAGTGGGGGTGCGCGGAGCGTAGGAGCGGCGGGGAACTGCTGCGTGGGGTGTGCCCAGGCACCACATCCAACAGCTGCAGCGGCAGCAGAAGGAGCCACGGAGGATCTTTGTGCCAGGGAAGATGGGTGAAGATCAAAGGAGCTGGCAGGGAAGCTGGCAGCAGCAGTGGCAGAGGGAGCCACGAGGGATCTTCATGCCGGGGAAGACTGGTGAAGATTAAAGGAGCTGGTACGAAGCCAGCAGCTGCATCGGCCGTAGTAGACGTTGGGGGAAATCCCTGCACCGGGAAAGACCGGTGGGGATCAGGCAACCTGGCAGGGGGGCAGCAGGTGCTGCAGTTTAGGGAAGAGGTGGATCCCGGAGGGGTCAGATAGACCCCAGCCAGGGCGAAGGCGTGGACCCCAGCCCAGGGGACATGCCGGCATAGGGGTGAAGGGGGCATGGGACTTCCCCTCCATGGGTGCCTCTCTTTACTTTGCTTTTTCTTTTGCCTCTCACTTGTAGTGTTCCCTTTTTTGTTGTAGTTTCTATTGGTTTTTGTTACGCTGGGGCTCCCGCGGTGCAGGGCTGTGCCTCTCTTGGGTGCTTATAGGATCTCAGTGCAGGGGATGTCCCGGTTCCTGCTCAGAAAAATGGAGAGAAAGAATTTGTTAAAGAGGTCAGCTTTATCGTCTGGAGCAACCGCCAGGTTGCCAAGCATGTCCTGCAGGGGCCCCACATTACCCGGTGCCTTCTTTTTACTCCCTATGTATATAAAAAGGGACTTCTTGTTATCTTTGATCCTGGTCACCAGTCCTAGTTCTTCTCTGCCTTAGCCTTCCTAATAGTCCCTCTCCAGTCACAAGCAATGGACATATAATCCTCCTTGGTGATGGCCTCTCCCTTCCATCGGATGTATGCCTCCTTTTTAGCTTTCAGACATTCCTGAATGCCTTTGGTGAGCCATGGGGGCTTTTGAGCACTCTTGCCCCCTTTGATTCACGTTGGGACTATCACTCTTTGGGCTCGGAGGATTGTCTCCTTAAGAAACGACCACTTGTCTCGAGCTCCCAACTCCCCTACCCTACGGGACCTCGGTGCCTCCCAGACTAATCTCCTTAACTCATTGAAATCAGCCCTCCTGAAGTCAATGGCTGCTGTCTTGATGCAGGCCTTTGACACCCTGCACTGGATGGTGAATTCCAGTAGGCAATGATCACTATTGCCCAGGTAGGCGAGAACCCGCAGGTCAAGCAAAGCATTTTCTCTGGTGGGACTATGCACCTCCTGGGTTAGGTGGAGGTCCTGTATCTTGGCAAGGAACCTACCTGAGCGGTCAGACCTGGTTGACTGCTCCTCCCAGCAGATGTCCGGGTAGTTTAGGTCGCCCATGATGACCATGTCCCTTGACTTAACTGCCTCCACAAGCTGGCCTGAGAATTCCTGGTCCAGCTCTTCCCCCTGGTTGGTTGGTCAATAGTAGACACCCACCGTTAAGTCCCTTCCCCCCCCCCCAACCCCCTTGTATTCTAACCCAGAGCACTTCAGTCTGCCCCTCCTCTGACCCATTGCTGTTTGTTGAGGACATGTGTTGCTCTCTGATTTACAGCACTACACCCCCACCTTTCCTCCCTGTTCTATCCTGCCTGTATAGTCTCGAGTCCTTGATGTTTACCACCCAATCATGAGTTGAATCCCACCAGATTTCAGTGAGCCACACTATGTCTGGGTTTGTGTTAGCTACCAGGAAGGCAAGTTCCTCCTGCTTCTTCCCCATACTACGAGCATTAGTGTAGAGGCATTTAAGTCCTCATAGGGGTGCATACACCACCTCCCTGATCCCAGGACTATCCGGCCCCTGTCACTTACCTGTGTACTTCTTATGCTCATCACCTGTCTTGGCTGGGAAGTGTCCTCGTGTCCCCCTGTGGCCCCATCCCCCTCCACTGCCACTGGCTCCAGCCAGCTTTGACAGGGAGCTGGGGCCAATAAATATTAATTTACTAAATGTTTTAGGGTTGCCGCAGGCCAGATAGAATGGCCTGACAGGCCAGATCCGGCCCATGGGCCATATTTTGTCTGGCTGTTCACTAGGCAGTGCCGACAGGAGCAGCTGGGGGAGCAGCTGGATGAGCCCCGGCTTGAGACGGCAGCCCTGGAAGAAGCCACAGCTCATCCAACTGCTTCCCTGGCTGCCCCCCTCCAGGGTAAGGCAGCAGTGCTGGCAGCCCTGGGAGAAGCTATGGGGCTGGGGGATCGAACCGGGAACTGGGCAATTGAACTGGGAGCTGGCGAGAGTGACTGGGGGCTTGGGGAATGAACAGGGGCTTCCCCCCAGCTCCCAGTTCAATTCCCCAGCTCCCGGTTTGATCCCTTAGCTCCCAATCATTCCTCCCAGCTCCCCTGGCTTTTCCCAGGGCTGCCAGTTCAAGCCATGGCTTATTCGGCTGCTCCCTTGGCTGCCCTCCCACTGGGGCGAAGCAGGAAGTGCTGGCAGCACTGGGAAAAAGTGCAATGGGTGGGGGGAATGATTGGGAGCTGGGGGATCAAACTGGGAGCTGGGGGGAAGCCCCTATTTGTTCCCCCAGCCCCCAATCATTCCCCCCAGCTCCCGGTTCAATCCCCCCAAGTCCCTAATCATTCCCTCCAGCCCCCGCGGTTTCTCCTGGGGCTGTCAGCACTGCCTGTCTCGCCCCGGCGAGGGGACAGCCGGGGGACCTGCTGAACGAACTGTGGCTTCTCCCAGGGCTGCCAGTTCAAGCTGGGGCTTGTCCAACTGCTTCCCCAGCTGCTCCCACTTGCACTACCTGCCTGTATAGTCTATAGCCAAATAAGATTCAGCGCCAATATCTTCAGATTTGGATTTGGTCAAATTGAATGAGGACAGTGATTCAAATCACTGAATTGAATCACTGTCCCGTTGAATCCGAAGTGAATACTTTCCGCTTCACACAGGCCCATCACGTATCTTTGTACAGGGAGATTTGAATACACAGCAGTATTCTTAAGATCCAGACCCTAGCCAGCCAATCTCTGCAACTATAAAACCTAACAATTTGTTCTCCCTGCCTGCCAGTCAGCCATCAGCTGAAGGAGGCTCTCCTTTTGTGGTTCTCCTTTGTGCCTAACACCTTTGCAGGCATGAACGCCGTGTGCCCTTGGAGGTTGGGGGGCACAGCGAACTCCTGAAGGTGGTGGCAGCAGGAGTGTGGCAGCAGTGAGTGGGGGGCAGTGTCGGCAGTGCCTTTTTGCAGGGGGTGCACCACCGCACTCAGAGGGTGCACATGCCCCCACATACACCCCCTACACGTTGCCAGTGTTTGCAGGTGCTCTTAGGCTGAGCTAATTACACATCCCATTACATTAAAGTGTTGTTCTGTTCCCCACGCTTATTGTCATCTGTACAGGGCCAGGATTAAATTTGTATAGTTTTGGGGTATGAGCAGCATTCCCTTAACCAGGCATTTCATAAACTTAAGTTTTACACTTGCTATTTGCTTATTCTGGAAAGTTATGGGAAGCAGCAGCACTCCGAGACAACTTGAAATGCCATTTAACGAAGATTTTTCCTTATGAACAATCATTGTAGCTGTAAATTATTCTTCTTTTGGCAAGAACATAAAACTTCACACATTTACTTCCTGAGAGGCATAATTTCACAACACATTAGAAAGGATGAGTTTCTAGACCTGCTAAAAATTATAACAGGGCAAAAAGAAGATAAACTAAATTGAATAACAGAGGGACAGTGTCACTGTTGACAGGTCCAACATTAATGTCCCATAACTTCTGGTTTGCATGTTCTGTCCAGATGAAAAGAGGTATGAACTATCCAAAACAGACACAGCAACACAAGCCAAAATCCACAGTTAGGCAACCTATTACTAATGACGGTAGGGTTTGAATCTTGTTACAGAGACGTATATATGTGCTGAGAGAAACAGCAACAGTGTTCCTGAGATCTTATCATGGAATCATTTTTCTTACACAGTGCTGAGTGATGTTGTCATGATGATATCTGACTACAAAACCCATCCCTAAGCCAAGCCAGGAGATCCCTAACTGCCAGAACAGCTGTGGAACAAGAGGAACTGTCCCACTACCCAGGGTAACTCCTCTGCTAGAAACTCTCCCAGATCCAAACTTAGATGTGGGGGGGTGGGAAGAAAAGGAGCAGGGACCATTCCGCTTACTATTTGTTTGGGCTGCCTTACCTACCTCTGTACTAAATGTAACCCCAGGAGTCCTACTAATCCCAAGGCAGCTTTAAATAGGATGACCATATGGGACCATGAAAAATCTGGGACACTATTCCCCCCACACACACATATCTTCCCAAGTCAGTGGTGCTACTACAGGCAGAGGTGGAGGTGGAGTAGCATGGTGCACCAGGCAGGTAGGCAGTAGCAGTAACAAATAAAATGTAACTAATTGCATTTTTTAACTTGAATTTGAATTGTACCATAGGTGCAAGGTGGGAAGGGAGGCAGCCAGGCCTGGCAGGACAGAGCTGGCCAAGGCCACAGACTCAGGGCAGAGCCCACAGCAATCCCCTCAAACATGGGGCCCTGGCAGCTGGGTGGGTAAGAGAGGAGGAAGAACCCTGCACTCTCCTCAGGGCAGGGGTCTGAGTCCCCCGACTCCATCCCTTGGGAAGCCCTGCCCTTACCTGGGCTCTGTGTGGCCGTGGCCATGGTTGCTCCCTGATCCTGACTACTGGGCTGCAGGCAGGTGAACGTGTGAGCAGCCTGTGCTCTAACAGTGCTGTTTTTTTTTGCACTAGTCCTGGAAGCACTGCTATACCAGGTCAATGCATGGAGTGGATGGAGCAAGCTCCAATTCCACCAACCAATACCAAAAAGAATCTGCTCAATACAGACCTCCTATGGAGGACATATTGTGCTCTAACAGTGCTCTTCCCCCAACCCTGCCCCAGGCAGGAGGACCAGTGTCCAGCTCAGCCTGCTCCCCCACCTCCAGCTGCTGCTCAGGAGGAGCTGAGCTAGGTATGTGTGAGCAGGGTGGTGCCAATCTGGGAGTTTTGATTAAATTTTTACCAACCAGCTGGATTGCCAGGTCAGTCTACAAAATCTGGGGCTGTCCCCGCCAAACTGGGATGTATGGTCATTGGTCACCCTAACCCTAAACCTTTTTGCTTCTCTAAACCTATCTCTATCTTTAACCCTAATCCAAGCTACTCCCACAGCCCCAGGCATATTTACATATTTATATAACACCTTTCTATCAGGGTTCTCATGGTTGTATCTTTTAGATTCACAGATATTAAGTAATTTTTGCAACTCCTTTCAGGGATTGGTACAAGTTTTCCCTATTTTAGGTCTGTGCAGACTGAAGCTTGAGGTACAATGACTTGTCAAAAGTGACACAGCAATACTTCTGATTTCAAGCCCCAATTATTCCTTTTACTTGAAAAAGTCTCTTTTTATGAAAACTGATTATCTGCATTAAAATAATTAATTTAAGTGTTTCTCATTCAGTGAAAAATGGTATCATAGTAACTGTACCTCAGGTTTGTTGATGATAATTAATTACTTTTGTGCATCAGTGATATCTAGCTACTCACTGTATTATGTAACTAATCAAATTACCTAGTGAACTTGATGAACTCACAGTGCTCCTGCCATTATGAAGGTGAGATTCATAGGTCTGTAAGGAGTGGAAGCAAGAAGGAGTTTGACTCTTGTCTATTGGCAATGTCACTCACCTGAGAGGTAGAAGAGTTCTGACTTGGTGCCTGCTCCCAACATTAGTTTATGTATTTTGCATTAAGGAATAATTGGATAAAATGCATAAACAACATTGGAACAGGCAAAAAAGCCCAGGATTTCCCTCACCTGCCAAGTGACTTCCTCAGTAAGGCTCACTGTCTGTCTGGCCCCCAGGTTTCTTGCAGTCCTTTTTCTGCACGTTGCCCCAGTTTCAACATAGGTGGAGGAAAATATCACCATTCCAATTTTGTCGCCAGTCTAGTGATTGGGAGCTTCTCCTGGGAAGAAAAAAACATCAATTTGCATGCCTAAAACAAAGCAGCTTAAATTTCAAGTCTCTCACTTCCTTTGAAAATGCTCCAACTTGAGGTTACCATCTATACCAGCTTTAGCCTATATGCTATCTTAGACAGCAGTATTTTTACCCCCCTCCCCCATTGATTTCCTAATCCCCCAACATATCTACTTTGGGGAATTAAGAAATTAATATGGTCTTGGGGTCCTATTTACCATGACCCCCAAGCCCGTATCTACTTTCTTTTGTCCCTACTTGGTGTGAGGAGGGGATAATTACACAATTACAAGAGGTGGGCTAATTAGTGGTGTGGCAAGCTATTTGGCATTGTCATTCCTCAGAACTAATAGACTTGCCTGAGGTACCACATAGATAAAGCTACCCTCTTTCTGGTTTAGGAGGTAGTCCATCTGAAGCAGTGCAGTGTGTTTGAACGTGCTGTTGCTGGGTATGATATGTTTACCATGTAAATATGGCCTAAGAGACTTAGATTTTATTTTATATTGAAGATAATGTAGGAATTAACTTAAAAATCAAACACACAACTAGCTCTTTTAAGACTTTTTTCACAAAGTTTTGGAATTAGTAGTTAGCATCTTTAGCAAACTTATTTTTTCCTTACCTTAATACGCACATTTTCAGATCAATACTCACCACCATTTGGCTTTTGATTGAAATTAAAATAAGGCCACCAACTAAAATTGAACCATCATAGGATGTAGAATTGTCTTTATAAGATTAAGTTTTGAAAAGCTGTACTGTCTGATAAAATTAATAAAATCCTAAGTGCAAAGTATATGCTTGGGAATAAGGGTAGAAGCTTACTTTTACATGGAAGTTCCAATGCAGCTTTTGGATGTGCTCCAGATTTTAGTCTCCTGCCAATAGCCTAAAATTCATTACCAAAATCTAGGGCGTTTCTGTTGGAGAAGGCCTTTTTGCCAAGCTATACGCTTAATGCTTTGCTGTTGTAAGCCTTTGTGGGACATCCTCATTGTTTCAGAATTTTCATGGGCCTTCTCCCTCCACCAAAAAAATGTGTGGTGTTCCTTAAGTTGTAAAACATTTTCTTCAAGTGATTGTATTCAAGCAATATCCAAAACACAGCAGAAAAAAGGACTTTTTAGGTATTCCTGAATTAGTTAACAGTTCATCTTTGACCTCATAATCAAACATTTTCTTTTTCTTTTGTACTCTAAATTGTGGGGAGGATTGGTGAGAAGGTTGTTTTGTCTTTGTGGGTTTTTTTATTTGCTTCTACAGAGAACTCTCTCTAATTTCCAACTCAGCAGTCAGTTCCTTCACTCAGGACACTTGTCAGAACCCTTTCAGAACAAATCCTTTGAGGCTTATAGTGTGCTTGAGATCCACTTCAACTTCATGAAGCATATTATTTGGATTGCTGACTCCATAAAGTATGTAATGCCAAACTATCATGCTTCTCAGGAATGTATAATTGCTGATTTAATGAGGCAACAATATAACATTGCTTGGATCCTGTTGGTCCCTTGAGGTTTGAATCACTAGCAATTGAAATTAAACATCACACACTTCTAAAACTTGGTATTGAAATATTGTTCTGCGTTTTGCCTCAGTTTCACTTTTCTTATCTGATTTAACTGAAGGGATTCAGGAACTAGTTGGTCACATGTTGGCTCATCATTACAGTCAAGCATGGCAGTAAAGACACAAACACGCTGAACTAAAAATTATTACCCCTTCAGTGGAACAACTTACGGCATGATTCAGTACAGGACTAAAAGAATATGCATTTAATTGGAAAAATATGCTGTCCAGTTAAATTCCCTAATTCCCTTTTGAACTCTTGTGTTTGTCTTTTATATTTATGTCATTGTTGTGTGACCTCTCCATCACCGAATGAAACTTAAATTTCTAACCGTTGAAGGAGAACTTGTGTAATTCCAATGTCAGTAGAATCTGTGGCAAAATCCCCTGACAAAAAACATTCCTTGATCTTAATAATGTTGCCTTCCCTTGCCTCAATTATTACTTCTGTGAGAACAAATTAACCAATTTTGTAATCTGCTTGTTTACTAATATCTGATTCAGTCAAATATTATAGAATAATACTACACATCTTTTAAGACAGTGATAATCTCTCCTCCTTAATCATGTTCCCAAGAATATAAATAATTACCATTTGAATATTTTTAAATATTATTATGGATATTCATTGCCAATGTTCTTTCATTGCAAAGTCATATTTCCTAAGAAACTCCACAAATTTCAAAGATGTCCCATGTCAGATGAATAGATGTTGTCCATTGAACCTGTCATAAGGGAATGCTTTCTAGTCCATGCATATTGACAAAGACAAAAAGCTTTTCTAAAACAGCTTCCTAATGGGCTATCAAAGAATTCATTTGGGATTGGCTTTCTTTATATGCTGTATTACTTCAATCTACTTTTTGAGTCCCTCCACACATGGTAGCTGGTCATATGATTTGCTGATTTCTTGTTTTGCTAAGATATGCAATATGTTTTTTCAGTCTTGAACACCATTTCTAGCTACAGAAAAATCCTTGGTAACGTGTACCAAAAGCAGCAAACAGAATCTAGTGAAGTGGAATAGAGAATCCAGTCTGCTTTGTACATTCTCCATTTGAAAGCTGGCATGCAAAATGGAAAGCAGAACATTTTCTTCTCTTACTATCAAAAGGAAAAACCTTACAGTATGTTTGCACTGGGCCAGAATTGTCATGTACAATATGAACTCAATTGTTGGCCATGTGGCAGGATTTTTCAAAGGATTTGTGTTCATTTCTTCTCCTCTGCAGATTCCTCTATATTCTCTAAATAACAGCACAACTGCACCAATCTACATGTTCAAAGACATAGCTTCATCAAAAAATGTCACTTACTAGTGACAACATTTAATGCTCTTTTCTTCTTTCAAAATTATCCAAAAAATTACAATTATTAAGAAGGTTATTTTCAGAAGTGGTGACACTGTCATTTTGATTGGATGACCATTCACAATTAGAAGGTTCCAGTGCCTTTGTTGAAGTAAAACAGCTGATTTCAGAAAACTTAGAAGTTCTTGATCTGTTTTGCATTGTTGGCTTTTCTTTCAGCTTTTCTTTTTGCAAACTTTATTTTAATTTTTATAAAAATTGTCACTATCATTTTCAGTCTTGCTTTTGATGATTTATACTCTTCAAGAAGATCACTAACCAATTACACGTGGATTAAAAATGCAAGCTAATTTAGGAACTTTAAAC
The DNA here is from genome assembly GCF_001723895.1 of Crocodylus porosus. Lineage (NCBI taxonomy): Eukaryota > Metazoa > Chordata > Crocodylia > Crocodylidae > Crocodylus > Crocodylus porosus. The sequence continues at coordinate 17,126,244 of NW_017728911.1, read as the reverse complement.
AGCCAAATAGACATTAACTCATATAGTAGGAAGTGCTGCCTATTATCTGCTGTCATTTTGCTGCAAGTTCTACAACACTGCCAATTTCAAAAAGAACAGTTATTTGCTAGTGAATAATAAATGTTTCATGTTCACAGATTTGCAGTTTTGCTGCCCTAACTTATGGTTGGCAATGTTGCCACTTACTTTACCTGCACTACCACCAGCATCCTACAGGCAGAGAACTAAAGCACTGTTTTTGGGTAACGAATCCCAGTTTTACACAGGTGCCTCAGTCTATAAGATATATGGTATTCCAAACACATTCTTCCTTTCAGCACATTCTGTTGGCTGATTTAGCAGTCCTCCTATTCAGTATACTGTCAGTTGCAAATCGCAACCCTATATAGCTAATTCCACCCAGGTATAGTTGTAAATTCTGCTTCCAAACCACACACGTAAATTTTAGGCAGAGGAACATTGAGTGACACTATGATTATATTATTTTGTGAATCTTATCTAAATCGTACAGAAAATCTCTTGCACAGAATACTTCCTTCAAACCATGGGCACAGCTATATTACAAGGGTGGCTCCGCAATATGCCAACCTTTTCATGAGCCACTACACTTCACAGATGATAATGAACTGACTTCACAAGCTTTTGTTCCATCTGCTATTTAGCCCAGCTGTGTCTGCCTCAGTCTCAGAGGCCTGAGATGGGTACTGTGATACCAGAAAGCTTGCCTATGTCTATACCAACCATATGGTTGGTCCAATAAAAGATATCACCCACCAGAATTCTTGCCTCTTACAGAGAAATAAATTTAACTCAGAACTCCTTGGTTTCAAGCTAGCATCCTTACTAGCATTAAAAAGCTGAATTTTAATTAGAATAAAACATTAATTTGCCCCATCAGCCAGCTATCCTGCAAATCACCCAAATGGCATGGAGTACATTTTAGTATTTTAGTGACATTAGTTTCTACTCTGCTCTGAAGTTAAAAGCAAGCAAACAAACACCCCTCCCCCCCCCCTTTTAGGGTAAAAAAGTAAACAATTCAGCAGCCTGACTGTTAACTACACGTGTCATTTTTATATAATAGAAGCAACATACACATCTTTAGCACTAAATATTTTATAGAGTCTCTTAGGTTAAGGACAATGCTAACAGGACAGAGATCATCTGAGAGCACTCTGCAAAAGAACTGATTCTCACTCGCACAGAAAATCTAAATTTGGATCAGTTGTCTGCTATAAAATGCTTTACTCTACACTGAGATCTTTAAAAACAAATTAATATTTAATATCATTCCTCTGTCCCAGCAGTGACTTACCATCTGCAAAGCAAAGGGGTTTGGCTTCTGTTGTCATCTGAATTCTCCATTCAAATCAAAGATGAAAGAATTACACATTCAAAACATCCTTTCCATCTCTTAAAGGCCACTGTTTGGACTTGTAGATCAAAATTTGTGACCCAAGTCACGTGTGTTTTTACAGCTTTGTTTCTTCACACCAAATGCTTTGGTGGATTTAAAAGGGATGTGTGTAAGTAGCCTACTATTTTGCAACGCTGCAATAACAAATTGGTGTTTGCATGTGAAGGTAGAACTAATGTTGCTAAAGGAAACAGATATTAGGCTTCCAAGGGATCCTCGTAGTAATGAGGAAATAGACTTTAAAATGAGGACAACTCCATCAGCAGTGTTAAGTGACAAAAAGCAGGAGCCTGATAAAGGAATGCCATGGTTTTCAGGATTTTTTTACTTCATTAAATGTATTAAGACTGGATATGACTACTATTGAGGATCAATCAAATTGGATCTTTTTTTCTTCTGGGCTATTATTATAACCCCCCAAAAAATCAAAGGTATTTTCAGTTGCAATGAAACAGAAATCTAATATGACATGTTCTTGCTGTTGACACTTTTATGGATCTTTGCCCACTCAGAAAAAAATATTTTAGTTTGACTTCTTTGAGTACTGCAGTAAAACCATGATGGTAAACTACTCACAATTTTAAAGTGATAGAAAAGAAAGAGTTCACATAGGTGGGAATGTTCAAAAGGTTATGCTGTGTTAGGAAGTGAGTCATTCCCATGACTAAGAAAAGTGAATACTTATTGAAAGCCTAGTAATGTCAGTTTTTTTCTAATGCGGTTCCAGTGACTCACTAAAGGGGCATAGTGCTTCAGTGTGATTACCTGCTCAGGATTAGATACTGTTCTTGGTTAAGACCTAAGGCAAATCATTTAGGCAATGGTTATAGTGACTGTGGATGTCAGCCAGATGTTGAATCTCTTTAGCCTTGTTACCCCACCATTTGTTTTTCATATCACGCATCTACCTTTGAACCTCTGCCTTAGGTTGTTGTAGATTCAGTTTCTTTTGCCTGGAGTTGGTGTCATTTTGCCAAGCACTTGCAACACTTAGATCAACTCTTGGATCTCTTGGTCATTCTTATCAAACCAGTCTTGATGTTTCCTTGTAGAGAATCCAAGTGTTTCTTCACATGCATTAATGACAGTGACCTTGAGGGCACTCCACACGCTGCTGACATTCTCCCATTATTATTGATTGAAATTCACCAGTTTTTCATTCAGGCACTAGTGGGAGAGGTCTTGCTTGGTTGGGTCCTTCAATATTGATATTCCATTGCTACCGCTGCAGCTGTTGTTTGGGAGCCAGATTGAATGACATAACCAAGCAGATAAGTCGGTGGTCAGTCCAGCAATCCCTAGCATAGCTTGAAAGGGGAGCCATTAATGCCTGTTGGAAGGAACATTTTGAAGACCTTCTCAATCAAGATTCTGCTATTGAATACAAGAGTGTGCTCAGCTCCATCCCACAACACCCAGTCAGAAATGATCTTGGAATCCCTCCAACCTTGATGAGGTGAGGAAAGCCATCAAGCAGATGAAGGATGACAGGGCATCTGGAGCAAATGGAGTTCCTGCTAAATCTTCAAACAGGGTAGAAAGGAGCTCACATTACAGTTATATGCCCTCATCTTAAGAATCTGAAATCATGAGGAAATCCCAGATGACCTCAGGGATGCCATGATTGTGACAATCTTTAAGAAAGAAGACAAGTACACTGATGATGCTATAGGTGATGATGACACTCACTCAGAAGTAGACCTTTAGGCAACTGTCAGCATCTTCACTGAGTCACACAAGAAAATGGGACTGACGCTTAACATTCAGAAGACTAAGGTCCTCCACCAACAATCTCCTAATGAACAGTCCCCAGCTCTGATAATCCAGATTTCATAGATTTCATAGACAGTTGGGCTGGAAGGGACCCCAGAGGATCATTGAGTCCAGCCCCTCGCCCCAGGGGCAGGAAGTCAGCAGGGATCACAGGATCCCAGCAAGATAAGCATCCAAATGTGTTTTGAAGGCGTTCAAAGTGGGTGCTTGAACTGCCTCAGGTGGCAGTCTGTTCCAAACCTTGGGGGGTCGGACAGTGAAGAAGTTCTTTCTTATGTCCAGCCTGAACCAGTCACAGTGGAGTTTGTGACTGTTCGATCTTGTCATCCCTTGTGGGGGCTCTGGTGAACAGTTGTTCCCCCAGATCCTGATGAGCACACCTGATAAGCTTATAAGTGGTCACCAGATCACCCCTGAGCCTGTGCTTTTCCAGGCTGAATAGCCTCATTGCTCTCAGCCTCTCATCATAAGGTCTGTTTTCCTGACCTCTGATCATGTGCGTGGCTCTCCTTTGCACCCTCTCAAGCTTCTCCACATCCTTTTTGAATTGCGGAGCCCAAAACTAGATGCAGAACTCCAGCTGCGGCCTCACCAAGGCCGAGTACAGTGGGAGAATGACGTCCCGGGATTTGCTTGAGAAGCATCTATGGATGCAAGCCAGCATTTTCCTCACTTTACTAGCCACAGCATCACACTGAAGGCTTATGTTCATCTTGTGGTCAACCATCACCCCCAAGTCCCTTTCATTTGTAGTGCTAACCAGCATAGCACTACCGAGCCTATAAGCATGGTGCAGGTTTTTCCTCCCAAGGTGGAGAACCGTGCATTTTTCTGCGTTGAACACCATCAGGTTCTTGTCCGCCCATTTCATGGGTCTGTCCAGATCCACCTGGATCACCCTCCTGTCCTCAGGTGTGGATGCTTTACCCCAGAGTTTGGTGTTGTCGGCGAACTTGGCCAGTCCGCTTCTGACACCAATGTCCACATTGTTGATGAAGATGTTAAACAGTATAGGCCCTAGGACAGAGCCTTGTGGGATCCCACTGGTCACAGCGCACCAAGACGATTGGCTCCCATCGACCTCTACCCTCTGGGTCCTACTGGAAAGCCAGTTCCCCAGCCAGCAGATCATGGTGATATCAAGGCCGCAGTTAGCCAGTTTAACCAAGAGGTGATCATGGGATACCAGATCAAAGGCTTTTTTAAAGTCGAGGTATACAAGGTTGATATCTTCCCCCTTGTCCAAGTGATAAGTCACCTGGTCATAAAAGGAAATGACCAAAAGCAAGACCTACCCACAACAAACCCATGCTGGGTATCCCTCAGGATATTGCCTTCAGCTACTCTGTTAAGGATGGTCTCCTTGATAATCTTTTCCAAGACTTTCCCCAGGATAGAGATCAGGCTGATGGGCCTGTAGTTTGCTGGACCTACTTTCCTCCCTTTCTTGAAGATTGGCACAACATTGGCCCTCTTCCAATCATCAGGCACTTCACCAGAGCACCAAGAACTCTCAGAGATCTGTGCCAGTGGCTGAGCTATGATGCTCGCCAGCTCCCTGAGTACCTTTGGGTGTAACCCATCAGGGCTGGCTGACTTGAAGGTATCCAACCTGTCGAGGTGTTCCTTCATGAGGTCAGCTTTGATGGAGGGCAAGGAATCTCCCTTGCCCAGGCCTCCCTGACCCATAGTGGACAGGGCCATCCCATGGGGCTGATGGAAAACTGATGCAAAGTGCCCATTAAGCAAGTTTGCTTTTTCCTAGGCGTCAGTTGTCAGTTGCCCCATCTGGTTTAGCAGGGGTCCAATGTTGCCTTTGCTTTTCCTCCAGCTCCCCACATATCTAAAAAAGGACTTCTTATTTTCCTTGATATTTGTAGCTAACTGGAGTTCCGTCACAGCCTTGGCTTTCCTGATTTGCTCTCTGCAAGTCTGGACTAAAGTGGAGTATTCTTCCTTGGTGGCAGTTACAGTCCTCCATCCTTTATAGGTCTTCCTTTTAAGACGCAGGAGGTCCGCCAGTTCCCTGGAGAGCCAAGGGGGCTGCTGTGCCCTTTTGCTACCTTTCCTCTGAGATGGGATGGACTTTGCTTGCACATCCAGGATTGCTCCCTTGAGGAGCAACCATGCATCCTGAACTCCCCTCTCCTTTGGGTTGTGGCCATTTAGGGCCTCTCTGACAAGCCTCCTTAGCTCGTCAAAGTCAGCTTTCCTGAAGTTGAGGACTTCTGTACAACTGACTGACTTGCCAGCTTTATGGCAGATGGTGAAGGTGATCAGTTCATGATTACTGTCACCCAGCTTCCCTTCGATTGTTAGGTTGCCAATTAGGTCATCCCCAGTTGCCAGTATGAGGTCGAGCAGTGCTTTACCTCTTGTCGGCCCATAGACTTCCTGTATCAGAAAGAGGTCTTCCGCACATGCGAGAAAGCTTTGTGACCACTCGGATTTGACCGAGCGCTCCTCCCACAAGATGTCTGGATAGTTAAAGTCTCCCATGACAACCATACGCCGGGACTGTGTGGCCTCAGCCAATTCCCTGGTGAACTCCTGGTCGAGGTCTTGACTCTAGGTAGTGGGTCTGTAGTAGACCCCCACCATAGTATCCCCTGTGCCGTGTTCCCCAGAAGGTCTCAAGTTGTCCACAATGGGTGCCAAGGTCAGCTTGCAGGGACGTGTAACTTTCCTTGACATGAGAGCTACACCCCCGCTCCTTTTGTCCACTCCTGTACAGGGTATAGCCATCTATACCCATGGTCCAGTCATGGGTGGAGTCCCACCAGGTCTCTCGTATCCCAATGACATCATAGTTATTTGCATTTAGGAGGAGAACAAGTTCCTCCTGTTTATTCCCCAGGCTCCTGGCATTTGTGTATAGACACGCAAGTGTCCCCTTAGGGACTCTTGCCTTGCCTACATTTTGTTCCAGGGCTGGAGCTAGGGTGGGATCCCTTATGTGCCTTGGCCTGCTGGCTTTGCAAGGGCCACTTGGTGGGCCAGCAGCGGCAGTAGTCCCCCCACCCCCCGGTGGTCTTAGTTTAAAGCCTCGTGGAGCAGGTCAGCCAGTCTAGCTGAGAAGAACCTTCTCCCCAACAGAGAGAGGTGGAGGCCATCTCTTCTCAACAGCTCGCTGCCTCTCTCTCCAAAAAGCGGACTGTGGTCAAGGAAGCTAAAGCCTTCCCAATGACACCAGTGCCGCAGTCTTTGGTTGACTATGTGGATCCTCTTCTCCCTCCTCAGCCCATAGCCTGAGACTGGGAGGATTGAAGAAAACACCACCTGTGCTCCTGGGTGCCTGAAGAAATGGGTATTCAAGGATTGTGACATCAAATCTGAAACCAAGCTCATGGTTTATCAAGCAGTTGTGATCCCCTGAGACATGGACATCATACAGCAGCTAATGCTGTTGGAGAAGCCCATTCAACACTACCTGTGGAAGATCCTCTGCATCCAGTAAAAGAGATGCACCAATGGTAGTGTCCTCCTACAAGTAATCACCGTGGGTACTGAGGCATTGATCATCTGGCACCAACTTTTTGGGATGGCCATGCTATCCTGATGTCCAACTCCAGACTCCCAAAGCAAGTTTTATTCTGCCAACTCAGCCAAGATGCATGCTCAAGAGGAGGGCAGAGAAATGCTTCAGGGATGTCCTCAAGGCTAACATAAAAAAATGCAACATTGATGTCAGCTTACGGGAGACTATCACCCAGGACTGCCCCAAATGGAAGAAGGAGTCAGCTGCAGGTATCTCAGTACTTTGAAACCTCATGGTAACAATAGAAGATGGAAAAGCGGGAGCAGCAGAAAGTGTGTCACAGACCAAATAAAAAATCAAGCACCACTCATCCCACACGAAAACACGTCTGAGCTGCAGTAGAGTCTGTCAATCTCAGATAGGCCTCATCAGCCATCTTTGGACACACAGATAAGACAATCATGGAAGAAAATCATCCTTGTCTGTAAGGGATTGCCAAAGTTAGTGACTGTATACAGAGAGCTATTCAGACAGGTAACTGTCCTTTTGTATTATGCAACTTTTGGGATAATTTCCCATGTTTATTAGACACAAATTTGCCCACTTAATTTTTTAAAATTTAGGTCTTGGCTTCTCTGTTATCTATGACTAGTTTTGTAGCCTGTAAAATAGAGTCAGTAATATTGGATATCAGGAGTGCATGAACATGAAAGACCAGAAGATACTCACCCCGCACTGCCTGTCAATTGTGAGTCTGGGAATAACACCAACAAAGTTGGTAATGGCTCTCCAACATGAGAGTTATTCTGGCGCATGTCTGCAAGGGGCCAGCAGGGGAGATTATGCTTAGGGGCAACCAACACGGGTTCATTAGAGGCAGGTCCTGTTGGACCAACCTGGTGGCCTTCTATGACCAGGTCACAAAATCCTTAGATGCAGGGGTAGCAGTGGATGTAGTCTTTCTGGACTTTAGGAAGGCCATCGACACTGTCTCTCACCCCATTCTCATTAAAAAAACTAGGGGACTGTGGCGTCGACAACTACACAGTCAAATGGGTCGCCAACTGGCTGGAGTTTCGCACCCAGAGAGTGGTAGTGGATTGGTCATTTTCAACCTGGAGGGATGTGAGCAGTGGGGTCTTGCAGAGCTCAGTCCTCGGGCCCGCACTGTTCAACATCTTCATCAGTGACTTGGACGAGGGGGTAAAAAGCACCCTGTTCAAATTCGCAGACGACACTAAAATGTGGGAAGAAGTAGGCATGCTAGAAGGGAGAAATAGGTTGCAATTAGACCTAGACAGGTTACAGGGGTGAGCGAATGAACAGGATGGGTTTCAGCACTGACAAGTGCAAGGTATTTCACCTGGGGAGGAAGAACCAGCACCGTACCTACAGGCTGGGGAACTCCCTTCTTGTCAGTGCAGAGGCAGAAAAGGATCTTGGAGTCATTATTGATGCCAAAATGAACATGGGCCGGCAGTGTGGGGACACGGTCAGGAAGGCTACCCGCACCTTGTCATGCATCCACAGATGCATCTCAAGCAGGTCTAAGGTGATCCTCCCCCTCTATGCGACACTGGTCAGGCTGCAGTTGGAGTACTGCGTCGTTCTGGGTGCTGCACTTCAGGAGAGATGTGGACAATATGGAGAGGGTCCAGAGGAGGGCCACCCGCATGGTCAGGAGTAAAATACATAGCTCTTATACTAATAATACCATATCTGCTATTCTTAAGTAAGTGAAGTTGATTAAGTTAAGTGGAGTCTGAATTTCTGATTGGAACCTGACAGTGCTACTTCAGCATCAATTAAATGATGGTAGAAGTAATAACTGCAAGGATATATAGGTTTTTGCTTAGTTTTATTTAATTAACATACCATTTTGTGCTTTTTTTGGTACAGTGCCTTTGAGAACTAGTTGTGCAATGAGTGTATTGTCTGAAAAATACAGATGTAATTGAAAACGAATAGCAAAACTCCGCTTGCATTCAACAGGTACAGAATATGCTAGTATACCTGAATCATGTTAGTATAGTTATTATGTGATTGGAAACAGCACACAATTAGTTTTCAAAACTTGAATTTGTTTTACTGAGTGATTTTGTTGGGGAGTGATCCCAGCTGATTGGTTTCCCAAAAGAACCTCTGGATTTTGTTTCATCTGGAAAGTTACCTGTGACATCAGCCCAAAGACAAGACCTCTAAAAATATACTGCAGCTGCATCTTTGTTCATGAGGCCAGTCCTGTGGATTTGTAGACCCAGATTCAATTTTTAAGCTACTATGTTTTCCTTGGTTAATATTTCCTTTCTTTCCCTAAATGTGTATAATGTACAGTATAGCCCTTGGTTTATGCACACCACTTCCCAAATATACAATATACTTACTATTCAGCAGTAAGTATATAGGGTGTAAAAAGTTGAAAGGAAAAACAGACCCATGGCATGGGCCACCAAAGCTAAATAGGTGAAAAAAAACTGAATGAAAAGCAGTCTGCTGGCCATCCAGGTTGAAATAGGTACACAATAAACATCCTATTATTTATGTAAATGTAAATTATGGAAACACAGTCCTATTCCTAAGTGAAGTCTAATCATGCAGAAAAGATTCTGGTTCAGAGTAGAAGTACATCAGCTTGCAGTTCTAACCCCCATCTGTTGTAGGAGGAGAAAAAAAGAAGGCACACAAGACTCAGTGGGTGCATCTATACAAGCCATCTATTGCGCAGTTAATTAATTAGCTAAGCAGTAAACGTCTCAGCGTCTCCAAGTACACTCGTATTAGGCTGGAGTAAACTAATTTAATCTGTAGCAGGGTAGTATTTGTAAATACAAGTAGTTTAAAAAACTCTGCAGCAGCACACGTATAGACACTGCCTGGGTGGCTGGGGCATGAAGCTGCTTCATTGCAGGGGCTGCCTGCCAGCTAGCCCTACACTGAAGCTCCCTTGTGCTCTATTCAGCCCCTCTGCAGCATGCTGAGCCAGGGGAGGAGTCCTTTGCTGACCCCTGGGGCCCTTGCCAGTTAGGGCTGCTCTGCTGGGTTCCATGTGCTGCTTGAATAAACTGCGGAGCTTATTGCTCTGGAGTTAATTGCTCCCAAGCACATGTTCAAATGGCATGCCCGGAAGCAATTAACTCTGGAACAATAAGCTCTGCAGTTTATTCAGGTGCTGCAATTGTAGGTAATAGACATGCCCAGGCACATCAGAAAACGATTACAAATGCCTCACTCAGCTGCTGGAATCCCATTGACTTGCATACTACCAGTGTTTAGCTAGTAATTATTACTCATTTCCTGAGGACATACCAATAATTGCTAATAATATGGTTTAGCTATTTAAATTAGGTTCAGAATTTGGGGCTGCTTTTTCAAGTGTAGAAGTTTCTGATTCTTGGCTGCTTGTAGCAGAACATAAACTTTTGCTATTAAAACAAGACTGCAAACTATGTTCTTGATTATGCAAATACTTATGCACTTCAATGGAAATGCTCAGGCAAGTAAAATCACAGGATTAGGAAGGTGCCCTATACTTCTGAAATTTAGTGCATGCCATATGGGGCAACCTAAAATAGATTTTTAGCACTTTATGTGAAAAGACTACTGAACAGCAACATTGATTTTAGTTTTAGGTTTCTATGTTTAGACCTCAGTTTTGCAGCTGGATCTAGGTGTGTTCATCTGCGTAGACCTGATTGCAGGATCTAAATGTGTTTTTGTTCAATTTGCATTTGGGGTACTTTTATCATCAGGAAAAAGATACTGAGCTCTTTTTAATATGGCTTAGCAACCACAGCCTCCACCTCTACCTTCCCTGCACAATTATTTTGAGTAACGAAGTCTAGTGATTAATTTTTAGTCAAAATACTGTATCAACTCACCTCTACAAAGCACTTTTTTTGTTTTCTCGTGCTCCTGACTCATATGAGAAACACCTCACTCCAGTCTCCCATGTTTCTCAGTCAGAAACAAAGATGATGTTTGGAAAAGCCAGGGTAAAAGAGAGAAGCGTCCCACAAGGAAGCACTTTGTTAATTACCAGACAGCAGCCACTTTTGTTTTCCTTGGCACTGGTTTAGATTTCAGATTCCCTTCACTGACAGGCTTTCTTGCATTACTAATTCTTAATGTTCTTGTGAAAAGAAGCACCTCATATAAACTGTGGTATGTTACTTACATTTTTTAGGAACCAGGGATCTTTATAGTAGCCCTATCTCACACACAGCAGGCCAAATTTTTAACCAGTCTGTGTCATGACCTTATGTCTTTTACGTCTCTAGAAACTTGGTCAGAGCACTTGTTGATGCAGCCACTGGCAAGGTCAAAAAACCCACCTTTATGTTCAGAGGTCATGCATCTGCCTGACTCTTCTTTGTGCATACACAATGACTGGCTTCTTCTGCATGTGCCAAAGGGGCACCTGCAAGCACTAAATGCATGAAGTTTTGGAACCATGAGGAGCCTCCTCCTTTGTCACTGTTTAAAGTATAAGAGGGAATTCATGTTTAGAGCTTTTTAATTGTTATTTTTATGTTTTGTGTTTGTTGGATGTTTATTTTCATATGTTCTCTTAAAAATTAAAACAGACCCAGTGACTGAAGGTGATAGTACAGTGAGTGAGATGTCATATGTATTTAAGTCATTTCTTTCTTGGGCCATTTTTTCAGATTTGCATCCACAACTGTACCTGCAAGAGGCCATACACAGAACAGCAGCACATCTCCTTTTCCATGAACAACCTATGAGGCATCATAAGGTCAGCTGAAAATGTGGGTCAGTGCTCTTTGGGAAAAAGACTCGTGTTGTACTATCAGTGTGCAAGACCCAACAGTGAAGGGCCACACACCATACATAATAACGTTATATATAACTATTTTATATTGGCCCTGTTAGTATAATCTGTATATTCAAAATATGGAGACTAATACAATAAGTTAATGAATAGAGAACAAAAGAAAGTGGTAAGTATGGTCAAGGGAAGAGGTTTTCAAATGAGATTGCAAGTGAATTGGAGAGTTAGTGGAGCAGTGGGATATACTGTTTCATATTGCAAGCATTGCAGCAAAGGCAAATATATGTACAGACCTGATAGATATTCAAGAGTAAAGACACTATCGAGACAAGGCTAGAACTTTAAAAATAAAAGGACTATTCTCTCCCAAACAAAATTCTGGATCAGTAGTAAAGCAAAAGAATTACTAATGGTTGGGGGATGGGAGCATCTGATAACGGACATTTGGTGGGTTATAGAATGAAGGTTAGGACGAGGGGAAGTCACAAAAAGAAGTTCAGAGGTGGTGTTGGGCCATGTTCTCAAACCAGGTGTCTTGGTCTGCCTGCTCATCCCCCGTCTTCCACCTCTCCAGCTAAGCACACAGATGGCCAGAATCCTCCATCTGAGCATTGCCACCTTCTCACTCCCTGCCACTAGAGTGGCCAACTAGGGTGAGCTGAACCGTCACACCTTCCAATACAAACCCCTGATTCAGAAGAGGAAATGTCTGGGCAACAGTGCTCAACCTGTACCCAGGCTGCTTTGCTATTTCTCCTGGCTCGTGCTGCCACATGCTCTGTCTGATCCCTTGGCTACCTGACCCAGCTTGTTCTAGGATTCGGCTCTACCTCTTGGCTTCTCCTGGCTGCTGATCTGGCATGACTTCTGATTCCATGATGTGCCCTACCCTCCAGCTCTCTGACTCTGATGGACCTCTTGGCTTCTGGTTTCCCAGCATTCAGAGTCTATGTACTTCTGGTCTCAGTTGCTCCCCCAGACAGTGACTCCCAGATGTGGCCACCCATGACCCAGCATAACGGGTATAGCAGAACAGCTGAAGTGTAAACAAGAAAAGAAAATAAAGAGTTCCAGAGAATTACAGAGATTGTGGACAGGCAGAAAATGGAGTGGAGGATGGAGATAAAAGGAGGAGTTCCATTTTAGAATGGTGCTCTTTCTCTAGAGTCTGCTCTAGTATGGAGCCCTCACTAGTTATTCTGTTAATACAGACAATGAGTATGGACTGGAGTAGAAAGTTATGGAGTTTAAGATAACGAGTATAAAAGCAAAAGTTTATTTAAAGAAGCAAAGTAATGGATAGAGACAAGGACAGAAACTTTTGATTATCCCACAGGAAGAGATGAGGAAAAAAAAAAAAGAGTTGTAGCTTGGGTAGAAATGGAACCTACTTGAAGAAACCTGAGGACTGATGTGCAGATGGCCCATAAACTCAGAGTTAAGAAGAGCAATAAAGAACTAGATGGACTTAAAATGCCATTTTATGATTATAAATATTAAGAAGCTTGCCAGTAAATTTGAAACAAGCTTCCTTGACTGAGATCAGTCTGGGACAAATGTCAATTTTGCTTGTTTTTCTATCCTTGTATTTTAAATACAATAATACATTTTCTCAGTAACATAATTCAATAAACAAGTTCGTCCATCAGCTTCACTAAACACTGTAACAAAATGCTGAAATTCTAGTTGCTTGTTGGCATAGTGTTATATTTGAAGCCATTTTTTCTCATCAGTTGTAGAAATCTTGAGAATTCCAGAACTGAGACTGTAGTTTCTTTAGCACTTAGGGTTTTTTGTCTGTAGAAATCCTCATTTTTGTCTGACATCAATTGACAAAACATATATACTATGCAAAAACTGATCTCTAGCAAGCTGAACAGGAAAAACAAACTCAAGAAAGTAATAAAACCATCTTGACCACAAACAACACTACAGAAGTATTGATTTATATGAAACTTAAAAGATGTTGCAAGTTTCATCTCACTTCCTTTAACCACCATTCCAAAACAATGATTCCATATTTTAAAGTGTACTGCCCAGATCAAAGCTAGTTTTCTTTGCCTCCCCACAAGATTTCAAATAATTTTACAATTTATTAGACTTAGAACAACAGAAAATCTGGAGTATTTCCAAGGGCAATTTCATCTACTTTATAGATACTGGGAGCATGCAGAGTTGCAAATAAATGCCAGTTTGAGCCCTCTAGTAGGTGTAGCTGAGTATGGGTCTACTGCCAGATTCAACTTGGGTGATCAGTATTTAGAGAAAACCAGAGTGGTAGGGTGTGGGCGAGAACAGACCCAATACAAAATCATACTCCAATGAGTCCAGTCAATCTTTCAAGTTTTGAGGCATGGGCTTACCTTTTAATTACTAACATACAGTGTAATTTAGGAGAAAACTGTCTTCAGGAGTTTAATCCACACTGGGCTGATGTTGGCCACTGTTAGAGACAGAAAACGATGCAAGCTGGACCAATAGGCATCTGACCCACTGTGGTAACACCTACGAGGAATTTGGCTTAACAAGGCCTAGATGTAGAAGTCTGTCTGGGTTAAAATTTTTATCTCCCACAGTTTAGTTGGATATTCATATAAGAATCAAATTCCTTTTTGAAGCCTGCTAAGCTCTTGGTGTCCGTGTCTAGAAACAATCAATTTTATTTGAACTGCTGCTTGTGTGAAAAAGCATTACCTTTATTCATTTTCAATTTGACACCTTAAATTTAATTGGAAGTCTCTTTGCGTTGTAAAGAAGGCTGATCAGGGGATCCTGATCTGCCTTCTCAACGTCACTTGCAATGTTCCTTTTTATTAATCAGTTCCTGACTTCTATCCGTTTTTCTCAAGCTTCTATCATTTCTGTTAGATGAAGTGACCAGAACTGGACATTTATTGCAGATGAAAGCACAACCTTTTCTATAATGGCATAAAACCATATTTGGTAGTTTCATATTTTGCTACTGTTAAGGTATAAAAATAATACGCTGTAAGAAAACATTCCACAAGCCAGTTTAATATAAAATGTTTTTATTGTTTTTGAAAACATTTAAAAAACAATTTTTGAGCACTTTCAATAAAAAAAAAAAATAACTGAAATGCTACTGCAATATTCAACTACCGTAGTTTCAGCAGTACAACAGACAACAGAACACTGAGGGAAAACTGGACTTCCTGCACTAAATGAAAACATGGAACAGGGATTTTTCTTTCCTTATGGTGCAGTAAAGAAAGCACGGTATAGTACAAGACTCTTATATGAACCCCAGATGCACTGCACAAGAAACGCATTCCTTCTTTTCAGTTCAGAAGTCAGTGCTTATTGCAATTATTTGCAAATTCTTTACTTCATGAATTCTTATCATGATAAAATGATGCAAAAATGTCTTCCAACACCAGAACAATAAAACATAATCCAAGAAAGGAACATATTCAACAATAACTAAGCTGAATTAGTAAACATATAAAAGTAAATAACTTGTGAATAACTATGCTTGCCTGGTTAACACAGAACCAGTATCAATACAGCAAAAGAATAAAAAAAATAAAAGTGGTTACAGGAATATACCTAGTACTGTACAAGATAAGTCAATAACACTCATGCACGTCTTGTGATCATGTATTAACATGGTGAAGCAAACTAAACTTAATTTCTTCCTGCTGTAATATTCTCATGTAAGAGAATAAGAAATAGAAATATCTCATTGAGATCAATGCACATTGCTACATAAGACAATTTAATCTGTCACTTTTGATGACATTTTGCCTTTTAATAATGAAACACATTAAAAAGTTCTTATCTGTGGGCTGTATTGGTTGCATTTATCCTAAGGAATGTGCCTGCCACAGGTTCAACAGAAATTTAGTGCAATATATGAACCCCAGAAAGTTTGCTGGACTAACCAACCAAATTTAAAGTGTTTGCTGCAATACTGTACACAGGGTACAAATTCACTTGTCTTTAGCAAAAAATGCTGTCAAAATATTTTTTTCTCTTGTTAATAGGAAGCCAGTAATGTAAACAAGGGGTCAGAACCATCTCAAACTTTTGTTTTTTGGAGTATCTGACAGACAGGCTTCCAATAGCAAGAAACACAGAGTTCTCCTTTTGGTATTGCATCCTTTGGTGTGCAGTAGTGCTCCGTCTCAATGTACAGTAAGGAAATAACTAGTATTATGGAATAGGGATCTAACAGATTATTCATCTTAAACAGCAAACACACAAATGCCTATGAACTACTACATACCAATGTACACAGCTGTGAGCTAGCCCTAGCACCGTTTATTGAAGTGAAAATGTTTTACCCCCATGCCTTTTACTTTAAACAATAAATCCTTACTGGATTAAAAAGTTCTTAAATTAAACACACATTTGCTTTAAATCCACTGATTATATAGTATTCTTACTAGCCTGCTAATTAGCTTAAAAGAATACTTTCTATTAAGCCCAATACAATGTTTCTATTTTAAAATGGTTTTAACACAGTTTAAAAACCTTTGGTGACAACTGCATAATTTAGAAAGCATCAGTTTTAATATTTACTTTAGCTTTACTGAGAAATGTTTAACACAGAACAATTAGAAGGGGACTAGTTTTCACCGGACCCCGGTAAGAGTCTGTCCCTCAGCATGGTGGAGGGAAGGAAAGCATGCTGTGCACACACAATGAACTCCACAACCCCGAGGAAGGTGTTCCCCCATAATGCTGGTGCATACATCTGTCCCCACTATTTTTCCCTTTTAAATCTGCTGGAAGAACAGGGTTAGCATATCCATGGTGGTGCTGGCATTTTATATAGGCTCAGATCTGAGAGATGCTGAAGATCTACAACTCCTAAAGAAATCAAGGAAGCAGGAGGATGTCAGCAGCACTCTGGCTCTAGGACATGGGCAGAGAAAACTTGAGCATCAACCTAGTCAGCCTTCTTCAGAAAGTGAAATGGCTTTGATCTGAATTTGTGGGGTCTTAGAAAATAGGAATAACCAGCACAAAACCCATCCCATCTAATACCCTCTGTCTCCTAAACAGAACATGAAACAGTTTCTCTTAGGAGGAGCTTGAACTCTCTGCCTCTGTAGGTCCGTTACCACTGAAATGGCAAATCTTTCATGGATTTAAATGCAGTGGAGCTTGGCACTACTGCTTGTCCCTGCAGAAGAGCTCACATGTTGGGGCATGGAACAGCCTTTGCTCAGTGCTGTATTGTAGGGAGTGGGAGAAACACTGAGGTACTAACATCTGGAGTGCTCATACAGCAGTACTAGGACAATAAATTTCACTAAAAACATTAACCAAATACTGAAAAATCTCAGCTTACTCTCAGGAATGCAATAAGTTACCAAGAGACATTAAAAACAAATCAACAAAAAAGAACAATAGCTGAAAATTTGATCATTTCCTGACTTGCTAAATTAGACAGCAACATTCTGTTCTCTTCTACACAAGCTGACAACTTCTCAACAGGGCTGTGCAAAGCTTCAGTCGCTGATTCAATTCAGCAGAGATCTGGCCTGATTTGGTCACCGAATCTCCGAATTGAGTCAGGAGACTCTTTGATTTCTCTGAATCTATTCAGAACCCTCTAAACTGATACAGAGAGATTTGGAAAGATTTGATGATTTGGACATAGGCACAGCTTTAAATGTTTTTTCTACAGACCTCAAGGTACCAGGTGGTTCGTGAACGCTGAGATGGTGGGGCGCATAGAGTGTCCCACAGGAGCACAGGGGGGTTCCCAGCAGACTTGGCAGCAGACTGGGAAATGGACCAGGAGCACTTCCAATTCACTTCTGGGTCTGCTGGGGAGTGCACTGGAGGACCCCTGTGCCTCTTTGGCTCAGCTAACCCCTCCTGGGTCTGGGGGGGCACCCAGTACTTCCAGTCCACTTCTGGGTTTGCCGCTGGGCATGCAGGGAGCCCCCTTGCATTCCTGTGGGACACTCCATCTGCCCCACCATCACAGTATTCATGAACTGCGCCTGGTACCTCAAGGTATGTAGAAAAAAAACATTTAAAGCTGTGTCTATGGCTGAATTGCTGACTCTCCAAATCAGCATCAAATCTTCAGATTAAAATTCAGCTGAATTGAATTGGGACTGTGATCTGGATCAATGAACTGAATCACTGTCCCCGATTCAGGCTGAATCCAAATTGAATATGGCCCATTTTGCAACCCCTATTTCTCAGTCACCTAATGCAAGTCAGGGAAATGCTCCCTACTTTGTTTTATAATTAAATTATGTCAATTTACATCGGATAGCATAAACCCTACACAATGGTTAGGAGACAAAGCAACAAAGGGATTTGCTTGCCCAGAAGTCCAAGCAGGCTTCTTCTTGGCCAACAGTTTGACTGTACAGATCTCCTTTGTTGCATCAGAGCCATGGATGATTAAGTACCCTTCTCTGTTCACCATTAGAGAGGTTTATAACCCTCATGTTATTCTTTTTAAAGACTCGGAATAACATTTTCAAAAGTGGTTTAGTGACTTGTGAGTATAAATCCCATTTTCAAGAGACTTGGAAAGTACAATATTGACTTGCAATGAGACTGTCTGGGTAGCACCTAAATCACTTTGAATATGCAACTTAAGGTATGGATAAATGATCAAATTAAAGGCGAGTTAAAATGTGTAAGAGTATACAATGGTAAGTCTCCACTCCCTTTTAACTTGTGCCATTTGATAATTTGTCCATGCCCTTAGGCTCCTAAATTACTTAAACACTCTAAAAAATGTTATTCCAGGTCTTTTGTGTTTGTAAAGTGCCTAGGAATGTTATGGCTCTACACAAAGTATTTCTAACCATTCTCCACCAAATTAGGTAATATTTTTATCATCTTTGTTTTCAGGAGACACAGAAAGACCCCCAGCAGGTCAGAACAGAAGGGGTTTAAAAATAAATCTTAAAAAACAGTAGTATTTTTATGATTTCATGCAGCCATTCTTAATTAAAAGGAAGCCAAGTATAATGTCCCTTTCTCTAACTGATAAATAATAAAACAGTAACTAACATTTTATAATGCATGGTATCTCTGGGGTTATTAAGCCTCAGTGCTCAGAATCATTTTTCATGCATTTTTTTACCTGGTATCAAAAACTAACATTTAAAGTAAAAACTAAATTATTGTGAGGTCATGAATATTTATGTCTAAAAACCCTAAATAGATTTTGTTGTCTTTTAAATAAAATTTTAGTGCATTTTTCTCTTTCCTTGATCATTTCATGATAGTTTCTCCTATCAACTCTTTCATACAGGTGTAAACCAGGGATTGGCAAAATACAGCCCAAGGCTAGATCTAGCCCATCAAGGGGTTTTACCTAGCCTGCACGCAGAGGGCAGCCCAGGCCATACTGCCTGCGGCTGGTCCCGCCAACCCCAGGCATGCAGCGGGGTTGGGGTGGCACCACAGCTGGACTCAGCTTCCCAGCAGCCCCAAAGTCATTCCTTCCAGCTGCTGTTAGTGTTGCTGCCACTGCTGGACCAGGCCTCACTGCCTGGGCACCCTGGCCTGTCCAGCCTGCCCCCACTGTCAGGGGCACTGTATGAAGTGGGGTCTCTAAGGAGACTGGCTCAGAACCTGCACAGGCAGGGTGCACATGGCTAGGTGAACAGGATAGGTCCAGGGGCAGGAAGCAGTGTCTGGGAGTAGGATAGGTGGGTGGAGCTGGGATCATGAGGCAGTAACAGCATAGGCCAGGGCCTGGGGCAGAGCCATGATCTGCTCCCCATCCATCCCTGCAGCAGGTGCTGTTTCCATGAGCAGGGACATGCGGGAAGCAGACTGCGGCTCTGTCCCGGGCCTCGGCCCCGGCCTCACGCTGTCACCACCTGCAGTCCTGGCCCCAACCCCTGCTGTCTCACTCCCAGACACCGCTCCCTACCTGCCTATGTCCCCATCCCAACTGTCTGTCTGATCACACCCTGTCTGTGCACATTCCAGGTCGGTCTCCATGGAGACCCCACCTACCCGCTTTGTCCAGCCCTGGCAGTGAGTGCAGCGGGGTGCATTGGATCAGTTATCCCCCCCAACCAACAGCTCACCAAAACTCCCTAAGTGGCCCTACAGCCCAAATAACTGCCCACCCATGGTGTAAATAGTTCTTTCTGGTGGTGCCACAGAAGTGTCTCATGGTTCACTACTGAGCAGCATCCAGAGGTGCTGTACAATGATACATAACCGCTTACATGCCACTCATCATGATGAACCCCCCTACCTGCTTAATCAACACCTACTTGTCTGAAGGCACAATACATTTCAGACTTGGATAACAAAGACTGACAAGTATCTACGTAAAAGTAGAAGGCAATACAAAGTACTGAATGCCTAGTAACAAGCTAGATTTAAAACCCTCTCTTTAAAACCCTCTCAACATCTCTACTCCAGTTGTGAATGCTGGTTCTCAGCCACTTTATTTTGGTAGAATAAGAAATGCTATTAAGTGGGAACGCTATAAAATTTAAATTGTAATACTGGCTCTTCAATAGCCCATTATCTTCAGAAATTTATTTAAAATTGATAAGACTTGCCTATTCCCTGCTGAAGAATGAGCAACTGGTACAGCAAACTTTTAAAAAATGCCACAATACATAGCAAGTGTTTCTGCTGCGGGAGGCACTTCCATTAAGACAAATACAATACATCTGTCTTTTACATACAGTGTGCTACATACATATTATAAAACAAAATTAACCCAACATTTCAACGGCAGAATGATCTTTACTCTCCATCCACTCAAAACCTGATGTAGTCATTGAGTTAATGGATTCATTACAGATTTGTTGAAACAATGGGTCATTCTTTAATTCTTCCAGTGTAGCATCATCGTCTTGTCCCTGCTGACGACCTGGATCAAACAGTAGATTTGTGTCTAAAGTGTTCAGATCGTTAATGCTGCCTGAGAGGTCGGAAGACAACCTGATGTCGTTGGAAAAGACAGATGCAACATTACTGAGATCAGATGCCACCTGATTCACCAGCTGCTGGTTGGTTTGCAGGTTGTCCTCCCCTAAAAGGTCTTTTACAGTGCTGCTGAAATCTAATTGCTGCTCTCCAATTTCTGATTGTGCTTGGTTGTCTCCAGAAGAAAAACTGATCTGATCGGTGCTGCTGTTTTTTGTGAGGTAAGTTGGTGTTTGGAATTCATAAACTGAAGTGCTGGAATTGATCATATTTTGTGAGTTGGCACTAGGAAAAGTGTTCGTTTCTAAAATTTGAGTGAGATTCATCCTCGCTGTATAATTTGAGGGCATGTTGTTCATTCCCAAACCTCTCACTGCATCATCGCTATCAGAGTCAAGTTTGTTTAACAACACGTTCGTTATTTTTTTAGTGTTTGTTTGTTTCTGAAGAGACGGAAAGGCTGTCTGCATCATGACAGTCAACGGAACAGACTGGCTTCTCTGAGCTATATTATTGGCACTGGTGTCTGCATGGATATTTGTGAACACATTGTGAACTTCTGGTGTCACTGGACTTCCAAAAGGGGTCAAGTTAGAGCGTAGTATGTTAGAAACAGGATAGACAGTGCTTCCGCTAAGATTACGTTGGCGATGGACAGCAGGGCTCACACTCCGGCATCTGAAACTATTTCCAACAGAGGAATTTGTCCCCTTGTTGTCCAGTGGGGCAGGAACAGCAAAGCCTTCTTGTTTGGTGGTGATGTTTACAGAGACTCCCTGATGCTGCACAGGTGAAACAGGAGTCACACGGCCAAAGTGAGTATCATGGTGCCGGGACTGAGACTGATATGACTGGCCAGGAACTGCAAAAGCATGAGGTTTCCTGAAACGATCTTCCACTAACTCCTGATAGCTTGGAAGAATGCCATGGCTTGAAACAGATGAATTACCAACTCCACTGTACCCATTATTCATCCACTCAAGTTTGGTTTTATCAGGGTGGGTAGCCATAGGTCGCTGCATTGGTTTCACAGGACTACTGGAGACAATGCTGGCATCATGATATGCCATGCTAGAGCTTATTGGAGTAAATGCAAATGGATTTCTGCATTCCACAGGACTAGGAGGGACACTGCTGCTGCAGTTAGAATGAGGCGTTCCAATGGGTGTGTGCCGGCTGCTTCCTAGAGCACTGTCTACAGGAGTAGTTTGAGCCAGTCTTGAACACGGACTCTCTCGTGACACATTCTGAGACCCCGCCATCATTTCTGATGTGGGGGTTGGAGTTGGGGTGGGGGTTGGAGTGGGAGTAGGAGTGGGAGTGGGAGTGTGAATTGGAGTGCCACTGTTATGGACTGAATGGTAGAAGTGAGCACTGCTTGGATGAGATGACACTGGAGCTCCTGGAGCTGCTGCCTGGCTCTGAAGTGCCATTGCTAGACAACCCCCATAAGGATGTGAATTCATAGACATTTGCTCCTCCATGAGCACCAGTTCCTCTACAATGCTGTCCTGTGTGAGGTCTTCATCAAATGAGAAGAAGTTCTCATTTGATTGGGGGACTGTGTGTTCAAACTCTTTTAGCTCAGACTGCAAAGGTAACTGATTTGAAGACTGTCCTTGAATTTGATCCAAAGGAGATTCCTGGATCTGACTCTGTAACTGTTGGCTGTATGCTTCCTGCTGTACGCCTTCACAGTGCACTGGTTCCCACACAGATTCCTGTAAATCACTAGAGCCAGAGTGTCCTGCAATAGTCATAACACTGATATCCTGCTGCTGTTCACAGTTCACAGATGTGAAGTCTGAGGTTTTAGTGATATGCTGCCAGGCATTTGGATTAAAGCTGCCATCAGATTTTGAATCATTTTCTAAGATAAACAAGTTCCCTTCCAATTTTACTTTTACATCTGGAGATGATGCTGTCAGCTGCTGTCCTAAAGCAGCATCACCAGTATTTACATTAGAACCTAATGGACAGTTTGTCACTAAGTGCGTTGATGTTGCAGAATTTACTTTTATAGTTACTTTGCCAGGAACTTGAGGAAGTGCAGGAGTACTGTCATTTTTAGCAAGTGATGCAACCTTCTGAACCTTCTTAACACTGATCACTTTTTGAACTTCCATGTTGTTACCAACTGAAAGCTGCCCCACCAGTGGCTTCTTTGCAGGTGGCACCTGGGAATCCGGAAGTGTGGAAGACAGTCGCTTCCTTGGACTTTTAGTGCATGCTTTGTCTTTAATAGCAGAGTCACCACTAGGAGGCGAACTGATGCTGGTGCTGGAGAAATTTTGACTGACAACTGAGAGGGTGAGAGTGCTTTGATTATTGCCTGCTGAAGAAGCTGGTGTGATTTCACTAGGCTGGGTTTTATATTTGGTCCTTGCTTCTTCAGCTCCCTGATCACAGCCCTTAACTGTTTTCACTTCACTGATGCCCTCCGGTGAAGCTTTCAGGTTTGAATCCTCAAAATTACTCCTCTGAGCAGCAGGCAGGCCAGAGGCTCCCTTTAAAGGCTTAGACATGTCAGAATTCTCTTGGCACTGTGTTTGGTTCTCATCCAGTAATGCTTCTGGTTCCATTTTGATCTCAACTGCAGATGTTGCTGCAACACTGCCAGTCTTAGATCCTGGAGACTGAAGTGAAACGACAGATCCATTTTTAATTTGTGGTACAGTCCTTGACTCTTCTGTTGCTCCTGTACTGGTATTCACTGACGTTGTCTGTTTGACGGGTACACTACTGCTGCTAGGGGCAAGAGATATTGCTGTCATTTTTACCACATTTAAGGAATTCACGTGTGGAGCTGGCACAACAGTCTTAATTGGGCTACTGGTGAAGAGCACCGTAGTGGGGGAACGGATGGTGAGAGCACTGGTGTTTGCTGGCTTAGGTAGGATCTGTGGGTAACGAGGCCGTGCAGAACGGTCACCAACTGGACTGGCTGGAACATTCTGAGGAGTCTTTGGTGACTGTTTGACTGACTGCATGTGCTGAGTGACCACCTGAACGTTGAGCGGAAGAACCTTACTATCGGATGCGGCCATGGGACTGGGAGATGTTACCAGTTGTCTGGTCCTCGGTACCTATTTGTGTAGAAAACAAAAATGTGGTTTAAACAAAAATGTAGGCACCTAAAGAAATCTAATGGCTTGTGTTAACCTAAGGGATGGCAGAAAAAGATCTACTTCTTAAGGATTAAAAGGATGCTAGTTATTCATGTGTAAACTGGCACCATCCTGTGCCCTATGCACCCTTCCAAAGTAGCAGTGTTCACCATAAATATTCAACAATACACAAAACAGCCGCTCTTCCATACTACTGGTCAACTTCCCCACAACTTACATAACAAACAGGAGCAGCCATGTCATACCATCCCACAGCCCACCTCATTCCCAAATGCCTGGGAAAAAATGAAAAAATAGGAATGAGCGTTTAAACCAGTGAAAGATCACAACGGAAGAATCAAGCTGTGCTGTATTTAAGTGTTTTGAGGAGTACTTGGAAACCACTGCTTTTAGCTTACTAGAACCCATGCTAATTCTTTGGGTCTTGGCAATCAAAGTTGAAACCCTAGTCCATACCAACATCTGTGCACTCCCTTCCTTGAACAAAGGAAACTAAAGCATGGAGGTGTTCAAACATTATCAGTTTTCAAAATTCCAGCAGTAAATACAATGCAAACCAAACATTATTCAGGAAAAAAGAGCCAAAAAAAAAGAAGAAATCAGTATTACTCAGCTGAAGCAGTCTAGTTAAGTCTGTTCTATTGTCAAAAAAAATGTCAAAGGTCCACCAGCTTTGGGCTAGCTTGGTACTCAGCAGAAGACACACAGTGGAATGATGTGGCAGGTAGCACGATATCTGTCTGCCTGTGACTGCTCAGTACAAATGACCATATACTCATTTACAGGTGAGTCAACTGAGGACAACCTTTGACACAAGTCCAAAGTAAAGGTCAGACTGACACCTCTGAACCATCACAAGACACCTTAAAACCCCTCTACCATCATGACCCTCTGCTCCTTTGTACAGATATTCAAATGAAAGCAGAGAGATAGTTAGCTGTGTTAGTCTGACGTCAGGCCAAAGGTAGAGCAAGGTGGCACCTTACAGACTACTGATTCAGTCATGACCTTTCACAGGCAGCAACCTACTTCATAGTTTTTAAGGTGCCAGCCTTCCTTCTGTCAAGTAAGGTTGAAACTAATGCCAGTGATGGTCCCTCTAAATCAGTAAAGCTGCATTTACACTACATACTAAGTGTTTAAGCAATGCATTGTGTGGGTTCCTGCAGCTTGGGAAACTTTGCCCTAAACATAATTCTTCTAATACATAACCCAAATTATTCCTAAATTCCACTGCCACTGACTTATGCCAAAGATAATCTTAGCCCATGCTATGTGTCATTCTACTGCTTCCACATCCATCATGCAAAATTATTACATTTATGGCTCTGGCACTTACTTAACATAAAAGAAAAAGCCACTGAGACAGAAAAGAGCCTTTGTATCCGTATCTGTAACATGTCTATTCCATTTACGCTACCACTTAGGTATTTCTCAGGACTAATGTAAACAGTGAACAACACTTTCTCTAAGATTGTCTGGCTTGAAAGGTTTGGAGAACACTGGAGAACAATACCGGAATGGGGCTGGGGACAGCTGCCACTACGATACCAATAGGCTGAGGAGACAAGATGGCAGGGCTTCCATTAGAAATACTAGCTACTCCATTTGTTGTAGCGCCTTCTGTTTTCTTAGCTGGAGACTCTCCTGGCAAGGGAGACTGAAGTTTCTGTTCCTGTTGCTTCTTTTGGATCTTACGCTGTAGCTGCTGCTTGGCATCGACAGGAGATGACAAAGTTTTCACTTGAGGCTGAAAGGAATTGCTTTCAGCAGTGGGTATAAAAGCAGAGGGCTGGGAAATCCCTTTTATTCCTGAAAGCAAAAAGAAAATAGTTGAAATGATATGTGCCAGGTCTTGTGCCTGATACTCTGTATGGAAATACATACTTGGTAGCACATCAGGCATGTGAAAGCATCACAGTTATCAAGTGGGTTTTATACTTGAACAGATATTCAGTATCAATTTATTTCTAACATACAAGATAAGAACCCTTGGTGTCAGGCAACTTGGATGCTCTTTATTCTTGTCAAATGACTGCATTAATATTCTGTTTCTGGAAATCCCAATTTGCCTAATCAAAATGAACAATACTATGACAGTGCATTTCATACAACTGACAGTAGATGGCAATGAATATATTTTGGAAGACACTTGTTAAACCATCTTTATCGGGTCTTTTGTTTCCAGTATTTTAAAGCAGATCTAAAATACAAATTTCCTTAGCTTGTGGAAGAAGCAGCACTAAATGGAGAAGACAACATTCAAATCACCTTGGAGTATGTAATAACTAATATCAGCTGCAGTATAGAGATTTAATTGATAACAGCATCTAATGGCCAATGCTGGAAGTATGTCACAATGCTATTAACACATGGAAGAAAAAGTGAGAGGGATATTGAAAGGAGGACAAGAAAAAAAGGCAAAAGAAAGGTGAAAAGGTGATGGCACTCAGAAGAGGAGATGCCCCTGTTGATTGTAAACGGGTAACGGGCCTTCCAGGCAAGTCCAATCAGGGATCATTCTCGTGTGTAGCTCGAATCAATCCCTGATTATCAAATCATGTTACAAGCTCATTCTTCGGAAGGTTAAAGTATTATTTGGTAACTGAATCTGAGGATTAGCATGTTCTTAAAGAAATCTCCCACTACTGTCACTTGCCTGTGTAAAAGTGTTATAACACTGTTTCCTTTAACATTACAAGTATTTAAAAATTATACATGAAGTAACTTCTAAGAATTTTCCAGATACATCATCTTTAGCCAACTGCCAGACCCAAATTGTACAGCATCAGCTCTGAAACTGTTTTCAAGACTCCAACCTCTAAGCAACACTCACTAGCTTTGAGTAAGTATAGACAGACTACAGAATGTCACCTTTTTTCAGCTTGGTTTCATTCAGGGAAAACCTGCCCCAGTTTAGCTTTCACTTGCTGCAGGGTAGGAGGCAAAAGGACAGTAACCATAAAGCAGTTAGTCCCCACCCTCTGTTAATTTTGGAAAAAGTCTTTTAACATTTTATAGGAGTTATTAAACCCCCATCGTTCAAGGGTTTATGCCAATTTCCAAGAATTAGGTGGTTTTCTTGTTTCTTCTTTTGATGCATCTGGTCCTACCCAGTATTAGGTTGGATAAAATGAACTGATTCAAAATGGCAGTTCTTATCTTCACCTGCACAAAGGGAAATGCAAACCTTAACTATCAAGTATTTTTGTAGCTTCTTAATAATGAACAAAAAGCTAAATAAAACTGCAAAAACCCCAAAGGCACACAACTTGCTCAGAAGCTGCACAGCCAACCCCCTTTAGCACCTTTTATTTTTAATGTGGTAGTCGCTGACACCTGCTGACCTAGTTGGGCTACATGAATCAGAGCAAACAATTCAGGAAAGTGTGTGCCTGATATGCCCGAAGAGCGCCCCTAAGAACACCAGCTACTGATAGACAGTTACATGTAATCAAGTAGCAAATGCAGTTACAATCCAGGCTTTGTCTACTAGCACTTTCATGGTGCCGTCACTATAGGCTCTATCTGGGCACTATGACCCTAATCTAGCAAAGCGTTAAGCATGCACTCAAATTTAAGCATAGAAATAGATTTATTACTTTAAACATGCAAATATTCATATTGAAACTTAAATATGTTTTTGAAGTGCCTCACAGGCTCAGGACCTATATGATACAAGGGTTATAGGAAACACAGGACCACTCTGGAAGGGACAGTCAATTCTTCTTCCTAGTAGCGACACATGCACTTGCTATGTACCTTTGGGAGTGGTACTAGTATCTGGCATCAGCACTGTGCAAGATGGAAAACATATTCTTCGACTGTAGAGCTTGAACTCTACAAACACCCATGAAGTATGTGGCAACTGGAATGCCCAACAGAAACTGGAAAGGCTATACTTGTACTGTAAAATGGCTCAGATCACCAAGATTGAGTCACTAACAGATTGCAAATTCATACCAGGACTGGGAGAAAGAATTTGAGGAAAAGCACTGTGAACTCTTCTTTTGTTTGGTTAAACTTTCCTCATTTCATCTGCCTTCTCTAGATTACACAGTCCCTTTTTGCTAATTACCCTAAAATCCCAGTCAATGTAAACCACAGATTATGAAGTCACTTTAAGGCCAATTCAGGCTTCTTTCTCTCTTACTAACTTCCAAACTTCTCCAACCAGAGCAGACAATATTCTGCTACTCCCCATCTTTGTAAGCGGAAAATTTAAGAAGTTGTACCTGCAGCAAAAATGGTCAAGCCAATGTTCCTCTTTTATGTGGTGAAAAGAACCATTTTAACAGTCCAGACTGATATCACAGAACAGGCACAGTTCATGCAACGGCAATGCCATCTTCCCCTTTCCAATTCTCCTTGGGCTTCCTACTCAGTCAACCAACAAAAGGGAACTAATTGTGGCAGCAGTTTAGGCCCAGATTCAGGAAAGCACTTAAATATAACCTTAAAGCCATCCCTATTCAATGCCTGAGTTCTGTTCACAGCTGGGACATTCACTGAATTGAGGTCTTAGTGATGCAGACTTTAATCATTAGGAGCTGGTGGCTAGGGGTGTGTAAAATGGGCTGTATTCAATTTGGATTCGGCCCAAATTGGGAACAGTGATTTGATTTGTTGATTTGGATCACTGTCCCCGATTCGATTCAGCTGAATCCGAATCTGAAGATTCGATGCTGATTCAGAGAATCAGCAATTGAGCCAGACACAGCTTTAAATGTTTTTTCTATGTACCTCGAGCTCCCAGGCACAGCTGGTGAATGCTGCAATGGTGGGGTGGATGGAGCATCCTACAGGTGTGTGGGGGGGCCCCCCCACATGCTCAGCAGCAAACCCAGAAGTGGACTGCTCCCCCAGCTCGGCAATCAGCCATGGGGGGACCCTGAGTGCCCCCCCAGACCCAGGAGGTACCAGTCTACTTCTGGGTCTGCTGCCAGGCATGCTGGGGGCCACCCCTGTACTCCTGTGGGATGTTCCACCATCGCAGCGTTCACAAGCCGCCTGGTACCTTGAGATATGTAGAAAAAGCTGTGTCTCTGTCTGAATCTTCAAATCTTTCCAAATCTCTCTGAATTGATTAGGAAGGTTCTGATTCAGTTTGGTGAGATTAAAGGGTCTCCTGATTAGATTTGGATTCAGAGATTCAGCCACCAAAGCTCTGCTGAATCAAATCAGCGGCCAAAGCTTCACACAGCCCTACTACTGGTGGCACATCACCACTCATTTCACCTAAGGATGATTAGACACTGACATCTTTCAGTCATTCAAACAAATGACAGACAGCACATTTTGCAGCCAACTACTAAGCTTCATGGAGCACCCAGTGTTGCCCCTCAGATATATTCTGAGAACTAAGAAAGGTTTAAAAAAAACACAGTCTCAGTGCAATTAAATACTCACAAACAGGGAAACCTACATTTCTAACAGCAAGTTCAATAATCCAAAAAGGATAAAAATGACTAAACAGTACATACAAGGCATATCAAGCACATGATTAGAAACTATAAAATATACATTTATCTAAAGAAATAACAATCTAGTTAACATTTGAGAGAATTTAAAATTAAATTTAAGTCCTAAAGTCTCAAAAAGCTTTTAAAAGGTGGCCAGGCTTTTTGGGAAAAGGACTTCTCACTTAGGTTTCCTTTGCCTCTTCTTCTCACCCACCCAAACTTTGTTCAAATGAATGCAAGCAAATGCTATACTCTATCACCTGTAAGAAACTACTGCCTACTATTGTCAACACCAGGTTCATCAAAAATCCAGCACCCAGTGCTGCCCCTGCATTCAGAGTTAACCCATATGGTGCTTGAGTGTGCAATGAAGCAGCTTTGTGCACAGAGCCAGGACCCACACCACATGTGGTGCCCACCCTGTGGCCCTCTCTGCATGCAGTGCCACCCCCTGGCCAATTCGAGACCTGTGCTATATGTCCCAGACTGGCCAAGTGGTGTCTGTCCAGGAAATACTGCAGTCCTATATGTCCTGGACTGCCGCCTGGGTGCTCTGGGACAGGTGCTGCATGTGGCATGAGTCTTAGATTGAACAGAATGGGTGCCACATGTGCTGGATCCAACATGGTAAGAGGAAGCCTGGCCACACCATTCCATGGATCAACCCACGTCACTCATCCAGCCCATGGGATCAGATTATTTTGACACCCCTAGACTATATCAGTCTCCCCAGTTTCCTATTTATCTTACAAATAGTCATCATTTCACAACATGCATTATTTTTTTCCAGGAATAAGAATTAGCTCGTTACCTGCGGGTGCCCCTGCCATTACTGTTAAAGCTGCCATCGATTTGGTACCGATGTAATGACTTTTTACAAGGAAACGAGCTAAATCCAAAACGGAATCAAAGGGCTGGCTGAGCACTTTCTGGGCCCATTCGCATACAAGCTGGCATGCAGCAGACACGACTTCCTCATCAGCACTTTGAAGCTGCCCTGATGACTCTGCCCCATCCAACTAGCACAGAGAAAAAGTAGAGACTGGTTACCAAAAAGAAACAAACACCATAAAGCAAATGATAACGCAGGAACGGAACATATTTCCTTAGAAGTCTGTGTATTCCTTTTACATCAGCATTATCCAAGACAAAACACATCAACATTCCTACCACTTGTTCACAGGTAAAGACATTATGTGAGGCTAATATTATATTTCTGGAAGAAAAGAAGAATACTGCACGAGGAATCCTAATATGTTAAATGATCCACAATCTGAAGTCCCTTATGTAAAAAGCCAAACTAAAATTAGCACACTTTTAGTGTTTTGCTACTTTTTGTTTTCTGAGACTACCAATTTCCCATGCCACCTATTACTGGGAAGCAGTTTGCATCACTGCAACTCCTGCTCCCTCTCCTAATAGCAATCTGATTAATTTTGTAGAGAAAACAAAATACAGAGACTTATTAATTAAAAAAAATAACTTGTGAATGGCAGCACTACAAAAATCTGCTTCACATTCTAAATCATATTTTTAAACGACCAATTTTTGTTGAAGCTTAAAGCAAATCAGACAAGGCTTGTCTGATGATAAGAGTATTGTAGAAAACTCCTATATATAAAACTGTTTCAGAAAGTAATGGCAATTTCAAGATAAAACCATTTTGCGTGCAGTGATTGCTTACTGGACCACATCACTTCTCTATACAGTAGTAAACGGTGGGTGGGCTTGATGATGCCACCAGTGTTCCCTACTACTATGTAGTCTCCCATTCATTGCACACAAAATGGTTTAATTTCAAAACTGCCATTACTTTCTGAAGCATCCTTGTATTTTGAAAACTGCACAGCTCCTTAGCCTGTTTATTTCAGATTAAACTAATTTTCCTTTAATAAAGTTAAACAGTGAGAGAGAGTATAGAAAGAATTAGGTTCCACAAGTGTGTGTGCGTGTGTGTATATATACATATATATATATATATATATATACTGTACCCCATCTCCAGTTTTATGAAAATCAAGGTTGGGCAGTGTTGGCATATGCACAAAAGCTTTCTTCCTCAGTCCACTGTAACAATATGTGATCAAGAATTAAGGTCTAAACAGTTTCTGTTCCCTGGTTTATAAAAAAAAAAGCAAGCATTTCCTCCTGTTTTCCCTGCATAAACTTTATAAGCAAAAGGAGAAATGCAGGCTCCACACACCTATTGGCATTTCCCCCCCATTAGGCTTGGAATTAAAATTATGTGACTATTAGGTTCCTCTCCTGCACTGTTGTTCATCTGACTGGACCCCTGCACTCTTGTCGAGTCTAAATGAAATCATAAAGGTTCCACATGAGCACAGCAGTCCACCTACATGCTCTCACTAGCAAGTCTTGGTACATTTAGCTGATTTACAGGCTGGAATAGATCATTAGATCATGTAGTCAGACTGTCTTTACAGGATGAACAAAGACTTCAACCAGTTACCCCTAGATTTAGCCTGATAACTTGTGCCTGTCTAAAACATATCTTTCAGAAAAGCTGCCTTGAAGGCATCAAGAGATCGAGAGTCCCACCACTTCCTCTGGTAGTTTGTTCCCAGAGTCAATCATTCATTCTCTTGGTTAAAATCTGTCCCTCTTTTAAGTGAATGCATCTGGTTATAACTTCTAGGCATTGGTTCTTAGTATGCTTGTCTGTGCTAAAGCTAATGTGACTTTTAGTACTTGGCATCTTTCTTTATTGAACTACTTATATAACATGATTAGGTCACCTCCTAATTTTCTTTCTGGTGAGCTGAGCAGATTGACATCTTCAGCTCTCTCACAGCAAGGCATTTTTCCCTGTCCTCAAACAATTGTTAGATCTGCACTGCGCTGTCTCCAATTGTTCTACATCATTTTTAAAGAAGGGGATAATACAACTGAATACTATGTTTTGGCATCAGTCTCACCAAGACCATACAAATTCACCTCCCTACTCACTTCTACTGTAACCCACTTGTCTATACATCTAAGCCTCCTCCAGTTCTTCACACTGGATGTCTTAATAAAAGTGTTACGTGATACTAGGTTGACTTTATTGGTTTGTCATGCCTTTAACTGCTTGTTTGCCAACATCATCAGCTCAGATATCAGGTTGAACTGGTATTTTTTGACAATCAGCTCTTTTCTCTCCTCTTTTAGACATTAGTTGAGCTTCTCCCATTTATGAAAAGCTTCCCTTTAATCTGAACACTTCTGTGGCTTGACAGATAATGATAACAAGGTTTAAGAAATACAGTTCAAGAAATATTACGGGCTTTATGCCTCAGTTTAGGGATGTGCACTGGTACAGCACAATTAAGTAACATATTTTTTACTTGCATTATTACAACAGTATAGGTATGGCACAAATCTAATGCAAGTTGCTTTATTCCAATATTCATCTCTTTATTTTTAAAGATAAGACTAGGTTCCCAGAATAAATAACTGCAGGAACAACTAAGCACTAGAATAAGACGACCAGCAAAAATCAAGTAGGGACAAAATTCATGAAGATGTGCCTTGCATCTTAATGATAAAAAGTTTAACACATTTCTAAGCATTATACCAAGTACTTTGGGGAAACTGTCTGCATTTCTTATTTAAATTTATTTCTAAATTTAGCTAGCAGTTGAGCTACAACAACAAATGTTCTTTAAGCAAGGGCAGAAGAGATTACTGAAAAGTGTTTTAGCAAAGGATATTTTGATTTGCCTCTTGTGCCCAGACGGCGGGCTTTCATATTTGGAAAGACATTTTTCATGATCTTTCCAAAGTCAGCAGCACTTAATGGATGGTAACCAAGATTGTCACAATAGCTCCTGCAACAGAGGGAAAGAAATTGTGAATGAAACAAAATAAATGACAATTCTACATAACAGACTTCTATCAAAGACTTTCAAAGAAAAATAATCAGATCAGAACTATAGTCAATATTGGTGAATCTAGCTACAATAAATTGAATAAATTAAATACACAGAATTATTAATACGGTCAATTTTACTCTGCACACTTGTAAGTTCAAACTCAGGTGGAGATTCAATACACAGTGGCCTTGTCAAGAGACCAGTTAGGAACTGCTGTCCTAACTGATAACTTGATTAGGATTTCATGTTTTGTGTATTTAAGACATGGGTACAATAAAAGGAGAAATGTGACCAGCCAAAAAGTGGGTAACAACTGCTTGGGTGTGACAAGGTGTGACATCATGCATGATTTTTTAAAAGCAGTAGGAGAGAGATTTTGCCTCTGTCGAGAGTGTAAGGTCTTGTCCACATTAGTTCCAGAAAGGTCAGAACCTAAATTAATAAATTCACCTTCCTAAAAAGTCAGCTTCATTCTCAAGTGTTTAATGTGAACATACACTGGGGAACTGGATACTTGGGGACTGTTAATGAGTGACTGGGACTGTAGGGGTTTGTCTTCACACCAATTTGCCCTGGTTTAATTACTCCAGCACAAAGCCCTGTGAGGACAGTTTCATTTATTTAAAACTGATTAGATTGGTTTACCAGGCCTACATTAATTCAGGTTTGTTCTATGTACAGCTGCTGCATTGCTATAACTATATCAGGTTATATAATTAAAGTGGTACAATCTCTCACTGAGGTGCAATTTTATTGGCACAAAGGTACTTCTGTTGGCAAATAGGAATAAACTATACTATCAGCAATTTTTTTTTCTCCAGCATCCAATGGTAGAAAAGAGCAGAAGGATTTTTATTTTTATAGCCACCCCTCTTCCTGCCAAAAAAGTAAAATCATTTTAAAGTAGTAGTAATTTTACTCCAAAATGTAAATCTTGGGGAAATTTATAGGCACATGAATAGCTAGGGATAACAGTGGGAACTCTTCTGAAACCATATCTGTATAGATTCATAGTATAGTCATAGATTTGTATAGCAGGGGTTTATGGTAGCATACATATTTGTTGTATGCACTTACACACCTCTTTTTCTTTGAGGACAAAGCATTTTACAGATATGAATTAATTAAGCCTCAAACATTATTGCAAAGTATACTTATTTATGTTCAATGATCTAACCAAGGTCATAAGGTTGCAAAACTTGCTCTCCTATGCTCTAACCATAAGATCCTGCTGCACTCCTCAGCAAAACACTATTAGAAATATTCAAAGATATTCAGCTTTTGAAAGAAAGAAGGAGCTGTGCATAATCTTCCCTATGCAGACCTCATATCTGGACAGCAGAGAAACAATCATTTCACACACCAGCATGTGGTATTCTAAACAAATATGACAGAATTCAGCTGCTGTGACTAACAAAAACACATTCTAATTATAAATAAAAACAGGGAAATCACAGTGGTTAGAGTAGATATGAGGACTTAACTTAGAGATGTGACAGCACTCAGGAAAAAGGAGTTTCATTCCTTTTTGCAAAAGTAGCAGTGGCAGTAATTACCAGCGACTTTGTGCACCTCAGTAAACTTAGTGAAGGTCTGTTCTGAAGACTAATCTGAATGGTGGTTGGAACAGGTGTTGAGATCCTGTGAACAGCATTTTAATAGGGAACTTCCTCGATACTGCAGAACACATATCTGAGTTGGTTTTCCATTACTGCCAGCATCAGTGAGTACATAGGGCTGGCAGATCATGAGTGGAGGAAAACAAGACCCACCTTATGAGGTCCAAAGGAAAAGGAAAGGAGGATGAAGAGCATTAACCTCCACTGAGCGCATCTGCAGATGCTTCCATGCAACCAGGGGGCAACTTACATCTAGTAATGCAGACAGTGATGGGGGAAGGGACAGGAGGGGACTTTCTCATCATTTTTGCTTTCTTTAGGAAAGTGGTTTTTAACCTTTCTAGACTCAAAACACCCAAGATACCCCTCCATAACTGTTGTGGACTGATTTGCACCATATGTAACAAAAATATTACACTACCTAACTCCTTGCAAAGGGGCCAGGCAGTGGGAGCAGAAGAGAGGCCTGAGCCTGAGATCGTCGTCTCACACTTCAGGGGCAACCTTAAAAAAAAAAGTCTTGTGGAACACAAAGGTACTCTGGCACCCTGGTTGAGAATCACTGCTTTAGGGATGGAGGAAACTGAAGAGACCAGGGCAACTGAAACCCAAGAAAATTCTTGTGATAACAGTGATACTATTTCTACAATTTGCTATACCTTTCCAGTTGTGCTAAACTGCTTTATAGCTAATGCCAAGCACAGGTCTACCACCTGGAGTCAGAGGTAGGTTCACCTACTGCCATTGGTTGGCTCTGCAAAGACCTTTGTAAGCCAGTTTCCCCTATCTTCAGCTTTTAACCAGCCTGCTCTGGACTCTGAATGCATTCTCAAAATGTGTGATACTGCTGCTGGCTGATATGAATTACTGTATTCTAGTTCTCCACTGTAGTTTGGAGCATTGTCTCCATAGCAAGCATATGGGGTATTATAGAATATCTTTTATTTAGTCAGTGAAATCTGAAAGGGTAGATGCTAAAATCCTTGTGTGAAGTTAAGTGCAAGTAAAACCCAGTTAAATTAGTAAGCACCAGTCTTAGGACTTAATTAATCAGTTCTTTTAGAATTAAATTTATTTGCACTTTAGGAAAAAATGCAGTCATCAAGCTTAGAAAATCTGTTTCTAACTAGTATGTAGTAGCAGCCACAGACTTAAGTAGTGGATAAGGCCCATATGCCCAGGCCAACAATTCCTGCCAGCCTGGAATTTCTGTTATTTTGCAGACAGCCCATTCCATGAGGCCTTGTGCTCCTTCCTCTTGTTCAGCCTAAAATTTTTCACATCCATCTCCAATCTCTTATAGACCAAATTCCTACTGACAAGAATAAAAGGGTATAAACTACCTATACCTAAATTTATGCTAGCAATCAGAATAAATTCTAACCAAGAGAGGAGGGAGATTCTGGAACAGCCATCAAATAAGAATAGTAGAGAAGCTATTTTTTGATGAAGCTTGATCAGCTTCTGAAAAGGAGTCATATGATGTGACAGCAGGGGACTAAACTTAATGACCCAGTAGGTCTTTAAGTCTAGTCTGGGCATAAGAAGCAGAGCCTGACCAGTGGTAGAAGCTTGTACAATTGCATGTGCCATTTTCTTCAAAATATTTTTCTCTTCAACTGAGGATAAGATTCTGCATAGTCTGTACTATGTCCATAGGGCCTTGCTCAAACAGATGGCGGCTCTACTTTAATAAAAGCTTCAGGACTACCCTCTCTGGTCCAGCTTCATTAAGCCCCCCTATACACCTTGCCAGCAAAAACCCCCTGACCCTGGAGATGGTGACTGCTGGGATTCCTAAGGCTTGAGGGTTTTATGCTAGGGGTGCACCCCTGCAGCTGAGAGCCCTGTCAGCTAATGGGGCTCCCAGCCTCAGGGGAGACCCTGCTACATGTGTAAATTATAGCGCAATAGCAACCAGCTATAAAGTTAGTACATATTTCTGAGGTCTGAGTTCATAGCTGGTTGGAGTTTTTTTATGGTGTGATAGATACTTTACACATGTAGCTGATCTCCAGGTAACTGCAATACCTGCAAACTTTAACAGCGGGCCTAAGGCTCTGTAATGGCTTCTGGTGATATAGGCCCAGGTGGCAGATGAAAAGTTGTGTCAGTAAAACTCTCCCTTCCCTCATGGGGAAAAAAGACAACAAGGGGATGCATTTATTCACCACATCCTACTGCGCATCCCGTTGCATATCTTTAAAGATGCATCACCTAGCACAGTGATTCTCAGCTGGGGTGCCATAAGCGCCTCTGAAAGGTGCCATGGAGTGCGAGGGGATAAGCAAAGGCTTAATGTTCTCCTTGCCTGATTGCTCCCATCCCCCACTGCCAGATCCCTCTACAAGGATGTAAACCCTGCAATAAATAAATTAGTTTTTAAAATGGCGTACTGCTCAATTCATAGAAGGTATGGAGGAATGTCTCAATTAAAAAAAGGTTGAGAACCACTGATGGGAACTGAGCCAGTAGAAGTGATCCACCTCCTACCCTGATGACAACTACAAGCCCTTAACTTTCCAGAGCTACTATTTTACTATTCTGTAACTTTTTAAAATCACTTTTAAGATGAGATGAGTGCAGTTACTTCTACCTAATCACAAGTCTGCATCTCTACCTAGATATTTTGCTTCTAAAAGTATAAAAAGGAAGGAATAAGTACAAAAGGGAAGCATTAGTGTATTGAAGTGCACTATTTATTCAGATAAAAGTCAACTGAAATGGAGAGCGCACATGTAAAAACTGCCTGTGCAGGATCGGTGCAGATTCAACCTTCAACATCTTACACACCTGGAATCCATACTAAATTGTAATAATACATACAGGCTAAAACAACCACATAAAGAACAGAGAACTTCATTTTGTAAAACTACAAGATGTCTGATGGTTAGCAGACATGCACATGCTGGTATTCTGCTGCAAGTCCTCCAAAGCCTGCGTAACCTTTCACAGGGGTGTGAACCCTCCAGATTTAGTAATCACAAGACATTTCCATATCTGTATGTACACAATGCAGAAAGCTGCTCAAATCACCTCACCAGCAGAGGCAGAAAACAATAGCTCGTGAATGACAGACAGAAGTAGTGTTTGAGGTGTCTAAATCCCCTTAAGTAGTGAGAAATGTCTTAGCTGAGCTAAACCTAGGCTACTATTTATATAGCTCTTCATACCTCCCACTCTGGGTCCATACCTCCCACTCTGGGTCTATTCTTCCTTTGCTGCTTGAGGTTAACTAATAAAAATACTTAGAGTAGCTAAATCTATTACAAAAAGAACAGATGCTTGAGAAAGAGAACAGATCCCAAACATTTGATATTTTCCTGAATATTTGCTCACCATCCTTATTTTGTTAGGGAAAACTATAACACACACAAAGCTAGATTTAGCCACACACTGAATCCATCCAAGTTTTACACTACACAATCTGTAGATGATGATTTTTGGGGCATCTGCAGCTTGGCACAGCATGGAAGCCAAGCAGATTTGTTGCTGAACTAGGCCATAAATTATTAAATAATAAATACATTTAAGAATAATGCTTACATTTTTCTCTTGCGCAGCAGCTGCTGTTGCCTTGTTGCCGTGCATATGGGTGATTGACTGTCTTGCGATTGGTTAGTTCAATGTACTTGCACTATTGGTTATGCTTTAAACTGCATCGCAAACTTGAGTTGATGGTGAGATTTCAGAAATAGGTGTGTGCATTTTTATCAACCCCAGGCAAATTAAAGCCATCACATTTCAGCACAGCCAGAATAAACAACTATAGTTAATTAAGATGAGCTATGAACACAGTGGAAGAAAACAGTGGTTGCAATCACTGCTGTCTTACAGAACCGTACAGGATTCAGCCTTATAAGTTGGAGGTACTCAGCATCGTTATAATTATTTTTAATTCTGAAGCTATATATTGACTATCCCTCAATAAGAGGATGATGTCTGCTGCAGGGGAGGGAAGGGGTGGGGAATAATGGTGAATTGTAAGGTGGCTGAGGAGTCCAACCCATGCTCTGCAAGTTTTTCCACTGATATGATAAATGGTGCCTTGGGCAGGGAGGGAAAGGGGCACAACTATTGGCCAGGATGTTGTGTGCTTTCCTTCTTCCTCTGCTGTTTCTCAGCTTCCTGAGCAAAATGGTTCTCTTCAAAGTGGGCAGCAGCTTGATGTATGGTGCAGCGCCATTGAGACCTGTTACCAGCCAGCACTTCCTAATTTGTAGGGTTGATGCCACCCTTCTTAAGCTATGCTTTCAGGGCGTCATTGTAGTGCTTACTCTGTCCTCCATGGGTCCTCTTACCATAACTAAGTTGAGAGAAGAGGACTTGCTTCAGGAGATGAGTGTCAGCCATCTGCACATAGTGGCCAGCTCAGAGCAGTTGATGTTTCATGATCTTTGCCTCAATTCTGGTTATGTTAGCTGCAGAGGGTGCTGGCATTGGTGCAGTGGTTTTCCTATCTAATGCAAAAGATCTTCCTGAGGCAATGCTGAGGGAACCATTTCAGGTGCTTAAGATTGCTTCAGTATATCACCCACATCTCATATCCAGAGAGGAGCGTGGGGACAACCACTGCATTGTAGACTAGGATCTTAGTATCTACCTGCAGATCTGTGTCAGCAAAGACACAGCGAAGCAGATTTACAAAGGATACACTGGCACAGCAAATTCTATGTTCCATTTTTACATCAAGACTGACTGACTGGAAGAGGTGATTGGCAAGGTATGGGAAATGCTTGATGTTTTCCAGGGGTTCTCCACCAACTGTAATTTGTGGGCGAAGGAGGGGTAGCTTGTCTTGAGGTAGGCTGATGGAGCACCTTGGTCTTCCCAATGTTAAGGGAGATTCCCAGGCTGTGATAGGCACCTGAGAAAAGGTCAAGGGTAGACTGCAGATTGGTTTCAGTGTGCATGAGTATAACAGTCATTAGCATACTGAAGGTCGATGATGCCAACCTGTAACTTTTGTTTTGCTGTGAAGGCACCTCAGGTTGAAAAGCTGACCATCTGTTTGATACTTAACCCAAATTCTGGGAAGGTGGTGGTCACACATGAGAAAAATCACACCAAGACAGATGGAAAAAAGGGTTGGGGCAATGACACAGCCCTCTTTGACACCAGTACAGATGGTAAATGGGTCTGTCTCTGATCCACTGCAAAGGATTGTGGCAGCCATCCCATCATGGAGTAGGCGGAGGACACTGATGAGCTTCAGTGGACAACCAAACTTAGCTAGCACCTTCCACAAGGCTTCATGATTGAGAGAGTTGAAGGCCTTGGTTAGGTCAATGAATGCCAAAAACAGCTCCTGGTGTTGCTCTCTACACTTCTCCTGGATCTATCATGTAATAAAAATCATGTTGGCGATACTCTGAGATGGTCTAAAGACACACTGGGATTTTGGAAGGACATCTTCGGCAAGGGGGAGGAGGAGGTGCAATTCAGTAAGAATCTTCCCAGGAACGGAGAAGAGGGCAATGCCTCAGTAGTTCCCACGCACTGATTCGTCCCCTTTCTTGAAGATGGTCACAATATTGGCATTCTTTAAGTCAGGTGGAACTTGTTGACCATATGTTGATGACGCTTTTGCATTAATACTGTTCCACAAGCTTTGAAGACTTTTGCAGGGATGCCACGTGGGCCTGGCACCTTATTGTTCTTGGTCTGAATGATGGCATGCCAGACTTCCTTGACAAATGGGAGATCAGCAAGAGGTTCTACTGCTGGGTGTTGAGGGATGGATTCGATGCCAGTAGCCAAGACCTCAGATTCATGGTTGAGATTCTGAAGCTATCAAATGTGCTTTCATCATTTGTTTTCTAGTTCAACTTCAGACAACTGGGTCAAGCATTTTCCTCTGAGGAACATTTGGATTTTAGTTCTGAATGAATTTGCAGTCAACCCTTTCCTGCCTGCTCCCTTTCCCAACAGCCCTCACTGTATTTTCTAGTTACATGGTAACTTTAAGATCTGAGAACACAAATTCGTATTGGCTTGGTGTTGGTTTCACACACTTTATAATAACCTGTGACCCTGTCAGAAGCAGAATTGCAGCATTTACTCTCTGAATCAGATACAACATTTGTGTATTACTCCAGAGAAAATACTTTAGTGGGAGAAATGTTAGTTCTGAAGTGTCCTGTAATGGGGAAACACCTCCTGCCCCTGTTCCACAGCAAGGACACGAGCACCAGGGAAACAAATTTGCATGGACGTGGAACTGGCCAGCCATACTCGCTGAGAGTGACTGTAGGGATTCTGCCAGGGAAGGGAGATGACTCCCCAATGAGCACTACAGTGTGCACCAGGAGCTGGCTCTGATTGACCCATGGACCCAAAAGGCCAGAAGAAAAGCCAGGTGGTTCACTTCCCCCGTGGAGGGTAAAGTGTGCAGGCAGGCACAGGCTGCAGCCTGGTCTGTGTGGAGGCACGGAGCAGAGCCAGAGCAGAATCAGCAGCCTCGGGAGCCCAGACTGGAACCAAAGACCAGAGCAAGCCAGTAGGAGAGCCAGCACAGTGAGTCCAGGTGGCAGGCCAGCTCTGAGTGGCTGGATTAGAAGTCGAGGCTGGGATAGGGGAAGCAGGGGTCAGATAAGGAACCCTGCTAGAGAGGATGATTGCCTGAAGTGAAGGATTGATCATCCGGTAAGGGATCAGAGAAGGGAAGAAAGAAAAGAGTCAATTGAGTAAGGAGGAACCGGTGTGTTGGGCTGACATGAGCCAAAAGTAAGCGGTTAGAGAAAACTCTGCAAAGTCTTGTGATCAGGGGGTTAATTAATTGAGAGTGGGCCTGCCCCATGGAGGGATTTATGTAAGGACTGATTGAAGGCAGATAATTCCTCCATGGGTGAAATGGTTTGCGTAAGGACTGATGATCCATGATTCCTCTGAGGGAAAAATATACCCGTGAAGTTGAACTGAACATGGAAGGCATTGCTGACTGTGGCGTATGCAGGACTAGACAAAGTTGTGTCAGCAAGCACAGAGAAT
Organism: Crocodylus porosus; assembly: GCF_001723895.1. Taxonomy (NCBI): domain Eukaryota; kingdom Metazoa; phylum Chordata; order Crocodylia; family Crocodylidae; genus Crocodylus; species Crocodylus porosus. The sequence continues at coordinate 17,084,815 of NW_017728911.1, read as the reverse complement.
AAAAGAACTGGACGCATTCACACAAGAGATATAAATATCAGCCTGGCCAGGTGTGCTGCTCCCAGTGCTGCTGGAGCTGCTCAGGTACTGCTCAGCTATCCCCACTTCTAGTGGTAACTCCTCTCCTTCCCCTACTCCGTCACTTTGGACAGCAGGTAGCGTGGGGAAACAACGGTGGACGTGGGGATGCATGCCAGATGCTACATGACCAGCAATGCAGGGGGAAAGCTGCAGCTGGATAGCTTTTGCCCCAGCGTGGGGCTCCAGCTCCGACCCCCAGCCACCTTCCACTCATTCCATCAACCCGGCACAATGAGCAGCCACCTGAGGGCAGCCAAGTGGGTGGAAGGCGGCCAGGAGCTGGAACTGAAGTCCCACACACTGGAGCAGAAGCTGCCCAGCTGCAGCTTCTCCCCCATGCCTGGCTGAGTGTGTGATGCTCAGCATGTGTCCTCACAGCTGCTGCCAGTTCCCCATGCTACCTGCTGCCCACAGCAGTGCAGCAGTGGAAGGAAGAGGACAAGGAGGGGGAGAAGCAGGAACCACCAAGCAGTACCTGGGCAGCTGCTGGGAAGCCGTGCGTGTTGCCAGGGCCGGGGCAGCGCTGTCAGCAGGCATGGGCAGGAGTGCAGCGTGGCTCAGTCCCACGCAGAGCACCGCTGGGGCAGCTGTGGGCTGGATTGCGGGGAGGGGGCCTGCAGACCACAAGCCAGCTCCTGGGACCCAGCTCATAGGCAGTCCACACACATGCATACCCTCACTCCCTCCACACACCTACCCCCCCCACCCCACAATATACAAAAGTAAGACTTTACTTTGAGCTATTATGCAATTGCCTCTATAAAAAAAAAACACTCAAAAAAACTAACTAGGACAAAATTATTTTTTGAAATAAAATTAAAATGTTATAGTAGATATTTGATTTTTAGTATATGGTTTGTCTTTTATCTAAAATTTGTTAAAATGATATCTTCTGAAAGATTGTATGCGCAGCCCGTGACAGCTCACCAAAACTCAGGTGTCCGGCCAGCCAAAATAATTGCTCAACCCGGACTTAGTACTTCATGATGTTTTTAAGGTCTTGTCCAAAAGGCTACTTCAGCGTAGCCTTTTGGACAAGGCCTTAAAAACTGACCCTACTCAATGTCTTGTGTAGATGTTAAAAACTATTAGTGTGTTACATTTTAGGTTTTAATCAGGAACATTGGAATAAATTTCCCCACATGTCCTACTACACAGTGTGCTGGGCACTGACCATCTGCCATCACCCTACACATGAAGAATCACTGCTATTTAGAGCCTCTTTACTTGAAAGAGGCTGTAGAAGTGTAGTGCAAGTTATTATGACTGTTCTTTATCCATAATATAAACCATATTTACCTTTGACAAAACTTTATTTAGAGTAATTTGAAGTGCAGTTTAAAACTATATTCTACCTTCAATGGTATAAATATTGAATACAGTAGCAGCCTGCATCTTCAAAAATTCATTCAATCACTGTGTCTGATTCTACATGCATGCATCTCCTGGCATAGTGCTCACTATATTAAGCACTAAAACTTATGTTCTATATGTCAATGGAATAATATATGGGGCCTATTTTTTTTAGTTTAATTAAAGTTTGCTTATAAAGGAAATATATAGCAGCTAGATAAATGTTTGTAAAGAGTATTCAATCAGATATATGGACTCAGTTTAGCAGCACTCACTTGTACTCATCATAAACCTCCTGTTTGGGAAGAGATGTCTCTGGGTGCTCCTCCAAGGTATTCCGAATCCAAGAAAAAGCATGCATTTGCTGTGCACGGCTTGATGACATTGAGATCTGATCACTACTGAAATGAGAAACAATTGTGTTAAGAGAGAATTCTGTACTATTTGGTTAGCATACTTAAGTGTTCATATGAGCTAGAGACTCGCATGAAAATATATCATGGGGAAGGAAAGGTTTCTCATAAATGTAATTCTTAATATTTTCCCCACGATAGTCTTCTAAAAGCTGTTTCTGCCTGAATAACAGCAGGCATCAACAAAACCAGAATCTGTGTGGGTAGCGTTGAAAGAAGTGATCAAATGCATATTGAATTATGCACCTTCAGCATAATTCCCTGCTTCACTGAGTTCTACAAGCAGGGACGTTTCAACAGAATGGTAGATGGCAGAAAGAGAGGGCCACTTCAGATGTGTTCATGTACCATAGCCTATATGCTGCCACCGCAAGCCCCCACTGCTCTGTGCACAAAGTCTCCCTGGCATGCCAGCAGGGCATGTGAGAAACTTTATCCAGAATTGCTCCTCCCAATGCACAGCTTGGAACGTCCATGACTCTTACACTGTATAAATCAGGGTCCGGAGATGACATTATAGGTAAACACCATTAGAGAAGGCTAATGATTTACCCAAAGAACCTTTCCTGCCTAGGTCCTTAGACCTACACAGCTACAACTTAAACCCCTTAGAGAAGACTCTGTATTCCTGAGAGATTTCTGTAATGCCAGTGCAGCAATTGGTGACTGACTGCAAAGAGTAACATGCAAGACAAGCAGCATGCAACCATCAACTGCAGCACTGTTCAGACCTCTAATCAGTTCACAGACCTGCTGCTTTGCCTACTGCATGTAGCAGGGCTGACGCACATGTTCTCTGCATGTCCACAAACTGTGGAATTTCACACAGCCCATCATGTTTAAAAAGTTATAGTCATCCCTCAGAGTTCCCAAATGCCTTTTACAATTGGTCTCAAAGTTTGTAGAAAAGTCTAGCTCATCAGATTCTCCTGCCTATCAAATTTGAAGTGGATTGATTCTTGTGATTCATTCTTAAGTTCACCAGAAGATAGAGCCTAATAAAACACTCTTAACTGGAAAAATTGAGTCTCCTAATAATAGATATATTCAAGAAAACAAGCATTCACAAAATGTTTACCCATTCTAATATCCACCCTCCCACACTTGCAATGAATATCTGTATGGGGGAGGAAAGATTAATATGAGATGTCGAGTGATTTCAGGGATAGAAAGGATCTAAATGAGCACATATTGCCAAACTTATGATGAAGCCATAATCACTCTACCCTCTTCTTTAATATTTTAAGTGCTATATTACAACCTGCTACATAAAAATTGAGGAAACAGCACACCTGTTCCATAAGCAAGCATTTAATCAAAAAGAACTCCCTCATAAATCTCTCACTACACGAGCCTCATATTTACAGTTTACTTTTTATGCATCAGATTTCCAAAATTCAGATTTTCTAAGGACTTATTTCTCTGAAAATATTTTTGAAAGATACTAGTCTTTAAAAAGATCCTACTTCTGCCAGAAACAGTGCATAAAGATGTATTTTAGAGATAATCTCACTGGAACTATTTTAGTATTAATATTAAACACACGCACGCACACACCTTTTCTCTCCATTGCTGGGACCCGAAGGCAGTTGAAGATAGAGGTAGAGTTTCTCTAGGTCTGTAAACTTCTCAACTTCTTGCTAGATAATGAGGATTTGTTGTTTTGTTTTGTTTTAAAAAAGGATATGATAAGTGACAAGAATGATAGATGAACAAAATCCCACAGTTTTCAAAATAATCTCAAATAAAATAGCATAACATTTGGCAATATAAAAGTATCAGGCTATAAGCTATTTGGGACAAAAGGCAATTTTCAGTTTTGTATTCGCATAGCACCTAGCACAATGACATTGTGGTATTGACATTATTTGTATTACTTACAAATAGGTATGAATCAAAAACATCTCTAACTTTAATTAGAAAAGAAAGAAAAATACCTTTTGTAACCAGAAGTTTCATTTTAAATCTTTCATTATGATTTCAACATCTTTGAGAACTACATATAACAGCTCTTCAATAACAAAGCATGATTCTTGGACTGAGCTGTACAATGATATCAAAAGTAAAATCCAGCAGACTGACAAAAGCTTTTCTACAAAATACATTTCCATCTACCCAGTACATGGTTGTCACAGGGTGATTAAATAGATATGGATGGTAACCCCTTCATCTGGTATAAATTGTTATGGCTCCATTGACTTCAGGATAGCTCAAAACCTTTGAATAAGTAAGATAAGATATAATCTTACTGGACACTGTCCATCCTCAGCATGAGCAGCAGGGTGTGATATGATGCTATTTTGAAGACACCAACATTTTGGTAATCACAGTGCTACTGGTCCAGCTGACTCAACTCTGAAATACTAGGAAAGTCAATCCTGACAACCTGGATGACATGTCAGCACATATGGCTCCTAAGGAAATACTGACATCTCACAGCAAGGTACAAACTGATTCCTTCAAAAGAAAAAAAAAATATGTGCAAGGTGAACTTATACTGGGTTTAGGTGTAGCTAAACTTCAATCACCTGTTTTATTTTAGCAGCCTACTGCTAAATAAACTAGACCTGTGTATCAGCAAACAGCACTGAGGTAACTGGAACTAGAGTGTTTTTTCTGAATGAAACACTGCTCTGTGATAAGGCCAACTTTCTTTTCCTTGACTGCTGCTTCACTTTTAATATAATTACTTTTCCTTTAAAAAATGCACCCAGAATATCTGCTTGTTGCACCATTTAATAGTGAATGAAACTGAGGAAACAAGAAACTAATGAGAATTTTGTCCCTAAATTCAGGTGAAGCTGAGATAAAGCTTACGGAGCCAAGGGGTCAACACCTCTGATAACTTACAAAAGGGGATATTATGAGGTGGATGACCACAGTATCTATTTTGCTTTGGAACTGGTACATAATTAACATCAACACAGTGTTGAACAAAAATTAGCTTGAGAAACATGCTCTTCTCCTCTCTGCTGCTCTCTACAAACAACATATTGCAAATCTCTTAAGAGGCCTGAGCCACTAGAAAATGAAAACAACTGAAAGATACTGAGCTGTATGAGGAAAGGAGCCCAAAGAACACAGGAGGTTTGGTAAAGGCGTTTATAGACATGCTCTGGGAAGCTGGGAAATGGGGGCACTTTAATTAGCGTGACTCCAAAAATCACACTAATTAACATGCCCGGAGGACCACATGCATCAGTGTCCCCATGCTGAAAAATAGCAATGGGGATGCTTTAACTACAGCTCACTAAATGAGCTTTAAAGTGCCCCTACCACCACTTTACAGTGTGGGGACACTGATACACATGATACTAGAGTCTGCTGGAGCGTGATAATTACCATGCTCCAGGAGACTGGATTAATCGAGTCTGCTTCAATGCACTGTAATTACATTTGCTAGACTCTACTCACATTTGTTAGACTTTTCCAGTCAATAACTTTACACAATAGACATTTAAGATAGTGAAAAGGTATTTAAATCCAGAAACTGCAGTGTGTTTGGCCCACTTAGAATAATCTCTCAGAATACCTGAAAAGCTAAACTGTATTTAAATTAGCCTACTTCATGCTGGTAAAATCTGCAAACAAGGAGTTTTAAAACTTCTTAAGTTTTTCATTCTTCTCCAGCCCATGGGGATCACCCCCAAAGGCAAGTTCAGATTTAATAACACTTATCCAATCATAACAACTATAAGAACTTGTTGAGGTCAGTGATGTCACAGCATAAATGAATTTGGTCCCAAGCTATTAAAGATGCTACACTTTTCCAGCAAACTTCTAACAATATGGACAAACAATCAAATTAAAGTGAGTTAAGTGGGGACAAGGAATGAAATATTTCAGGAATGAAACTGGCGTAAATTGCTCCTGTTTCACATTCACCTACCAGGAGGCAGTTGCCAGCAGGTTAACAGTTACCATCCTTCAGCTGTTTGGGGATAAGTTCCTACCTGTTAGGTTGCTTTAATTTGTCCATAACTTCAGGCAGTATTTTTATTGGGGAAAAACTGTTTTCTAACACTAGGTGATGGTCTAACGAAAAAGAGGTAGTTCATAGATTTTACATACTTGTGTGTTGAGTTAGACCAATGTGCCATGGTGACAAACTGCCCCATGCCTCAGGTTTCACGAGGCAGTCAAGGTTCTTTGGGTGAATCTGATGTCTTTTATTAGACCAACTTAAATAGTTGGAAAACAATTTTTAAGCAAGCTTTCGGGTTCAAAAACACTTTGTCAGGCTGAGGAAGTTTCTGCAGTTGGTGCGTGCTCTTCCTGGATGGAATGAAAAGTAAAGAAGCCGGAGGCTGGGCTGGTATGCATACAAGATAGGCAGTCAGTGAAGATGTAGACTGAGGAGTCAATGGGTGAGAGACAGGCTGGGTGAAGGGAGAGAAGAGGGATGAATAGTGAAGTACCTGGGGAGTCAGATGTCAGGCAGGTTATAATGTGCCATAAATCCAATGTCTGTATTTAGTCCATGATTTTTAGTATCCAGGAGGTTGACGAAGTGGAGTTCACAGGCTCATCTCTGGGAAGTGTTTCAGGTTTCATGAGGCATGTTGGTCCCAAACCGGGAAGAGCTGCAGAAGTGACGCACCTGCTTGCATTCATGTAATGCAGGTAGGTGCACCTTTATGCTGCAGCTGCTTCTCAGTTCAGCTCCCCTATGCCTCCTCAAAACTGAGGCACATGGTGCAGTTTCACTTTGCAGCATGGGCAGCAGCAGTAAAAACTGCATAGCCGCACCTTGGCCTGCCACCTCCCTTCTCTTGGGCCTTGTATGTTCTTCTGCCCCCCAGTGCTCCCCATGCTTCTTCCCTGCTAGCCAGGTGTCCACAGACTCTGCCCATTAGGGCTGGAGGTCAGGGAGGACTGCCCTGGGGATCTAAGGGAAGAATATGCCCCGGTGGTTCCCAATTCCCACCAGTGACCTGGAGATGTGTGGGGAGTCCACTGCTGCCCTGTGAGCAAATGTGCTGAGCCAGGCAGAGTTAGGGGAGCACTCCCCACCAGCACCCTGAAGAGGTAAATATAATATAACTGTAATAAGATAAATATTTAATAGTATATTAATTAATAATGTTTGTATTATAATATTCCCAATATATTTATATTAGTTTATTAAACAGGGTGCACTTAGTTCTGAGAAGATTTGGAATGGTACTTCAAGTCTAAAAAGGTAAAGAAGAACCACTGAGTTAGACTATGGAAAAGCCTAGGTTTATCATAAGGAAATCTGGAAACTGCGAACTGCCTTGTCCACAGTAGAACACATTGTCTGTCATCTGATAAAAACTTAAAGAAACTTCTTTTTCTTTTTTTGGCAGAAGCTTTCTTCCTCTTTTCAAATGGACCCTTCCTTCATCTCTGCTCTTCTCAGACCCAGACCTAGACCCCAAATCTGCAGCAAGCCCAGTACTAACAAAACAGTTTTTCAACCTGAACCGCTCTGGTGAACTCTGATAAATGTGACCCAGACCAACTGCCACTGCCAGAAGTTGAAGGTGGGGAGAAGCACCATCTCAACAGGTCCAAACAACAGGCTAATAAGCTGAAACTCCCTTTCTGCACTTGAGCAGGCCTGTTCAACTGACAGCCCACAAGGACTTCCCCATCTCTGCTCCAGTAGCAGCAGCTGCCCCCGCCAGCTCTGGACTCTACATCCCTCTGACCTCTACTCTTGACCCACACCATGAGGCATGGCAGAGCAATGTAGCACAGCCACATGTCCAGGAAGCCCATGGAAAGGGCATTGGTGTAGTGCAGCAGAGGAGCCCATGCCCAGGAAGCTAAAGGTGGGGCTGGGACCCCTGTGCCCAGTGCAACAGTGGAGTGTGAAGTGCGCACATACCCAGCACAGCAAGGGGGAGAGGTTCTCAGGGAGAGGGGAAGGAAAGGGTGCCTGAATGCCTCATGCAGTGAGAGGCACCAACATGCCCAGTATAGCTGAGTCAGGGAGTGTCTGGGGAGCCTGTGGCCCATGTCGGCATGGGCCCTGCGGTGTGTGGTCCCACTGGTACAATCTGTGGGACATGAAGCCCCCAGCAGCTAATAAAGTAGACACCTCTGCTATAGAGGATAACATCCTTCTAATCTAAACAGAACTGAAGCACTAGTGCTGTGCATGCTGCACATGCTATAGCTGTCCTGTGGACTAGTAACTTCAGTGATCACTGCCATCAGTCTAGGCATACCTCTCCAGTACTGACTTCCTTCTAAAGGTTAAGGAGAAAAATCTTAGCCTTCTTACTAAGTGATCAAAAACTAAGTAAACCACACAATCAAGTTCAAGAGTTGACTCAATATGTGGAGCCAAATATAACAAGCAATGTTATACTAAATGAGAATCTACTTTTAGACGTGTTTACTACAGTTAAGAGGATGTCACAATACATTTTTAATGGATGTTTACACCAGAATTCCTACTAATCATTTTTTCTGGCTTGCACAGCACAAACATTTCCTTAAGATCTTCTAAAAACTGACTTAATATGTCAGGATGCAAACAGCCCTGCAAGGTGCACCAAGCATAACTGACCTAACTCTTGACTGTAGTCTGATTAACCGTTGCTTTTTAGTAGCTGCATACTGCAGTCTCCTGCTGCCAGAAGCCTAAATATGAGTGACCTTATTACTATCTTCTTAGTCACTTCTCCTGTGTCCTAACTGTAGCACTGGTCTTACATTAGACAGTCCCTGCTGCAACAAGTCTAGTATCAGTGCCAAGCACAACAGTGACTGCAGCTGCACTGGTACCTGTGATCCTGGCTGGAATTAGGTGCTACTCTAACACAAACAATGAATATTACAGAACACTTCACATTACTTAAACTGTTGGTGTATTTGCTAGACACATTCAAAGCACAAACCAAACTGGCAAAGATGAATGTCTATTAAGGCAGTAGTAGCATCTTTGCTAGGTGAATAGAAGAGAAAGATCTGTTCTACTCAACTACTGGAATCAAAGTAACCTACTAAAATATATCATTTCCCTCCAAATGTGCTTCTTCTTACGCTCCCTACTGCTGTCAGCATTAAGGTAATGTTGAGTAGCACATGGCACTGCTCTGGAACATTCTTCAGTTTCATGATTAAAGGAAACTGAGCAGACAAAAAATATGCATCTTTTGCTGCTATATACTTCATGGGACTATGGACTCAGATGGTGTGAAGATATGTCTAGTTATCTGAGACAGTTTTCTCAACAAAATTCAAAAGCTGCAAAAACTGCACATGAAGTTGAACATTCGAGTGAACTGGACAGATGTGCCCATACTTGTACAGCAGCGAGGGGAGAGAGGAGAAAAGAGGAGGGGTTTGCTAGTGCCAAAAGAGGAGGGGTTTGCTAGATCACAAAATGAAGTCAGTTGATGGCAATCCTATAAACCGGGGTGGTCAGAGTTACTCACCCTGGTAGCCACATTCAATCCTCCACCAAAGTTCAAGAGCTGGAGAGCAGGGGGGGGTCCAAAGAAGGGTGCTGAGCGACCCGGAATGCACCCTTTGTTCCCCTCCCCCACCCCCACTCCTGCCAGCAGCTATTGGGCACTGGCTGGAGGATCGAGGTGCTGCTGCCACAGCGCTGAGCCGCTGTGCCTTTCCCCGCGGGGAGCGTGCTGTGGGGTAAGCAGCACAACTGCAGTCCCCACCCTGGCAGCCCAGCAGGGATTCCTGGTAGGAGAGAGGAGGGCTGGCTTGGGGCATGTTCCCCTTGGGGAAAGCCGGACCTGCAGCAGGTGCTGGGCTGCACTGTCTCCCAGAGTGGTGGGGAGAAGTGGGCGGGGCTTTGGCCAATTACCAGAGAGCTGCATTTACTGTGCTGGCGAGCCACACATGGCTCCCAAGCCACAGTTTGGCCACCCCTGCTATAAACCCCTTCATACTAAATAAAACAGCCCACCCCCTATCCACTAGGGGAGATAAGGGAAAAAGCCTAAAGAGAACCTCCTAATGAGCTTGTTCTTCCATTAGGGAACTCTCACTTCGTTAGGCTCCAAAATGCTCAGACTTTCCCATAACAGTTCTCAGTTTTTCCATAGTGTGAACAAACTTTAAGTCATAGAGATGTGCCTTTTATATACTCCACTTCCATTTTCTATGACCCATTTTGATCTTGGCCTTATGGACAGAGCTATACTACATTTATAACTGACTGCACTATGTTAATGGTGTATCCTGTCTCAGTTTTATCACCCTAGTGAGATCTATTCCATTATGGATGGAGTGCTTTTGACCCCATTAGCAGGATGGACAGAAAAGCATTTGAAACAGAAGCTCAAAGCATAAGGAATCTGTTGTTTTGTTCCAAATTAAGCCGTGCAGACTGTATTTTGGCACTGCATTCTAAGGCAGTACTGAGGAAAAATGTTCTTATCCAACTGACCAAGTTAATCAAACCTACTCTAGACAAGTGAACTCAAACTCTTTACCAGATGATGCTAATGACCTTTACCTAAAAATCCAGGGTTTATGAGGTCAAGAATATGAACATGGAAACTGCTGTGATACTAACTTCCAGTTTTCTTATCAATTCCAATGCGCAGGAAGCAAATGATTTGCTAACCTGTTAAATTCTTCCTCTGTTACTCCTCAGTTCTGCCTCATACTGTGTTGTGTTCACTGGTTACATGTTTCTGCCTTTGCTGCTGAAGTCCCAGGGGGGTTCTTTTGGGTCCTTCACTCGCAACATTCACCTACTTTTGTGGGGAATCAGCTATCATAGGGTGGCATTTGGAGAAAAAAAATCCTTTTAAATACAGGTAAAATTGGGTCAGAAGCCTGAAACCGCTCACATGCAAACAAGTATGTAAACAAGTATGTGACTACAATAAACTAGGGAAACTCCTGAAAAAATTCAAACTATCCTTTGGCAAACAAGGTTCCTTGGAATAGTTGGAAAAATTCTTCTTTGCAAGTTTTTGGGTACAAATACCCTTCAAGGAAGAACCTTTCCAACTATTTGAGTTGGTTTAATAAAAGATACCAGATTTACCCAAGGAACCTTGTCTGCCTATGTCCTTAGACCAACACAGCTATAACCTATACCCCTGAAACTATCCTTTGAAAATTTCTCTTAGATCTAACCCTCTCAGCCATATGATTAATCAGATACTACATGAAGCATGAGCGAGCACAATCTGCTTTACTAGTTTATCTTCCACACAGATATTTCTGGGTGAAATTTCACGAGCTTTTGAACAGGAAACCAGAAGTAATCATAACAGTTCAACTGCTAGCTCTCAAATGAAATATATTTTTCCTGTCTTACAGAACATGTTGCAATCTCACAATGTTGAATTAATCCTGATTTACAAATAGCATACAGTTACTTCCTTAGTCCTTCAAAGTTTGACACCTGCCTATTGTGAGGTATTAGTGCAGCTGCAGTCAGCAAAGGCATTCAGGTACAGCATCTCTTACCTACCCGTAATAGGGGGAGCTGCTCAGAGGACATTCTGAAGACTCTTCCACTTCAGAAAAAGTATATCCTCTACTCTGAGCAGTCAAAATGTTGAACTACAGGTCATGCAGCACAGATTGTCAAGTTCCCAGACACCTGCCCAGAAACAATGGTGTGGAATCTCTTGTAGTAACTGGATTAGTTTTTGTTCAGGGGGTAAAGAGGGAGGCATATGTGCACAGATGCATGCCCATGTAAGTGGACTAGCATCCCGTCTGCAGAGAAAAAAAATCAACTAACTTACTATGGCATCGTTTTTGGTTTGGCTGACCATTCCTCTGACAGGGCTCTTGGAGTCTAGCATTCTTTGTTTACATTCATGTTTTAATCAGGTAAAAAAACCCAACAAAAACTTGTATTGTGGTAGTACATAAAAACCCAAGTCACAGACCAGAGCCCTACTGTGCTAGGTGCTATCCATAATTTAAATGTCATACCTGCCCTAAACACTTTATACAGAATACACTGAAATTAATCCTTGCTTTACAGTCCTTGCTATTAAAGTGCCTAATCCTATGAAGGGAGAGGCTGAGTGTACCAGCACCTATCAGGATCAGGCCTAAAACCAATAAGCAAATCCATAAAACACAGATTACAATTATAGCTGTCCAAGCAGAGTTCTCTCAAAGCTTTACTAAAATTATTTGGGTCTGAAGTGTATAGGCCAGTATCACTAGTTCATGTGATAAGGGCACATGTACACTTGAAATGGACCTGGAATAACCACATTCTCTTTGCATGGGATACTAAACATAGGATGGACAGTAGCTATTTTTGATCATCACCATATGGCTAACAGTGAGAAGAGGGCTCCATAGTCCCTGCCAATCCCCAAAACCATCAAGTGGCTTTGCAATAATTTAACAGTTTATAAAATTATAAAAATGCAACTTACCAAGATGCAATCCACTTTAGATTGTACAGTTTTGCTACATGGAAGCAAGAGAAAAAGAAAAAACTCAGATTAATCTATACAGAAATATTACATATTAGAAAAGCTAAACAGCGATAATGTAGCAGGTATCTCATTATGGGGTAAACTGCCGCAGTTAAAGTTCACCTTCTGCTTGATATGCATACGTGATTTTATTTTTTATACACATATACACACATATACCCATAGATACACACATATACGTATACATATGTATACATATACATATATATAAAATCACATGCAAACACACACAAGTGCTAATAGGAAAGAGTACAAGCTGTAAAAAGTAACAGTGAAAGTATTTCTGGACTACTACTAAGCAAGTACTTGACTAATAGTTTCAAAGTTCAAGACTTTGCTCCTTCCGAAGTCATTGGGAACAAGATTTACAACAAAACATTTGTTGCTGCCTATTTTGATCAAGTATCTTTCTTATGCATAGGTACAACTGCAGGGAAAATGGACAAAACCAGCAAGTAATAGATTACTTAAATCAACAGTAAAAAACAAGAAAATCAAAAATGGAAAACAACTCTGCCAGCGTTTTTGTGCTGGAGCTAGATTTAACTGAAGTAACATCTACTCCTATGGCAGATGTACAGAGATCAGTGAGTAACTGAATGTATTACACTTCCTATATGTGCTGCTTATAAACAGGTCTGATTTAGGAGACCAAAATGGCATGGCAGAACTAAAATATGGTAATCCTCCCTAACTCCTGGAGAAAGTTTATTTCTACTATTGACCTTCAGGGACATGACTAGCCAATGCATGGTACCGAGATCTGCTCCTCGACTAAGATAAGCTTCCACTAACTTCTTGGGCAGGGGTGGGCAAAATATGACTCGTGGGCCACATCTGGCCCGCTAGGCCACTCTATCCAGCCCAGGGCACCCCCAAAATTTCAGCAAATTAATTTTTATCTGCCCCTGGTTGCCTGTCAAAGATGACAGATGCCAACAGCAGTAGGACCCAGGGGAAGTCATGGCAGTACCCTGCAACAGCAAGGCCCACCCAGCCCTGGGACCATGGGACTATTCCCGTCTCCCTGTGCTGAAGCAGGAAATTCAGGTAATAAGGGGGAGGCAGGGGAGGACTGCGGGCAATTGCCCCAGTCCTCAGGGCCGGGCTGGCTCCTGCTGAATCCTACCATCATGGCCATGCAGCCAGGAGCCATGTGGTCCAGAAGCCACCGGCAGGCAGGCAGGAAACTGGTGAAAGCGGGGGTGGAGGTAGAAGTGAGGTGTGTGGGAGTGCAGGGCCAGTGAGGCCCAGAGCATGGCGGCAGGGGTCTATGGAGGACCCCGTGCTCCTGCCATCCCGCTCTGGGCCCTGCCAGTGCTGACGCCGGGCCCTGTTGCAGGCCCCACGCTCCCACCAGCTGTCGCTGCGCTCCCACGCACCTGCTCACTGCCACTCCCCCCTATCCCAGCTCTGTGATAGGGTATCTGGGCTGAGCAACAGCAGCGTGGGACAAACTGCTTCTCAGCCTAGGCAGAAAGTGGCCCCTCCCCCTCCTGCTGCCAGCACTTTCTGGTGCAGCTGCTTAGAGTCCACGTGGAGCTGTCTTGCATCTCCACTGTGTCACCGCCACCTTTGGGCTGGCCCATGGGGCAGTGGTCACAGCACAGAGCAAACACAGGATAGGTCTGCGTGGACTCCAAGCAGCTGCACCAGGAAGTGCCAGCAGCACTTTTCCCTCACGCTGAGCAGCAGTTTGTCCTGTGCTGCTAAGCCCGGGCTCTGCACTGGCTTCGGGCTCACCCATTGGAGCTGAGCAGCAGCAGTATGGGCAGCAGCGGCTGGGCAGAAATTGCTGCTTGGAGCAGGGGAAAGCAGCCCCTTCCCCTTGCCAGGCAGTTTCTGCTGTGGCTGCCCAAAGCCCATGCTGTTCTAGGCTGCGATGTGGCTCCTTCACTGTCACCTCTGGACAGCAGTGGTGATCGTGTGGAGCAGCCGCAGGACAGCTCACAGGTGGTGGTGAAGGAGCCACACCACGGCCTAACACATCACGGGCTCTGCGCGGCCGCAGCAAAAACTGCCTTGTGACAGCGAGGGGGAAGGGCCACTTTCCCCCATGCCAAGCAGCAGTTTTGTGCCCAGCAGCTGCTGCCACTGCTCAGCCCCAACAGGCAAACCCAGAGCTGGCAAGGGGTGCACAGGGTCTCTACTGCTACCGCTGCATGCAGCCGGGTGATCCAGAACAGGCAAGGGGCATGCTGGGGCTGCACACTACTGGTGATGGTAGGGAGGTGCTGCAGGGTGCTTGGGCTCTGGGCTGTTGTGGGGTGGGTGCTGACTAGCTCAGGAGGGCGTGTGCGGGGGGACTCCCATGCACACCCCACATACCCTCAAACTCTTCCCACAAACCCTACAGCCACCCCCACCCCCCACCCCCACACACAGTCACACACCCCACAGATACTGTATCCATACACACATCCCCCCAC
>NW_017728911.1:17061243-17070018 GCF_001723895.1 Crocodylus porosus | reverse complement strand
CACACACACACACATCAGGACAAAAATATTGTTTTTAAATTAAATTAAAATACATTATTTTTGTGTTTGATTTTTAGTATATAATTTGGTTTTGGCAAACCCTCTTCCCCAAAGGAGTACTTCTAGGGGCAAGGGGAGGGACATCCAGTGGTAAAGGTCAGAGGTTAGGGGCAGAACTTCCAGTCCCAATATGGCAACTAGGGAGTGGGGCACCTGTCAAGGGGTGGGGCTACCCATGTGGCCCTCGACAGCTTGCCAGAACTTGGTAAGTGGCCCTCCACCCAAAATCCCCAGTCCTGTCTCCTACAAAAACACATCATTTTTTTAAGCCATGAAAAGCATGCATGTACACATATCAGCAAGACAAACACCCTCCCCTTCACAGAAATTAAAGTATTGAAACAGAATCTTAGCTTGTTTGTCTGGAAGGCACAAAACAGCTTATCATATGAGATTAGGGGTGCACCAATTGAGATTTTTTTGGATTGATACGGATGGCTGATTTTTAACGAGCCATACAGGCTGATACCAATCTGATCGTTGATATGTGACCCAGCAGTTTGGAGATCAGCATCTGAGAGGAAAGGGTCACGGGGGGGACAGATCAAGGACTCTGTGGTGAGGGAGGAAGTGGGGCAGAGGCTGCACAGCTGAGGCAGGGCAAGTGGGGAGGGGAGCCTGCTCCTGCTGCTATGCATCCCCCAGGAGTGCATGGGGGGCATGTGCCCCCAGATCTGTGCATGGAGTGAGGGTTGGCTGCCACTGCAGGCTGGGCTCAGGGTAGGCAGCGGCGGCAGCACTGGGAGCAGGGGCTACAGTGAATTTTGGGGTGGCTGCAGCCCATCCTGTAGCCCCCCTCTAAGCTCTGCCAGCACCCACCCCGAGCACAGCCCTGGCCCAGCACCAGCCCCCACTGGGAAGAGCCCAGCATTCCCCTGGGCCCAGCCCACAGTGGCAGACCACCCTTGCCCCACATACAGCTCTGGAGGCACATGCTCCCCATGCCTTCCCAGGGTAAGTGCAGCGGCAGGAGTCACACCACCCCCAAACCCGCTGGACAAGCCATGGCTCTGTCCCATGCCCAACATTATCAGCAACATTATTGGCCACATCAGCCAAAAAAAGTTGACTGCCAATAATGTCAATTTTCCTTATATCAGTGCTGATACAATATGGGACCAATGTATTGGTGCACCTCTATATGAGATGGTAAACTCTGGACTCCATGAAAGAACTTTAGTTTGCACACCAAAAATCCTACCTGTCACCATTAATTTAGAAATGCCATTAACTTATTTATATTAAGAGTAAATAAGCAGTGTTTCTTTAGGACAGTGAATGCAAAATACTGCTGTTAAAATAGATGTCTTGCACATTCCTATCTAACCCACAGGACTTTTGCCATTTAAGTGTCAGGACACCTGCTTGCAGACCAGGTGACATGTATGGCTATGCTGTGTGTGTCACCCCAGCCAGCTCAAAGGAAACATTGCTCCTGCTCACCAATGGCCATGTAACATACTACTTTAACACTGCAGCAGTGTTATTCCCTTGACCTCCTTTGTTGTGCCATTTCTTACATGCAGGCCAGGAAGCTGTTAATGAACTCTGTTGAGAATAGAGGTTCCCAAGTGCACGGGCCCAAACCTGCAGTCTTTGAAAGTAGAAGTCAGGTCCTTCTCTGCTAAAGGAAAAAGACTTCTTCCAATATAGCTAGTCTTAAGGATCTTTCCATTATGACTATAGTATTTGAGTTACATTCTGCAAAGTTTCATAGCATGGAATAATTCTAATTAGCTTTAGCAGGGCTGTTCGTATGAGAATTAAGCATAAAGACTTCTGTGCAGAATCAAGCTGCTCAGTTGTATATATGTTGGGACAGTGACCTTGGTTCTATTATGTCTTAAAACAACTTGCACTTGGGAGAATTATAAAATATATCTATCTGTCAAATCAGAAAATAAGATGCGAGAAGTCCAGCACTACATTTTGTGATGGAACAGTTGTTCTAGTTCAGGGGTTGGCAACCTGTGGCCTACAGGCCAGGTCCAGCCCACAGAGCCATTACATCCAGGCCACAGAGCTAGCTGGGTCTCTGGCAGCATCTGTTGGCAGGGGGTCTCAGTGGCAGTTCTTAGCCTATCTTTTTTTGCTGGTTTATCTTGAAAGTTTAATGTAGACTAGAGATTCTCTACTGGGTGTTACTGCACCCTGGGGTGCTCCAAGATCCTTTTAAAAGTGCTGCAGGGCACCACACAATATTACCACTATTAAGTGTAGGGTGGCCACTGATGTATTCCCAGAATACAGAATGTCTCCTTGGTGAGCAGAGTGGGTGGGGAAGGCACCAGCCCCTTCAGCCAATCAGCAGTAAAAGGTGGGAGCACCAAGCCCCTCGGCCAATCAGCAGCAAGAGGTGGGGTCACCACAAAAAAACTACCTTCCTCTCTCTCCCTGGCTGGCCTGGAACCCTGCTTCTTCTAGCTGTGTAATACCTTACCTATAGATACAGCCAATAGAATTGTGAGGACAAATGGCTGACATATTTTCACCAATGAACTGAAAAACAGGATTTTTGCATTCTATTCCTCATTTAGAAATGGACAGGGGACAAACAGTCTGGGATAAAACAGGAGCATTGGCCAGACTAGTTTGGTGTGTAAATACTAAATACCTACACATGATTCACAAGAAAAACCCAAAGATTTCAAATAGGAATGCACAATATCAAAGACATTTTGACTTGCTGGGGTCTGAGTTCTTTGCAACAGACTTGCCCTATTACGTTTCTATATCGAAAAAGGAGTGAAAGTTAAGACCTGGAAGTTTCTAAGGGGTGCCTTGTGTCTAAAAAAAGTTGAGAACTATGGCTCCAGACTTCTCTACAACTAACCAAATCTGTGGTTACTTCTATGCTATGCATGTATTACTCAAGTTTTTCCATAAAATAACTGCAGTTTTTGTACTTACTTTTACAACTATTAGGTCTTGACCCAGTCCACTGTCTTGGTGAGATTATTGGCAGTTGTTAACTTTGCAGGCTCCCTAAATTTGTCAGCCACAACTGTCAACTGGATTGGGCCCTACACAGAGTAATCCCTAATATTTGGAGACTGTTATCCAGGCACTTTCCTACATGTGTTGTAACAGCTGCATCAGAGTACTGAAGTGATAGATGTTCTCACTAATGAAAATAACCATTTGAATCTATTAATGACCTGAGTCCATCTAAAAACTAAAAATAGAACTTAAATGATCAACCACAGCTAGGGCTGCTTCTTGCGGACAGCACTTCTAGCAGCAGTTAGAGAACCTGGTGTGATATTATGTATACATATACACATTTTTGCTAGTCCCAAAGCAGCCCCTATCTTAAAAGCTAGTATAATTATTGTTTACAGCTTTGTAAACCAAAATCTCTGAAACCAAAGTGAATTGGTTTAATAGATCAAAACTTGAGATTAACTAAAAGTCTTACCCAAGATTAGAAGCTAACCTTTACAAGGTTTGTGAGAAAAGTATCTTAAATGGCAGCAAAGAACTACTCTTACAACCACATCAGAGTTGACAGTTTATGCAAATTAAGCATAAAGCTGGAAGGTAGTTATCAACATGAAAAAAATTGTTTGCCACCACCATAATGAGCAACACAATTTTTCTTTGCAAATGCTGTTATTTAGGTTGTTCCAAAGAAAGTAAAGTTACAGAACTTATATTCTAAAACAAGTATTCAAAAAAGCATGTTGTGCTATCCTCTCAGAACTCTGTTCAAATTAAAAACAAACAAAAAACCCCAAGAAGATAATGTGTTACAAGTAGGTGAAACTTCCCAAAAACTAAGAGTTCACCTACTCCCATAAATTAAGGGGAACTTGCTTTTATGCTACAAGAGCAGAGAAAGCAAGTACCTTGAAGAGCCTCTCTTTAAATTACCCTTGAAAGGCTGAGATGCAATAAAAGACAGGTACTGCTTCTTGCAGAAACTACACTAAGATTCAAGTAAGCTTCAAGTTCTATGCTTAACTGATGAATAAATGCCTCTGGCTGTAGCTCTGCAGTGAAAGCTGAGAGCTATTTTGGTGTAATGCCTGAGTTTCCTTAAATCTTAATCCTGTTTTTCAGAAATTACTTACGCATTTCAGAGCTGAAATCTCCTGGTGTCTCTGGAGTACTCCTGGGGTCCCTTCTAAAAAAGAGTCTTTGACACTTCTGAAAATTTTCCCATCTCTGCTCTGCCCATGTACCAAAGTACAGAGGAAATATTTCCATTCACTTTGAGATATGCAAAAGAAAAATGTGTGTTTTTCCCCGACCAATCTACACATTCTGATGCAATCACAACTTGATTTTAATTAATTTTATTTCATATGAACAGAATGGGGAATGTGATCTTTGCCAAGTATACTTGGGGGAAGGATAAATTATTCCAACGTGGCTCAGGGTAAGTAGCACCTCTCTCTGGTTACTGACTTAGCTACACTGAAAATACCCAGCAGGGATGCCAGAATATAGCCTTAATGAGCATCTGCAATGCAATTCCTTAACATTCTGGCTAGACTGCAAGTAGCTGAGCCCACAGAGCCAAGGAGGACTTCATGTGTGAAACACAGAGGCAGGGGCGGTTGGGAAATGACAATCTTGCAAACCTGAGTGTTGCTCAGTAATTCTAAAACTTTTCAAAACTTGTGCAGTTGCTGAAACTACCCCTTATCAACTCCTGAATTGTAATGCAGATGATGTTAAAGCTAATAAGAAAATTTCAAATGCTGAAGGTGCACACATACCCTCTGGATGTATAAATTACAGAAATGCTGACCATTTGTACTAATTTCTTCTTCATAAACATAACGTGAGTAGGAACATGTTGTGAATTCACAGTTATACAGGTTCATCTGGCTGCGGTAAGTAGCTCAGAATACTGGGGGGTACATAAAGGAAAAGGTTACATCCAGGTATAATCTGCCTCTCAAAAGACTTCTGTACATGGAGTTTCACCTTCTCAAAGAAAAAGGAGAAGGATGTGACCACTTCATATCCTCCCAGCTCCAAAACGTCCTGAACGCTGGCACCTCTCCGGGAAGTAAGGCCAGTGGAAGCACTTCCATATTCTGTATGCAAACAGAAGAGTACATGGGCAGGAAGTAGTATTCCCACCCACTTGCTATGCCTGCCCACTTGGTATGACCTCTAAGCAGGGACAATTCTCTTCTATCTACCAGATCCATATTATAAAGAGTGGGCACATTACAATGAGTCACAGGTCTGCAAAAACTCTCCAGACTTCCTGATATGCCTGAATTTAATTATTCCACAGTATTGAGTAGTAAAAAGGTTACAATCTAAATTAAAATGTATTGTATTAGAATCTGATCTGTCACAGCATTTAACTGTGCACTAAAACCTCTCATGTATGCACAATAAGTAATCTAGGTGCAACTAATAGTCTCACCAGGTTAGCCCACCTCCTCTAATGAAGTGGCTGCATGATGTAATTGTGGAAATAACAAGGCTTTTCCCCAAAGCCCTGGAGTGATAGGCTCAACACACTTTCTAAAGCTTCATGGTAGCTTCTCTTTCTATAGTGATTTAAGCAAATGTTCCACAAAGTATAGCTAGGCCTTTCCTGAAAGCCTTCCCCCCATGATTATTCAGGATCCTGCTTCTGCAAATGGAGGTAGGGGGTTCTTATTCTTTTTTTTTTTAAATTCACTGCAACATGGCAACAAAATAGCTGAAGTTACAACTTTCTTGGGTACATTCTTCATATTTTAGTGAAAAATCTAGTTTTAAAAGAAGAGAGGAAGTCAGAGGGCTGTGGGTGCATCCCCTTGGAAGTTGGATACTGCACAGACATGCAAGAGTACAGGATTCATAAGAATGATTTATGAATAGTTACCCAGAACCCTATTTATTTCTGTGAATGCCAAATAGGATGACCAATGTGTGTCTCCAGGTAGTGCCAGTGTGCTAGGCAATGCAGAATTAAGCAGGCAAAAAGCTAAACCAGGGTAGGCAACGTTTTTTGGCCGGAGTGCCGAAAAACACCACAATGCCTACTTTGGAAGGTGCCGGAGTGCCAGCAGGCCAGAAAACAAAATGAGGGCAAGGGGTACATGGCAGGATGCCCCCCCCCCAGCCCTGCTGCCCCCTAACCTGGGCTCTGTGGCTGTCAGCAGCTACCCTGGCTCTGGGTAGCTGCTGGAGCCCTGGTTGCTCCCAGCAGGGCTTGCAGCGTCCCAGCTGCCTGGGAGCAGCCCAGGCTCCTGGCTGGCAGCAGCTATTCAGAGCCAGGGCTGGCTGTGGCGTGCCGAGCAAAATGGCCTTGCATGCCATGCTCAGCACACCTGCCAGGGGTTGCTGACCCCTGGGCTAGACTAGACCTATACGTTACAACCAAGTGCTGGACGAAGCTTAAAACTATTTTTTATCTACCCTTAGGAAAAGGAAAGAGCTCAAATTTTGTCTGTTCCCAAGAAACGTAACCCAGAGAAAAGACAGACCAAGGTAGCCTCTCCTCCATATTGACACTATCCCTCGCCCTTTGTGTCCCATATCCCAGCACTTGGGAGGCAGGATTAGGGCAGGGCTTCTTCATTTCACCCTAAGCTTCGCAAACGTTAGGGGAATTCTCCCCAACTCTCTGCAGCCCACATTAAGGGTTCTACCACCATACAGAGACAAGAAGCTGCTCCAATATTTCTATTCTGAAAAGAGGCCCTCCCAAATGTAAACTGTGAATAAGCTGAAGGTTATAGCTGTCTGTCAGAGAGATGCTTTGGCCACAGCCCTTTAAGAATCACTCAGCTATGAAAGAACTCTCCACTTCTCACTGCACTAGGCAATTGTTCCCCCATGTGATCCCCAAGAGCCATTTGTCAAACTACTTAATGTACTGTCTAGCCAGCTTCAAAGGCTGCTTTCTGGGGAGAAGAGGTGCTAAATGAGCAGCTTCTACAACCTTTAAATCCCAAAGGATTGCTTCTCAGGAGATACAGGGGCTGTTGTGAGGTGGATATGCTCCTTCCTCCTCTTTGCCATCAAAAGCTTTGTTTTCTGTTGGGCTTCCTACTGTCTCTTTACCTCCTGTAAAATCCTGTCAGTATTTCTAGCTGGAAAATACTGGCAATACCAAATATCAGCAATGCTTTTGTTTTTTAATTCATGTTAATGAGACCCCTATTGAAAAATAAGTGTTTGTTAAGTCGAGTACTCATCTTTCTGTATAGCCTAGTTGTCTCCTCCGGGTCAGGCAGCAGCACAGCACTACAAAGAAATGCCTGTTCATCCCTGCTCTCCTTACTCTTTGGGCCTAATTCTGTAAATGCCTGCAAAAGAAGTGGTAACACTTACTGCCAGAAGTTATCCTATTAAAAAACAACAGGATTGGTATTGCTTTTAAAAGTGCTATAATCCAGAAGGTG
The DNA here is from genome assembly GCF_001723895.1 of Crocodylus porosus. Classification (NCBI taxonomy): domain Eukaryota; kingdom Metazoa; phylum Chordata; order Crocodylia; family Crocodylidae; genus Crocodylus; species Crocodylus porosus. The sequence continues at coordinate 17,062,597 of NW_017728911.1, read as the reverse complement.
CAGGAGTTGAGCCTTAAATTTTAATTTTGCATATAACTTTATGTAACCTACTTTGCAGAGTGGAAAGAAATATTAAACCTAAGTCAGAGACAGCACGAAGACTATTCTGAAACAGACTATATACATCAGTGGTGGCAGTCCCTTGACAGTCTTCTAGTAGATAGAGAAATTATCAGCGAATCCACAGATGACTGAACAGGCCAATCCGAGATCCGCACATTTGGCCGCAGACATAACAAGTAGCTCTAGGAAAAAGGAGTAGATCTGGTCACAGCTCTTTACCTTTGTCTCTCTTGTCTAGCTGCATAGTGAGGCAAGTTTACTCTAAGTGATCAATGCCTTATGCATCACGAAGCCACTGGGGATGATGATTCACTGCTCAAGTCTCCCAGGTATTGATGCTGATATCATGTTTCTTCAAACTGGCTTTCAAGGTGCCCTTGAATCTTACTTTTGCTCACCTCCAAACCAGTGACTATCAGCGAGTTGGGCATAAAGGATTTTGCCCAACGGGAGGTAAGCCCAAAAGGAGGTAATCCCAACAGGGATCAAAGGAAGCAGGAAGGCGCAAAAGCCCCGGCTCAGCAAAAGCAGCCGGGAATGTCTCCTAGCTAAAAGGGAGGCGGACACCCAATGGAAGGTAGGGGGGGCCATCACCAGGGAGGACTATACTGCAGTTGCTTGGGGATGCAGGGGAGCAGTCAGGAAGACCAAGGCAGAGATGGGACTGGGACTAGCTTCCTGGATCAAGGACAACAAGAAGTCCTTTTTTAGGGGACAAAAAGAAGGTACCGGGCAATGTGGAGCCCCTGCAAGACACGCTAGGAAATTTGGTCGTCACACCAGACAACAAAGCTAACATATTTAACGACTTCTTTGCCTCCATTTTCCTGAGCAGGGACCAAATCAGCTCCCACACCGGGCCCCCCTCACGCCCCACGGGAGGCACACCTAGGCCATGGGTCAGGGAGGATCTAGTCAGGGAACTTCTGGAGGGACGGGATGCATTTAAATCAGCTGGTCCGGACAATCTCCACCCTAGAGTGCTTAGGGAATTGGCTGAGGTCATTGTAGGACCCCTGGCATGGCTGTACGAGCACTCACGGTGCCCCGTTGTGGTGCCAGAGGACTGGAAGAGGACCAATGCGATTCCCATTCAAAAAAGGGAGGAAGGAGGACCTGGGGAACTATAGGCTAGTTAGTCTTACCTTGGTCCTAGGCAAGCTTTTTGAGAGAATTATTCTGGCACATGTCCATGAGGGGCCAGCAAGGGAGATTATGCTTAGGGGCAACCAACACGGGTTCATTAGAGGCAGGTCCTGTCAGACCAACCTGGTGGCCTTCTACAACCAGG
>NW_017728911.1:17026561-17060878 GCF_001723895.1 Crocodylus porosus | reverse complement strand
CAAGGAGGTGATCCTCCCCCTCTATGCGGCACTGGTCAGGCCGCAGCTGGAGTACTGCGTCCAGTTCTGGGTGCCGTACTTCAAGAGGGATGTGGACAACATGGAGAGGGTCCAGAGGAAGGCCACTTGCATGATCAGGGGACAACGTGGCAGGCCCTACGAGGAGAGGCTATGGGAACCTGTTCAGCCTCCACAAGAGAAGGCTGAAGGGGGATCTAGTGGCCTGTTTCAAACTAGTCAGAGGGGATCAGCAGGCATTGGGGGAGTCTCTGTTCCCCCGTGCACTAGCAGGAGTGACTAGGAATAACAGTCACAAGCTGGCAGAGGGTAAATTCAGATTACAGATCAGGAAGTGGTACTTCACAGTCAGGGCAGCTAGGCTCTGGAACCAACTTCCAAGCAAAGTGGTGCTGGCTCCTACCCTGGGGATCTTTAAGACCAGAATTGACAATCACCTTGCTGGGGTCGTTTGACCCCGGTACTCCTTCCTGCCATGGCAGTGGGTCAGACTTGATGATCTGCTCAGGTCCCTTCCAACCCTACTAACTATGAAACTGAAACTATGATTTGTTCTGGGAACTGTCTGTCAGGCATCCTTATGATGTGTCCTGTCTAACGGAGCTAATCTCATAAAAACATGACTTAAATGATGGTGGTGTTTGCTTGAGCCACAACACTGATATCCGTGTTATTTAATATGATTCAACTGGTATGAAACATTTTTCAAAGACATTGCCAATGGTATTGTTCCCAAACTTTCAGGCGTTAGGTCAGTCAATTTTCAAGTCCATACAACAAGGCTGGGATGACAACAGCCTGGTAGATGAGAACTTTGGTCTGCATCCTGATATTGCGATCAACAGGGGTCCGGATTTTGTGTTTGCCACAGAAAAATGTGGATTTTCTCCTTTCAGAGAGAAAAACATGGGTTTTCCCGTGCAGGCCGGCAGGAGGAGGCTGGTCTGATGTAGGGGGTGCTACATGCACGTATGCATGCACACATATGCATGTGCCCAGCAATACAGCCCCAGGCAGAATGATGGAGAGCAGCTCCTGACTGCCCACAGGTAAACCTATGGTGGAGAGTGGGGCACAGACTGAGGTGGCAGTTCACACTGAGCATGCACCGTGAGAGAGGGAGCAGGGCAGGGTTGGCGGCTAGGGCTGGGGCTGGAGACAATCCCCAGCTGAGGTGGTACATGGGGCCTGGGGCTAGGGTGGGTAAGTGTGGCTGCAGGGCCCAGCCAGGGAACTGGACAAAACCACATGTGGCTTGTCCAGGTAAGGGGGCTTGCAAGTGAGCTCACTCCCTCCTGCATTGCCACTCCCAGGGAAGAGCCAAGTGCCACAGGCAATGTGTTGCGGGGGGGGAGGAGGGGGGAAGTCAGGGGGCATATACCCCCCCAACCCTAATTTGTACACCACACTGGGGCACAGGGCTGCAGCCTGGCCAGACCATCACTGGACCTCCTCCACGGCCTAGCAGAAGGGACCCAGCGTAGGAGGACGGAGTGGGGAGTTGACATTTGGTGTTGCCGCTGGGACCCCTGCACCACCCAAGCCACCATGGAGTAATGCCACACTACCAGCAGCACAGGAGTAACAGGGCGGGCAAGGGGGAGTCCAGGGGGGTGGGGTGCACCACCTCTTCCCACCGCCAGCTGTTCACACACCAGGCTGTGGCTCTACTCTGGAGTGAAGGTTGAATGGCAGGTAGCACAGGTGGCCAGAAGGGCATAGTAGCAGCTGGGCCATGGTGGCAGGGTGCAGCCCAGCATGGAAGCATTTGGTGGTACGAGGAGGTGAAGGCAGCACAGCCTCCCCTCTTCCATGCCCCTGGTCTGTTACTCCTCATGCTGCTAGTGGCCCGGTGTTACTCCATGGTGGCATGGGGGTCCTGCTGGTGGCAGCAGCAGCAGCAGCAGCAAGTCTCACCAGACTGTTCCATCTTCCCACGCCAGGTCCCACACACTGGACCACAGAAGCAGCCCAGTGCCAGTCTGCTGAGGCTGCAGGCCCATGCCCTGCTGTAGGCACACAAATCTGGGAGGGCATGTGCCCCCCCCACAATGCGTCACCTATGGCACTCCCTATGGTTGGGCACCACCCCACATCCTGGAGGGCCAGGGTCACCAGGTCAGGAGTAAGGAGCACACTAGAGCTGAGGAGGATGGGGGGTTGCAGCTTGGAGTGAGTGACAATGGCTTGTCAGGGCTGCTTGGCACCACAGAGCAGGAGAGACAGCTGGAGCTGTCCTGGTGAGCAAAGGGGATAGGGGGAGCTCTGATTTTCAATGATAAAAAAAAATAAAAAAATCAAATGCCAAAATATATGGGCATTTAGAATTTATTTTATTATAATGATTGAGGTAGTGGTAAGCTTCCAAATTGTTTTAAAGTTGTTTATTGATTTATATCAATAAAATATTGTGTTCAACTGGGTGTTTCATTTTAATTACAGAAAAATGCAGATTTTGGAGATTTAATCAGAGAATTTGTGGGTTTTAATCACAGAAGTTTGCCTTTTTAAAAAGAGAAAACCAGGATCTCTGGTGATCATGAAAGACATGGTTTCATAGATGTCCAAAGGCAAATTTTATCCAGTGCTGAAAACATCATTTTCTAGGTTTGTTTTTTGGGAAAGATGGCTATGCAGGTAGAGGAAATGCTTAACATTCACCAAGGATTATCCTCTTATTGTAATATGAGAAGAAGCCTGGCTGGATTGGGGTGGGTTGGTAAAGAACCTTTGTTTTTATGAATCTGACTGTGAGTCCAAGTATTTCATACACTTCACAGAAGGAATGAGGAACCTGGAGTTCTCCAACTCAGTGGGCACACATGACAGTTGTTAGTGTACTGAAGATCAGTAATAGAGGTGTTGGTCACACTGGATTTAGAATGCAACTGATTGATGTTAAAGACAGTCTCACCCATGCAAAGCTGGATGCCAACTCCAGATGGAAGTCTATCAGCAATGAGGTGTGGAATAGCTACAATACAGATGGAAAAAGAGTGTTGGTGCAGTTACACAACTTTGCCTGACTCCCATTCTAACAGCTGGGGGGGTCCATTTCTGAGCCATTACAGCATCGGCATAACAACTGTGATCTTGATAGCAAAACCAACACCATGGATTCAAACATCCCTTTTAGCTTTTCCTTTCCAAATAAGGTGTAGTGACCACAATGTGCTGCCTTCTCCCCATTGGCTAAGTACAGACAGTGAAAAAGCCCGAGGCAGAATCGATTCAATCTAGGCAGCATCCTCTAAGCTGTGTACACCAAACCCTTGACGTTCAGTTTTCAAATGGGAAAATCAGAGGGAGGCTTGCACTTACCCAGCTGGGGGCTGGAGGCTGGGGTGGGAAGAAGAGGAACTAGAGCCCATCGCCAGCCTGCTAGCCATTGCGAGTCCAGCCAAGTGGGGCCATCCCCAATTGGCTCCCCAGTATATGTTCCCAGCCCACTGCCCAACAGGGGGTTGAGGAGCCCCCTGACCAGGTGCTTGTCTCCTCAGGGAGTTTCCCCCAGCTTGGGTTCCCCCCTCAGGCAGCCTTGGGGAGCTGTGGGGAACTTCCCTGCCCCTCTTCACAGCTGCTGATTTCTTCAGCCACTGCCACAGGAGGGAGGGAGGAGAAGTCCCCCAGGCTCGGTGCCTTCCCATGCAGCCCAGCATGGGGCACCGGGGAGTCCTTGCTTGGGGGGGGCGGGGGGTGCTGCTTTCTCTGAGCCCAGCCCAGGGTCCGAGCCCAGAGCAGCCCCAGGGGGCTGAAGGGAATTCTTCCCCTCTGGAACTTCAAAGCTGCTTGCCTTCACCGCTGGGAATCTCACGGATAGCCTGGGGCAGCCTCAGGGAGTGGAAGGAAATTCTCCCACTGCTCTGCAGCTGGTTTTGTGAGTCTGAGGCAAGCAGCTGCAGAGGAGCAGAAGAATTTCCTTTTCCTCCCTGAGGCTGCCCCAGGCTATCTGGTGCTCACATCCCCGGGGCCTTGGGAACTCCTTCCCCTTCCTTCCTGTTGCAGCAGTTGAAGGCAAGCTGGTGTGTGGGGCAAATGGGGAATTCCTCACCTGCAGAGGGGTGAGAATCCCATGGTGGAGGCTTTTCTTCCTCCCCCACCCCCATGCTGTGTGGACCTTAGCTAGGAGGGTCTGGGGGTATGTTCCCCTGCCTTGCCTCCCTCCATCCTTATGGGCTGACAGACACAGGCAAGAAGCAGACTATGGAGCAGAGGGGCCGGGCAGTCCCTGCTCCACTGGAGCAGACAGTACAGCCGAGCTGCAAAGCATTCTGGGATGCTGGGGGACTGTGAGTTAACTTGAACTGGGGAGGGATCTGGGACAGAAGTTCCATAAACTGGTTTGACCTAAATTTGTTGAGCTGGATACTACATCCATCCAGGTTTATCTTAATCCAGTTTTGGCCGGTTTACATACACTAAACTTCTGATCTGTTACAGGTTTAAATTGGTTTCTGATCACTTAAACCAATTTATGTGCAATTTCTGTCCCTAGCCATAAAATGCACCAATGTCAATATCAAATACTGCAAGTTCTCTGGCTACAAGGGCTGTCTTCCAATCCAGTTTGTCACTGTTGGAGATTGTCCACCAGGGTGCAGACATACCAGGCTGCAGACTTCGTTACTTGATTTGGACCACAAATAGAGCGATCCCACTGGATGTAATTTTCCAGTCAGGTGAATTAGACAGACTATGTTTAGGCCACTTTTTCTAGTCCCCTCCCTATACAGGATGAGCAGAGTGGATCCTAAATAGGCCTGTTCAGGCATGACTGCAGCTGCCAAATTGCAAGCCTGTCTGTTCCAAGTCCAAAACAACCATCATGCAATCATTGCCCCCATGTAGGTCCATGATTAGGGGCTTCTGATAATCACTAGCACCTGCCCATTGCCGTAGGACTTGCTATTGAAAGAAGATGCCTGTGTGTGTCCTCTTTAAACACAGGAATGCTATTGCGCCTCAGCAACTACATGATACTTTGTGAGAAGGAAACCTTAATCTGATGGCAAGGAAACCTAAACAACTGGAGGTTTCTATTCCGCTGCAGCCTTCATTGGCTGTTGCAGCCATTGTGAAGTACTGCAACTGAGGATTTCTATTTTCATCTCTGGATTGCTATTAGTCTGAAAACCTCACTCTCAACCTCATCACCAAAGGTGCTCCTATCAGGAGTATAAAATTCCAGCTAGCATTGCTCATGAGGTCACTGGTAGCACACAAGCCTCTCTACCATGTCAAGGTTGAGATCCTTGGGAGAGTACAAGAAATGACCCATGTATGTTGATACCCAATTAACATATTAATGTGTTATGCTCACTAGCTGTAACAATTATTTCAGTTACATTTTTGCTAGTCATGGTTCCAAAAGTTTGCTGCAAGTATTTGAATTACAAAAGTATGGCTATATGTATGGTCTATATAAATGGCCATGCACTTCTTGAATCATCGCAGTGTAGTTTTAACCACTGTAGATGGAAAGTATATTTGCTAAGTGGATTTCCACTGACATTCATGAAAATCTAGAACAGGTGAGCTGGTTCCTCTCCCCTCTTCTTCCACATCTTTTTCTTGTTCAGGATGTTACTTATCCAATAACCAAGACTTCTGGTGCCACCTAGGGACACTCTCCCTGGCTACAATTAACCCACAGAATCATAGGGCTGGAAGGGACCCTGAAGGATCACTGCATAAGCAGGAAAGACATCTAGGGTTAGGTGACCCCAGCCAGGTGACCATCCAGTCTTCTCTTGAAGATGTTTAGGGTAGATGATTGCACCACCTCTGGGTGGAGCTTGTTCCATAGTGTGGATCCCCTAGTTGTAAAGAAGCTTTTCCTAACGTTCAGCCTGAAACTATCTTCCAGGAGTTTGTGGCCATTGTTTCTAGTTTTCCTCCAGGGCACCCTGGTGAACGGTTGTTCACCGAGCCCCTAATGTACACCTCTGATATAGTGGTAAGCCACAGTCAGGTCCCCCTCTCAGCCTTCTTTTCTTTAGGCTGAAGAGTCCGAGATCCCTCAGCCTCTCCTATACCATGCACGTCCCTGATCATAGGGGTGGCCCTTCTCTGGACCCTCTCAAGCATTAGTACATCCTGGTTGAAGTGAGGTGCCCAGAGCTGGACCCAATATTCCAGCTGCGGCCGCACCAATGTTGAGTAAAGCAAGAGAATCATTTCTTTGGATTTACTGGAGATGCATTGATTGATGCATGCCAGAGTTTTATTGGCCCTAGCGGCTACTGCGTCGCATTGCTGGCTCGTATTCATGTTGGGGTCTGTCGTTACCCCCCAGATCCCTTTCATTTGTAGTGCTGGTCAGGTTAGCAATGCCCAGCCTATAGGCGCGCTGGGGGTTCTTCCTTCCCAGATGCAGCACTTTGCCATTTCTCTACGTTGAACTTCATCTGGTTCTATTCTGCCCAACATGCCAGCCTGTCTAGGTCTGCTTATATCTGCAGCCTATCTGCGGGTGTGTCCGCACAACCCATATCTTGGTGTTGCCTGCAAACTTGGCCAATGGGCTTTTCATTCCTCATTAAGGTCATCGTTGAAGGTACTGAACAGTACTGGGCCAAGTACTAACTCCTGGGGTATGCCACTACCCACATCTTGCCAGGACGACCCCGATCCATTCATTTGGACACTGTGTCCTACCCTGCAACCAGTTTCACAGCCACTTGATGGTCCCACAGTTGAGCCCGATATCTTCCAGTTTTCTGATCAGTACCTCATAGAATACCAGGCCAAAGGCTCTCTCGAAGTCAAGGTATATGATGTCAACCACTTTTCTCTTGTCCAGGTGACGAGTCACCTGATCATAGAAAGAAATGAGGTTGGTCAGACAAGACCTACCTGCAACGAAGCCATGCTGGTTGTCATTCAGTATCATGCCTTCTGCCAGTTTGTCACATAGCCTCTTTGATGAGTGTTTCTAGGATTTTCCCTGGAATAGAAGTTAAACTAATTGGCCTGTAGTTTCCTGGGTCTTTACGCTTCCCCTTCTTGAAGATGAACACAACATTAGCCCTCTTCCTGTTCCTTGGGATTTCTCCAGAGGCCCATGATTTTTTGAAAGACCTTTGCCAGGGGCTCCATGATTACTTTGGCCAACTCTTGCAGCACTCTTAGGTGGAGTTCATCCAGTCCTGCTGATTTATATACATCTACTTTCTTTAATTGATCAGTTCTATGGCAATGGTGGGAACGGTGTCAATCTTGCCCTGCTCGTTCAGTACCCTACCTGGCATGTTGATCCCCTTGGTCTTTCATAGTTTCATAGTGAAAGACCAAGGCAAAGTAGTCATTTAGGAGCTCTGTTTTTTCCTGAGTGGTAGTGACCAGGTCTCCTGAAGCACTGAGCAGTGGCCTCACACTCCATTTAGTTTTCCTTTTATTCCCTATGTAGCTAAAGAAGGACTTCTTGTTGTCCTTGATTCTTGTAGCTAGTTTTAGTTTGGTTTCTGCCTTAGCATGCCTAATCTGGTCTCTACAAGTGCGGGCTACTGTCAAGTAGTCTTCCTCAGAGGCTGTCCCAAGCTTCCATTGTTTGTACGCCTCTTTCTTTTTCTGTAGGAGTGCTGCAACTTCCTTGCTTAGCCAAGAGGGTTTCTTGACCTTTCTGCTACTTTTTCTTCATAAGGGAATAGATTTTCTGTGAGCCTTAAGGACTGTACAATGCTCCCTTTACCTGTGGTCCTTGATCACTCAGGGCATTTTCTACCAGTGACCTGAGCTTATTAAAATTTGTGTTTTTGAAATCTAAGACTTCGAGTCTGGTATCTGTTTTGTCAGCCTTGCAATGGACCATGAACATAATGATTTCACGGTCGCTATTGCCTAGGCTGCCCTCTATGTTTAAGTTGGTCACTAGGTCATCCCCTTTGGTCAGGACCAGGTCAAGAAGTGCATTGCCTCTAGTTGGCTTGTGCACATTCCAAGTCAAAAAAAGCTCTTCAGTGCTGGTCAGGAAGGATTGTGATTAATCCAAGCTGCCCGAGCATTCCTCCCAGGAGATGTCTGAGTAGTTGAAGTCACCCATGACAACCATGTCCCGTGAACGTGCAGTCTCCATCAGTCACGGGCAAATGCTAATTCCTCCTCTTGGTTAGGTGGCCTGTAGTATACACCTACAGTCAGGTCTCTCTTGCTGTGCCTCCCCCAGAGCTTGACCCAGAGGGTTTCAAGCTGTTCTTCTTTAGGGGCGACATCGACCTGTAGGGAGGTGTACTGCTCATTCACATAGAGGGCAACACCCCCACTTCTCTTTCCTACCCAATCCCTTCTGTGAAGGATGTAACCCTTTATGGCTATGCTCCTCAGTCATGAGAGGAGTCCCACTAGATCATAGTACCCAGTGGAAAGCAGGAGGACTAGTTCCTCCTGTTTGCTCCCCATGCTTCTAGCATTGGTGTACAGGCACCTAAGTCCTTCTACTGAGGTCACTGGCCTCCTGTGGTGTTGAAGAGGAGCTGTTTTCTCAGGTCCCATAAGAGTGGCTTGCTTGGTTTCATTGTTGATACAGCTTTCCTGTATACTGGTTCCCGGGTAGGCTCGTTAGCCTTTCCCCATCCCCCTGCGATCTTAGTTTAAAACCCTAAGAGACTGGACATCCTGGCCAAGAAAAGGGACTTACCTTTCCGCATGAGGTGGATGCCAATTAATACTTTACCCTTATTACATCTCACAATTAAGTTAGATTGTGGACAACTTACAGGTTGACTTTTAAAGGTGCAGAACATCTGCAACCCTGACTTTCAATGTGGGTTGTGCACAAGTGCTCAGCACTACTAAAAACAGACCACTCAAGGATATCTTTTGATAAGAAAAGAACCAATGCAGGTCTCCAGTACTTTTAGATTTGTGGCTGAAAATACCCAGGTACTAGTTTTAATCCCTATATATCTTGATGAATGGTATGTTCTATGCAGGGTACAAAGAGGTACAGGAATTCAACTTTAAAAATCAGTGAAACTTCTACTTTTGCACCTTTAGTCTACCGATCTGGAACTAATGAGATCTGACTATCAAGACTAATTTTAGCTAGGAGGCATTAAGAGAATCAAAGGCTAGATGGAGTAGGCAGTAAGGGTCTTAAAACTTGCAGTACAGTTGCATTTGCCTCTGCAGATGCATTAGTGACTAAACTGGTGAAATGCAAAGAAGCTAGTCCCTGTGGGCAACTGCTGAAACACCCTGCAGTCTAGGAACTGTCTGCTCTTCTTGGCTCAGAAAACTGAGTTGCCAGATGCGAGGAAGACAACTGAAGGCGGGAACAGCAAAAGCACCACTGCTCTCTGCAGTTAAAGCTATATTTAAATAAACCAAACTTTAGCAATAGCATGGCTGCCTCAGTAGAACTAGAGCTTAAGTGATGAGCAAATGTCTCCTCATGAATGGCTAGCGACAAGTACTAGCTTTTTGAGTTGAGATGCTTATACTTTATGTATAGGACTTGAAGCCACCAGAGCAATAGAGCACACCAGCCCACCCTGACATGCAAGGACACATTTATATTGCCCACAGGGCTCCCTAAAGTTCCAGAAATTTGGCAGCAGAGGAGCATCAATTAATGCTGTCACTGCTCCTCTCCTGACAAGTTTCTGGACCCTTAGGGATCCCTATGGGCCAGGGGTTATGAACTCCTGCAGTAGAGCATTTCAGTGGGCAGACTTGTCCAAGGAAGTTTGACTCACTGGCTCTGGGCCGGGATTCTAGAGGCTGGAGATCCACCACTGATTTGCTGTCATCCTGAAGAAAAAAAAAAAAAAAAAAAAAAAAAAATCACTTCACCTCTCTCTATTTATCTTTCTACACTTTGGCTTCTAGGCTTATTGAAGTTTATAAATTATACTACTTTTGCCGTTCAGTTTCTCCAGGTAGGCACACACTTAATCTCTGCCCCCAAATATCTTACAATCTATTGTGCTATTCTGTAAAGTACATAGCATACCAAGATCTTGACCATGACTAGGACCTTTAAGTGCTCCATTAATACAAGTGGCAGGGTTTAGGAACAGTAGGAGAAAAGGGAGAATACCAAACCATGTTAGTCCAGGAAAAGGAATGTTTGAAGAGGCAGGCAGTAAAGAGTACTGAAAGAACTGAACTTAAGCAGGACAAAATGAAAGAACAAACTCCTTGCTAACTACTGTCCTTAAACAAGAAGTCAGTGTAAAGGGAAGCCACATTTCATAATTCACATTAATACTGAAATACTGTGAAGGTGACACTCTCATATGTTGCATTAAGCCAGACCCCGAAGAAGTGCCAAACACTGTTTTCTGCCCATGTCCTTAAACCAACACAGCTAAACCAACAACCCCAAAACACTGTTTTTGGCACTGCACACGCACTGTTTTAGGCCTTGAAGGGTTTATACCACCGTACTTGATCTCAAAGTACTCTGCAAAGGCTAATTATGGTGTTTCCTGATGTTAAATAATAAACTGGTAAGTCTACTAAAAATCTCGAATGCAACCTACTAAAGGAAGTCAGTGTACAGCAAGGAATCTAACACTGTTCTCCCACAAAAAGGTACAGTCCAAGAATTAAAGCTACAGTAAGGATATCACATTCAAATTCTGTCTCTGACTTAAATGTGCAAGTAAGAATGTCCAAGGTTAGTTCAAGCACAATGCTGTATTATGTATTTGTACCAGTAGAGTCCAGCATGGCACCAAACACAAGGGTGCTTGAAACAGTGTCCCATGCCTACAGTTAGATCTGGCTGCACTGGTACAATTACAGGATCTGATCGCAGGACAAGACAAGCTGGAAGTTAAATTTTTCAAAAGGCAACAAGCGGATTTGCTTTAAGATGCAGCGGCTCTCAAAGAATTAGCTGTAGAATTTTAAGTGACAAGTGGAAAGAGCAGGTCCTCTGTGGTTCAACTTTATCAAGTGCAACTCCACTTGAGTTTTTGGACATCAAAGCCCAGCAATGGAAGTTTAAGCATTATATAAAATTAGTTTTAAAATGTTTTTAACTATTGAAGCTTTGTAAGGAAGGAAATGCTGAAAACTAGAAGACTCAGCCATTTTTCCCTCTTTGGAAAAATGTTGTATATTCTGTTCTACCAAGCAATATACTGGTAATTTTGAACAGCATCTACAACTTGTATATTTACATTCTGAGTCAATTTCCAATACCAAAACTTTTGACCTTTCTCACCAGTCTCATACCGCTGACATAGGTGCTTTGTAAGTAAGATGATCACAAGGAAATTGGGGACATCCAGGATACTGCTCCCTCTCCCGCCCCTGCCCCCAGTCACGGTGCTGTTGCAGGCAGTGGCAGAGACTGGTGGGCAGGGGCATAGGCACAGTCCAGCACAGGCCTTCAAAATTTGGGACTATCCCAACCAAACTGAGACATATGGTCACCCTGCTTATAAGAACTGTGACACTTAGTGGCTACAGGAAACTCACTTTGCTCCCACGTAACTTAGGAAGCAAGAATTTTCTGAAGGCTTTCAAGCAAGTTTCAATAAGAGAAAAACATGCTCTTGTATTCTCTAGTTCAGTGGTGCTCAACCTGTTTTGGCCAGCAGGCTGGATAGGCAGTGCCCAGGCTGACAGCTGATGGTTCCAATACGGCATGGGGTGATTGCTGTAGGGCCCCAATCCAACTGTGTGGAGGGGGGAAGGGGGCATCCCAGCTCCAACCTGGTCTAAAATGGGGGAGGGACAGGGCATGGTTCAACCCCAACTGGGTCCTATGGGGGAAAAGGAAGCTTAGCATCATTGAACCTCAGGGGTGGGAGAAGGGGGCGTAACCTGGCCCTAACCTGCTGTACAGGGCTAGGGAATTTGACAGCTAGGGAGGCTGACTGTATTTATTGCCACCGCTCCCCTGCTGCCACATTTCCTAAATGCGAGGAGCCCCACAGGCTGGATACCTATGGCTCTAATGGGTCACACTTGGCCCATGGGCCAGAGAGGTCAAGCACCCTTGCTCTAGTTGCATGAAATCTCTCCAAATTAACACTCTGCTTAGCCAGCTGCAGTGGTTTCATTATCAGACTACAGCAGGATTTATTGACTCTCAGGTCTGCCACAAATTAGCTCTAAATGCCACTCTAAACCTGTGCCTAATCTGCCGACCTGCTTTTGTTTTCTGCACCCTGCCTGCTCTGCTTTCTCCTCCCTGCTCACTGTACTTTCCAGTCCTTCCTTGTCCACTCTCCTTCCTGCTTTGCAGCATGTAAGAATACTGCCTGCGAGCTCCACAGTTGTGCCCTCTCAGGTTACAGTATTTTAAAGCTAGCCACACATTTTTTTTGATTAACACTTGCAATTGGAATAAAAGCAAGCATAAAACTTAACACTCTTAAAAAAAAAAAAGAATCATCATCCCCCTCTCCCCCCCAGGCTATTCTCAAACTGAGTCATAGAGCTTTTGGCTGCTTACAGATGTGAAAAACAGAATAAAACAGGGCTTTACTTTAAGCTCGGCACAGCCCCACACCAAGTACAGCTCATGCCCAGAAGAGACTTCGCATTAGTCTGACCTGACGTGCCCAACATCTATACACACTGCACACTTCACAAGAGCTTTCTGGCACTTTTATCCAATAGCTGACTGAATCAGCTTTAAATAAAAGTGCCAAAAAGCCCCACTGAAGCATGCCTCTACACAGACCCTGGGGAGCCAGGTCAAACTAACATGCTTCCACTTCCAGTAAAGCACTGGGGGGGGGGGAGGGTCCACATCTGTCAGCAACCTTTGAGAAGCAGACAGCTGATACTTGCCAGTGGTTAGGTCTGAAAGATCTACCTGAGTGAATATTCCTTTGAGCAATTTAGCCACTGCTATATGCCTTACAATTTTAAATGCTTGTCTAGCAACTCTTGCAAAATGGTCTGCGAAAAATTACATCCATCCACATGTTCCTAGGTCAATGCTTCTCAAACTTTTCCTCAGCATGACCCATTTCCACAGTACAGCCCCTCACTCCCAACCCACAGCCCCTCATCCCCATAGTTTGGGTACAGCTGTCCTAGGCACTCAACTTCATCAACAACACTCGCATTTGGTAACACCCCCTCTTGAAGCTCCTACTTTTGATATTTTGTCACAAGTTACTTTAATGAACTCCTAGAAATAGCAAGGAAATTCCTTTTATATTTGCCTTCCTTGCTTTTTGATATATTAAACTGAATAAAATTCAATGTGTATTTTTAAAATTTATACAGATTTCTACCTGATCAAGAAACTTTATTCATCAGAAGTGGTATCTTCTGTACTTTATGTGGGAAGATGTTATGACTTCAGAAAAGTCGTATCCTATCTTTATTATTGCTTACAGTTCAGCTGAGGCAACTGCCCATAATACAGGGCATAATACATCTAAAACTGATTGCCTAGAAAGGTTACATACATAAAGTGCTTAGTAATCTGGCTAATACCATAGGAAAATGAGCCTGCTTGAACAGAAAATTATATCCAAGTATTTCCTCTCCAACATCAGAATGAATGGACGAGATCACCACATACGCAGGATATGGTTAAAGATTAAAGCATCTATCGCAGCAGTCTTCATCTCATAGTGCTCGCAATCCCAAAAGGAAACCAGAACTCCTATGAATAAGGATGCTGACCTGTTTCAGGATGGTGATATTCAATACACTTTATCATATGCTATGAGTTGTTCTTGCTTCCAAATTCAGTTTCTCAACAGCTAAAACACTCAGTATTGCTGCTACTGTACTCTAATTTTATAATCTAAGATTTTCAAGTCTTAAGTCAAAGGAAATGTAAACCTTTTTATAAACCGCTAAAACTCCAAGGATCTACAAACAGCAAACATGGTAACAAGGGAGGTAACATTCCCCAACAGTGTTACTAGTAGTTTCTACTACAGGAGTGATTTTTTTTTTAAGACAAAATACTTCATTTTCCATCAAGATCCATCTTGCCTGCAATCTGGCCTCTAAGTGGCTTTATAAATGCGAAGGATCCATTTTTTCTTCCCGAAGATCTCTTTCTCCCTTTAAGGTAGTAGGGTACTCAACACCAGTGGGAATATGCACAAGTTAAGGGTAGAGTGGCATGTAAAACTACTCCTTTTGTTGTTGAAGTGATGGCTACAAAGTACTGACAGCAACTGAACTAATGAGGGGATGCTTAAAACTTGCTGCACAATTTTTGCCTTGTGTCTTCACAAGATAAACCCAGAGATTTCAAATCAGAAATAGTGTCAAAAGCATTCTGCTTGGTTGTAGTCTAAGCTCTTCAAAACAAAATAATTTCTCTATTATTATTTATTGACTAACTGCATCACCCCATGTTCACTGTGAGTGTGGTTAAGCATTTGAACAGGCTACCTAGAGAAGCTGTGGAGTCTCCATCCCTAGAAATTTTCAAGAGCAACTTAGATACTTCACTGGGATGGTTTAGTAAGAGGTGATCCTCCCTTGAGTTGGGAGCTGGATTAGAGGACATTATGAGGTCCCTTCTAGCCCTACTTCCTATGGTCCTATGTTGTTACTACCCTTCCCCTATATTATGGGCGTCAAACTTGTCTGGCACCATGCACCATGTGAGTAGCATGGAATCAGTTCTGCAGGTCAAAACAGGTCTGCAGACCCCACCCAACCTGGTTCAGGCCTGGGACTCAGTGAGAAGAGGCCCAGCATCCTGCACACTTGGCTGCCTCCACAGGAGCAAGTTGCAGGACCAGGTACCATCCTGCACCACTGCTAAAGCTCCAGCACCCTGCCTTTCACCCAGGCACTTGGCTACAACTGTGGGAAGGTCCTTCCTATCAAGACAATGGGAGAGATGATCTGGCTCTGCAGGCCAGAAGATGCAGCCTAAAAACAGTTTGACACCCATCTTAAACTTTCCAATACAACTCTAAGCTGGCCAAACTTCCTTTTCCTTCAGGACATACCCATCCATTTTTTCTTTGCATTAACCACCGCCAAACATAGGCTCCATCCTGCTTTCTTACCCCCTCGCATACCCCCTTCAATACCTTACAATCTTCATCTCTTCCAGCACCTTGGTTTCATAGCTTTTGTAAAGCACCTGGCTCTATACACCCCCTTTCCCATCTAAGGAAGGAATGGGCTCGAGCTGAGCCTGAAACATATTATCCTCACCAAAACTTGGTTTCTCCTGCACTGAGTAATTCACTCAAATGAACAAGTACTTCCTTCAAGCAGAGGGAAATCCAGTCTCCTAGAGATGGGACATGTGTGCTGGGAATCCCGACAAAAGATGCAGTAAGAATTCTACAGCACAGGGAAAAAAGAAAAGGAACCTCTCTGACAACATCTATGGTACCTTATTTCCTATATCATATACCTTACTGCCTACATTTCATAAGTGAGGGCTACATTTTCAAAGATGTACTAGTATGTACCCAGCAACTCTGCCTCAGGATCAACAGCAACAACCTTCCCGACTGCACTAGGCCCCTCCCTAAACCAACATCCCTGGGCTTCCTCATGCCTTCCCCACTTAACCTCTCTGCTTCATTGCCTCTTGTACCTGCATTCTGTGACCTCCTTGATTGTCTCTCACCTCTATCCCCAGCTTCTCTACAGTACAAATAGAGAATTGCTTGGTACCTGCAAACAAACAGTGGCAGGTGGCCAAGGAAGTTTCTTGTCTGCATCAAAGGTCAGCCTGTGGAACACTAATGCAATGTATCCTGTATGAATTCTGATTTTTCTGTTGCTGTAAGGGGAAAAGAACTTTTCTAGACACTTTTTAGCTCTGGAATTATGATAATTTAAAGATCAAAGGAAAAAAGGCAAATACTCCAGTTGTTCCTGTATTGACAGATTTTATTTAGAAAATTTCTATTTCCTTAGCTTGCAACCTGGCTGAACTGCTGCTTATTCACAGGCTCTAGTGTCCATCTAACCTCTCAGGCTGTGTAAGTTGAACAGAAGCTGCACAACAACTTAATCACGGTAAATCAGAATAACTTTGTGGGGCATATTTATTTAACTTGGACCCACAAAGTTCTTCAAAGTTTATGTAAAATCACATTGCTAATCAGACCAATACAACTATGAGTAGAACAGCCACAATACTACCTTTTCAGGCCTTATTTGTCTTCTGTGCTAATTTATGGAGAATGAAACATTGAAAGAGGCTGGCAGAACTTCATTCTCAGGATTTCTTATATACCACACAAGGAGATAAAGATCATGCAAAATATATTCCTGATCACTAAACCTGCACTCAGCTCACTAATTCCTCATTGTCAAAACCATTTGAATCACAAAACTGCTCAAAACAGCAAACACAATTTTTCCAGATGTTTTCTTCCCCTAAAGTTTAACTTGTGTGAAAAATGCAGATTTCTTTTTATAGCTGTCTGTTAGCCAATACTTAGTCTTGCACCAACAAGTTTAAGGTCCAATATTTCCTTTATTCAGGATTAGCAGGTATTCAGGTAATTTGCCATGGGGCCAGTTCCAATTTAACAGTGGACACTCAGCACAGAGAAGGCTCTGATATGTCATACATACATCATTTCAGAACGGGTTTTTCACTTCAGTTTCTCCTTGGAGGTCTGCACAGCTAAAGGCAAGGTATACCACATCTGCTGCACTCCCATCATCCACAAAGCCTGTCATGTTACAGAAGGAAATCTTGGTGAATACACCTTGTTTTACAGGCTCAGGGTTACCAAAAGAGGTCTTGATATACTTATTCACACATTTCCAAAGCTTTTTTTTTTTTCAACACAGTGTAGCAAACAAATTATGTACTTGTATTCCCTGAAGGTTTTACTTGCATCCAGTTGGGATGACTTAAATAACTAATGATTTTACCTCTCATGGCTATCCCAAACTCAAGTCCTGAATGTGTTTCATAGACAATGTCTTTCATAGACATTTATAACTAAGTTTGGTTTAATAATGGGCTGCTTTTTTCCCCAACTGTGAACTATATGCTATAGAGAAATTTTGTGTTTGTTCTTATAAAAAGTGTCAAATTAATCAAGTTATTATGATTTGTTTCTTTCTGGGATTAGCAGGGAATGGTAGAAAGCATTTCTCTCTCACAGGAATGCCATGGGATGTACAGAGCCTACCCACTGACCCTAAAGAAGGGAGGAAGTGGCTAACCCACTCGCCTGCAACCAGGGTACATAAAAAAAACAAACCTGAATCAAGCGATTCACTGAATCTTTCTTTTCTTCCAATTTATAGTTTTAGACTGTTAATGTAGCTATTCATAATTCCTCATACATTTTTCTACCATCTAAAATCTGAAAATGCCACACTTTCAACATAGATAATCACCTTAAAAGACAAGTCTGTCTTGGCAATAACGGTTAATATGAACTGAACCCTGCACCTGTTCATAAGCTTTGTTTGGAGCTAAGAGGCCATATTATACTCGCAACCCATCCCACCTTCCAACAGACATTAACTTGTAGAAGTTAACTGCTCCAGCCAACCTACAATCCAATCTGACTTTGCAGCCTGAAGGCAATGAGAATAAGATCCTATTTTTCCCATATTTTGAAAATCTCAATTCACAAATAAATATCAAATTGTTTTGCTTTTAAACTCTATAAACAACTTCAATCAACTTGAAAGCAGTTTTTTGGAGTAGCAAAGATTTCCTGCTAGGTGTTATAAAATATAAAACTTAGCCCTTCTGCTGCAAACACCTTACGTATGCACCTAGCTCTAAGCAAATGGATAGTGCTACCGAAAGAGTGGGATTATTCATGTATGCATGTACTTGTGTAAGTATTTGATCTCTTCCTACCACAATTTTGTGATAGCCACACAAAATGTCTTTAGACTTTATTGCGTTATACAGAACAGCTGTAATGCACAAACGCAGAAGTTACTTGTACAAAGCCTCACTCTAACTTAAATATTTTTTAAACAAAGTATCAGTCTCCTTGATTTTAGCTGCACTGCAGCCTGCCATGACAAAAGGAAACATCCATGTTGTCAATCCTTGTTAAGAACACAGATTTCTGACAGGAATGAGTTCAAGTCAGAGACTCCTGGAATAAAATAGGGCAAATTATTTAAAATTGACAGAAGTCACAATTTAAAAAAAGTAAGAATTTTAGTTTACTTTTGCATTGGAATTATAGCTATTTTCCTTGATAGGCTGATTCACAGCACAGAATTTAAATTTGAAGCTTCCAGCTGATCAAAACATACTTGGGCCCAGATCCACAAAGGAATTTATACATTTAATTTTTATTCAGGACAAATCATTGTGTGTTAGATGACTAACACTGGAGTTAGGTATTTAAGTATTTTCACAGAGCTGGGCATTGATCAATAATATAGCTATTATACAATTATTCATTTGAACTTATAATTTTGACATTAAGTAAAAAAATAGAAAAGGATGTGTCCAAATGAAGCTTTTCCATGAGTTAAAATCCGATAAACAGAAGTTTGTAATTTGATTAAATGCACAAAATATTTTAATTAGTTACTTTAAATATATTGGATACATAATAAAATGATCAATATTTTTATTTAAAATTCACCCCTTTTTATTAAATAAAATAATCAGCAGCAGCAGCCAATGAACTAACAGATTTAACCTGGTCACCATGGCAGTTTATTTCATGATGTTACTCCATCCTGTGCTCCTACCTCACATTTCCTGAAGACTGGCAGAAGCAAACAAGCTCTTAACTTGATCCATACCTTGTATCTGAATGAACTAGTTGGGTAACTAAACTAGCTGAATAAACTAAAATGAGTATTTGTTGAACCTGCAGGACTGCCTGCAGCTGTCAAAAGTTCTTCTAGCATTTCAGCGAACTGGCTCCAAGGGTGTTTTTAAACACATGCGCCAAGGATGGGGGAGGGTGCTTTAATTAGAGCAGGTCTGAGCCCCCCTAAGTAAAGTGCTCCTAGTATCTTATGTATCAGTGTCCCCACGCTTCAACATGACAATGGGGGTACCTTAACTAAAGCTCATTGAACCAGCATTAGTTAAAAGAACCCCTGCTGCGGTTTTGAAGAGTGGGGACACTGATACACGAGAAGCAGAGGCTGCTGGAGCACGGTAATTAGTATGTTCCAGCAGATTCAGTCGAGTCTGCTCCAAGTCGCTGTAATTACAGCACATTGGAGCAGTCTCCCTGCACATCTACAGGCACCTCAAGTTTTTAGCCAATGATTTCCACCACCAGTTTAGTGGTCTGACTTCCTTTTAAACTTCAGCAGCAAACACAGGATCACAGGAAAGTAGGGCTGGAAAAGACCTCACAAGGTCATCCAATCCAGCCCCTTGCTCAAGGCAGGACTATCCCTGACTAAACTATCCCAGCAAAATGTCTATCTAACCTGCTATTGACAATTTCCAAGGATGGAGATCCCACGATTTCTCTAGGTAGCCTGTCCCAGTGCTTGACCACACTCACTTACCAAAATCCTAACATTTCTCCCGCTGTAGCATGAGGCCATTGCTCCTAGTCTTATCCCCTACAGTCAGAGAAAAGCCCATCTCCATCCTCTCTATAATCACGCTTCAGGTATTCAAAGATTGTTATCAGATTCCCCCTCAGTCTTCTCTTTTCCAAACTTAATAACCTCTTTCAGCCCTTCCTCATAAGTCTTGCCTCTCAGGCGCCTAACCATTTTTGTTGCTGTGCACTAGACTCTTTCCAAATTGTCCACATCCTTCTTGAAGCGTGGGGCCTAAAACTGGATACAGTACTCCAGTTTAGGTATCTCCTGTGCTGAACAGAGCAGAAGAATCACTCCCCTTGATCTGCAAGTGACATTCATGTAATGCTGTTGGCTTTTTTTGTTGTTGTTGTTTTTTTGCAACAAGAGCACTGTTGGCTTACATTTAGCTCATAGTCTGCTGTAACCCCAAGGTCCTGCAGTACTGCAGCCTCTCCAGTCACTCCCCAGTCTGTACTTGTGCATTCAATTATTCCATCCTAAGTGCAAAACTTTGCACTTGCCCTTGCTGAATCTCATCTGACTGATTGCGAGCCATTTCTCCAGTCTATCCAGGTTATTCTGAATGCCAGCCCTGCCCTCCAGGTTTGGCAACTCTATCCAACTTGCCATCATCCCCAAATGTTTTTAGCGTGCATTTGGTCCCATCATCCAAATCACTAAATTAAAGATACTGGACCCAGAAGCCCTTACTGACAGACCCCATGAGAAGCCCCTATTGATACCTTCTCTCAAGTAGACACTGAGCCATTGATGACTTTTTTTAGTACAATGATCCAACCTGTTACATGCCCACCTTGCAATACTTCCGTCTAGTCTGTATTTCCCTAGCTTGTTACTGAAAATGTCATGCAAGACAATGTCAAAAGTCTTGCTGAAGTCAAGGTATACCTACATCCACTGCTCTCCCCTCATCCACAAAGCCTATCACATTATAGAAGGTAATCATCTTGGGCAGGCATGAGCAGCTCTTGGTGAATCCATGCTGGTCATTTCTGATCACCTTGTTCTCCTGCTCCATGAACTTTCCAGGGATGGAAATCAGGCTGACTGGTCTGTAGTTCTTTGAAACCTCGTTTCCTTTCTTAAAGATGGGCACTATATATTTGTGCTTTTCCAGTCATCTAGGACCTCACTTGCCCTCCATGTGTTCTCCAAAAGGATAGCCAATGACTGAAAATTACCTTAGCCAATTCTTTCAGTACCCTCAGGTGCATCCCATCCGGCCCTTTCTACTTGAAAGCATCTATGTAATCCTGAACCCGCTCTGCCATTACTCTAGGCTTCGTCTCCCCCTCCCCATGTTTTCTGCCAACTGCACTCATCATCTGGTAGCTGCCCCCATTTCTGAAGACAGAAGCTAAAAAGGCATTAAATACTTCAGCTGTCTCTATGCCATCCATAATTATATTGCTTTCTGTATTCAGTAAGGGACCTATGGTTTCTCTGATCTTCCTCTAACTTTTGACATACTTATAGAATTCTTTTTATTGCCTTTTATACCCCTTGCCAGCTGCATCTCAAATTGTGCCTTGGCCATCCAAATATTCTCCCTGCATGCCCATGCAACAATCTTATACTCTCCTCTAGTACAACTGCCAAATTTCCAATTTTTATAGGATTACTTTTTTGAGTTTCAACACTTTGAAGAGACTGTTGCCTAGCCAAGCCAGTCTCTCCTGTTTCACATGGGAGCCTGCCACCACCCCTCACTATTGGGTCTCTGGAAACCAGCATGGCCCCCTTCTATACCACCCCCCTTATGCCAGGGGTCCATGGGAGCCCATTGCCACCCCCTTCCCCTGCATGCCATGATTGAGCGATGGGGCCCGGTGTTGCCCTAGCCCAGCCCTGCATGCTGGGATCCAGCACCCAATCTAGCATGAAAGGCCTCATAGGTCTGGAAATTTGGCAGTGCCACTGATGCCCTGCTGCCAAATTACCAAACCCATGAGGAGCCCCACAGGCCAGATGTCACAACGCTATGAGCCAAACCTGGCCTGCAGTCCAGGTGTTGAAGAACCGTGGTGTAAGTTATTGCAAAATTACTGCTTGCAGCAATGACCAAGGGCATATCATAGTCTTATAATGCAAAGAGCCCAAGCGTCACATGTGTTTGGGGTAGAGGTACACCGATACATCAGTTCGATATTGGATTGGCACCGATATTACGAAAACTGGCTGCATCAGAAATTGGCCCGATGCAGCCAATAATTTGGCTGATAAATACTCTTGCACGCACACAGACATAGCACATCACGCAGCCAGCAAGAAGCAGAACCCAGCAGCTTGAAGAGCTGCATGCAGCTGGTAAATCTCTTGCGGAGGATGGGGAAGGGGAAGGGAAGGGGTGTGTGCAGGGGGGCAGATCAACACTGCAGGGAGGAAGGGAGGGAGGGAGTGGGGCAGGTGCTGCCCAGCCAGGGCAGGGTGCAAGATGGAGCTACAGCTTGTCTAGGGAGTTGGGGGGGGTGCCACCGGCTGCTGCTTGCACCCCAGGAGGGCACAGGGGGGTGCCCTCGGATCTGTGTGGGCAGGTGGGCTGCGCCAAGCTCTTCTTGGCGGGGTCTGGGCTTGGGGTAGGCAGCAGCAGCACTGGGAGGGAGGGCTACGGGGGGGGACTTTGACAAAATCTGGGGTGGCTGCACTCCCAAAAGTTTCTCCTGCAGAAGTAAATGTTTGTACGTACTCTTTTCTGAGAGAAGCTACAGCACACTCCTCCAGCATCCCAGGGCAGTTTTACTCCCAACACATCCCTTCCACATCCCAGGAGACAGCGTGTCACGGCTGGACTCTTCTGTTCCAGCCAAGCAAGGAACTGAACACACCCCCTTTACAAGTCCCACATTATGCTATAGGGAGAGACTGCCTGCAGGGCAGTTTGGGCCAGCCAATCAGGGCTGCCCTGTGCATTGCTGCCATCTGTCACCAGGCAAACTAAAGAAGCCTACAAAGCACACCGAGATGTGTGCAGAAGGGTCCCCTGGATGCACAATGTCAGCACTGCAAGCTCTGCTCTTCAAGAGCTCAACATGCAAATGTCTGTTCAGACACCTCTAGGTATTTTTTCTACCATGAGAACAAACCTGGGAGAATTCTCCCAAGTCATTTGAATGTGTATACACAGCCTAAGACTATAGGCACATGATGGAAAGGAAACACACCTGAGACAAACTAGAGCAAATAGCTCCATGGCAGCTGCATACGAGGTGGCTGAGCACCTGACAGCAGGACAAATTGAGGTTCTACATTGAAAGACAAGCATTTGGAAGGATGAAAATCTAGCCTTGATTCATATATTGACAGGCTTGCCACTGTTGAGGGAGGGCTGAACTTCTGTTTCGATGTTTTGCAGTTTTTTTCAACTTGGTTAACCCAGCAGCAGCACGCTGCCTTCTGAGAATGAAGAGCATGCTTCATACCAATTACTGTACTCCTATAGCTGAAGTAGGTCTCTCCTATTCTTCTAAAGGCTGGGAGTTCAGTCCTGATCATGACTTACGTGGCTGAATGAAATGCATTTAGAAGCAAGTTGAGTGTTACTGTATTCCTTTCAGAATGGGATGAACCACTTCAGAGTGTCTGAGCAGGCACAAAGTATAGGCAACTGCTTGTGAGCATATAGGGAATGACCATGATGCCAAGTCAAATGCTAAAAAGTTTAAAGTTTATTTAGTAAGCTTTTCCATCCAGAAAGCAAATGCTGCTCTTAAAGTTATAATATACAGCATTGCTACAGAGACTATAGCCTGTAAGTTTAATCTTTTCAGGTTGGCCTCAATAAATGGTTCATATCTAAAGGATGTTTGACCCCCACATGGGATGGAGTTCTCATTCCAACTTCCATGTCACAATGTCACTGCCATGCTTTACTCTAACTTGCAACCATTTTGAGACAGGAACTAGCTCTTACTTTGTATTTACACAGATTTCCATACAGTACTGCCACACAAGTTACAACTCCTGCAGCAGAAATCAAACTTGAATTACTCATGAAAATCTGCAAAGGGGGGGGAGGTCAAAAAACAAATTTCACTCTTCAAAAAAAATCTTAATACTTAGTCACCAATGAATTTTTGGGACTCATTTTTTAAGGGGCAAATTGCATTTACTTTATTTTTTAATGGTTTACAAGCCACTCCACATAATATTTTAGACCAGAAATATTTAAAAAACAACAAACTCCAGGCCCAATACATGCCTTTACAATGATTAAAGTATAACTTATAATGCCCCTTGCCAAGGTGGTACATCATAATCTATTTTTTTGTAAGTTTCTGTTTATTTTAAATATGCTACCACCATTTTAAAAGGAAGGAAGAAGGCGCGCACACAACATGCCAGAGTCTCTGAAGACTGCTGAAAGTATCTTCAGAGAGCTTTTAAACCTTGACATGGATGAAACAAGAAAGATGTTAAAGAGCAAGATAAACACCCTAGGATGTACTGCAGAAGGGTAACCAATACCATGCAACCCAAAAGTACTACTGGGATACTGGCTTCCTGACAACATAGTACTAAAAGTGTTCTAGGGAACCAGCGTAACTCAATATGACTGCACTGTGCTGCTGCTTTTTGCATTAGCAAAAAACTGAAAGCCTCTAAGGCCATGTCTACACCACCTCAGGACTATGCCAAGAAATACTGCATTGAAGCACAATAATCCACTCTCTGCACATTATCCCATAAAACCAATGCAATGGCTACCCAACCACCTCAGAGGCCAGCAAAAAAACCACAACTAATAGTAGAATAGATCTAGCTTCTATTATCCTTCAGTTAGAGACAGAAGTCCGTAAGTATTGTAGGGGCTATCACATTTCTACATCTTAATATATGTTGCAAATAGTTTGATACGGACTCATGTGTCACTCATTCGCACGGAGGCCCTGAAATTCTAACGGCTGCCTCTCTGAAAGTCAAAACAAGTCTACCTATTTTTGCAACTGCAGCAGCTTTTTGCAACTATTGCAAAATTAGGTTTGAACCAAAATCCAAATTCAGATACCTATCTGAATTCTGCAGCTCCCACAGATCCCAAAATAGTCCCATTTGACAAAGTTCAGTAGCCAGTATGTAAAAGCAACATACAGTAGGTATGGTATCTGTATATAAACATAAAAAAAATCCTCCCCTTAAATCTATTTTAAAAAAACAAAACAAAACAAAAAAATAATGGCAGTGCTTCAGTGCAAGTCAGATCATTCTTAAATAGTATGGTTTCTTTGCCAGCAGGGGTCTTTTTTTGATTAAATTATACAGCAGCTGGAAAGAAATTTTGGAGAATTTTCAGTTTGGGGTGGGGGACGGAGGTATGTGCGCGCGCACACACAAACACACACACAGGTATGTGTGCATACACCTACAATTCAGTAAAATTTGTATACATATATAAAGTTATTAAAGCTACACAGGTAGATGTAAGTCCAATAGAACTGAGCTACTTTAGAGAGAATGTGGTTAGAAGGAGGGGGACAGGTTACCAGCATGTAATGAAAAGGGTCCCTGGTTTTCTCCATTTAAAAATTGCAAATTTTCTGATAAAAACACAAATCCCAAATTCTCTGATTAAAAACCCCAAAATCTGCAATTAAAATTAAACACCACTATATATAAGGTATTGGCTGGTTTAACACAATGTTTATTGATATTTTTATGATTCTAAAGCAATCTGTCCTACCAGTGCCTCAGTCACTATAATAAAATACATTCTAAAGACCTATTACTTTTGACGTTTGATTTTGGGGGGTTTTAATCATGGAAAAATCAGAGCTCCCCCATCCCCTTCACTTACCAGGACGCAAGCTCAGCTGCGGCTGTCCTTCCCAGCCCCCGCCCCAGCTGATGTACCCATGCCCTGCCCATGCCATTGCCCCTCCCTACCCACAGCCCCACCCAGCCCAGCCACTGCCCCTCACTCCCACCCATAGGGCCCTGCCACTGCCAGCCATGCCAGGGAGGGCCCCCAACTGCAAGGGCTACGGGGTCAGGGACCCAGGTCTGCCCCCCCTGCCCCCCCCCCACAGAAGCACCCAAGCCCCAGCTGCCACCCTCTGGGAGGCAGCAGCTGCTGCTGCTGTGGAGCACAGCAAAGAGGCTCCTCCTCCCTCATGGGTGGCATGACTGGAACAAAGCTAATTTTGAGGGGAGGGGCAAGTGGATGCAGGCTGCCCACTGTGGGTGAGAGGGGCGAGATGGCTTCCCATCTCTGTGTACACTCCCAGAAGGGGCATGAGGTGCCCTCCACACCACTACCCCACTGCTGCGGAGCAGGCATGCAGCCTTGCCATGGCAGCACAGGGCTCCCAGAAACAGTGGCACTGAGCTTCCCCGTCCAGCCCTGCTCTTCCCTGCCATGCCGAGTGCTGCCCCAGCAGGCTGTGGAAGCGCCAGGAGGCGGGCAGCTGGGCAGGGGGCCCCAGGCCCACAGTGAGCAGCCCAGCCCATGCACAAATCTGGGGGCGCTCCCCCCAGGAATGCACACAGTGGTGGGGAGCTACCTCCCCCATCCCCAGTGAGCCACTCACAGCCTCGTCCCACTTCCCACCTGGGCTCTGTGGCCACACATTCTGGCCCCAGGACCCGGCACCACCCAGACTGGGCAGTAGCCCCAGGCCCACCCAACTCCCTCACTACGGGGGCCTCAGTTCCACCCCCAGTCCCTCACCACACTTACCTGAAGGAGCTGCTCTCCAGGCTGCCTGGCTCCCACGTGTGTGTATACATGTGCTCATGAACATGGCACCTCCTGCCTGACCACCCTCCCCCTGCTCCCCCCCAGCAGGCTCGAACTCTGCCAGCCTCCAAGGGGAAACCCACTATTTCCGGCACCTTTCACCTTAAAACTGAGAAAACCTGGGTTTTACTGCATTTTACTGTAGTGAACAGAAAACCCAGATCCATGACGAGTGACAATTCTTTGCTTTTTAAGAATTAAATAGAAATGCTATTCTGTATTATTGCGCTGTCTGACTTGTTGCAAAAAAAGAAAATTCCTTTGACGGAAAGTGAAATGTTTATGAAACAAGGGATTATGTATGTTTTATGCTGTGAAGTCAACCATTTACTGTACTCCTATGCATTTTAAATGAACAGCAGTTAATTTTTGCCAAGCTTTTTATTTAAATATGTTTTTTCCCTCCAGTAATTGTATTGGATCCCACCGTTTAAAACAAAACAAAACAAAACAAAACAAAAACTGCACAAGATGGTTCTGGTCTTTTTAAGAGCAGGCTTACAATAGCTTAGTTTTGTAAAGTTATTTCTGCTGTACTTGGAACCAGGATCTTTTATAAAATCTCAACTCTGAGATCAAGAGGTTATATAAAGGTCAGTATTCATTTTATTCAGATTATTTTCTAACCTTGTAAAAATGCCTCCGGAGCAAATTGGCTTCTACACTTGCTGACCCAAGGATACCATGGTGCCTGCCCCCTGCTTGGAAAAGTTACTTTCCCTTACTGCCCGCTCCCCTTCAACATGGCACTAATTAAGGAATGTCATTCATGCCACAAAGCTTGCCTGTTTCCTTAGGGAGAGTAGCAGACTTGGCCTACTGATGGGAGGGCTTTTAGAATGTACAGACTTTGCCAAGGGATCCATCTTGCTATTGTAAAAATCAGGGAAGAATTAGAAGACTAGTTGGCTTGTGAGGGATGTCTCCTTGAGAAAGGACAAGACAGATAAAGACCTGGCTAGCTCTGACAGGCTAGATGTAGTCAACTCCATCAACCAACTGTAATGGAATAGCCAACTAAAGCTGCACAAAAGGGAAACTGATAAGTGGTGCAGACCCCATCTGGGGAGACTAAATATCTAAGTATGGTACAGATAGTATAGATGTTATACCAAAGATGAGGTTGACACATTGCAGCCAGCATTCATTATATAATATAAATAGCAATACACGCTGGACAGGAATGTCTCACCATAGAGTCTACAAGGCAAAGAAACATAACCAGGGAAAATTGAGTTACAAACAGTAACACCTGGCAGTTTTACAGTGCTGCTTATTTAAAGTCTTTTTCAAATGTGAATAAATATCGACATATTAGAGAAAGGGAACCTAAAGCACTTGGGCCGTGCTGCAACTAGCTCAGCTCAATGTCATGAAAGACAAGAGACTATGAGAACAGCACCACAGTCAAACTAGTGTCCAAAAAACCTACTTCTTATTTCCCATTCGGTTTTCCCTTTAATCCTTCATTTGTCCCATAGTCTCTTGGGGCTTCAGGGAATTATTCCAAAATAGCTCTTGCTAATTAACTCCCTGAATGGAAGTTTGTAATCCAGAATAGAAATGCCTGTATTCAAATTATTTCAATCTGCTTTGAAATGGCTTTAAACTAATTTGGAGTAAGAAATTTTTATTCTGGAGCAGGAACACCCACACAGAGAATTTATCAGGAATAACTAATCCAGTTCAACTGCAGGCCCAAGTTAAACTCCCTGTGCAGGCAAACCCCTACTATCACTAGGATTTGTATGCAATGCAGTTTATTCTATCCAGAAATGACTAGTCTTCACACCATGCCTAGGCAGACACCATCAAAGTATTGTTTTACATCTCTCTCCTTCCAAATGCAGAGGATGTACACTATGGTTGGGATTTGCAAAAGGAACATAAGGGATGCAGCTGCCCAAATATAATGGAAATGCAATGAAAAGTAGGGGATTAGAATCCTTGGAAAATTCCACCCATAACTTTATAGATAGCCTCGTTTGGAGGGAAAAACGCCAGACAGACAAATCCTCTTACTCATTGGAAAAGCTATACAAGGGGCTACGTAGTATATTAAAGTGTTCTTACAGGGCATTTGCATTGTTTTTGCACTGTTGATGGTCCAAGTCATTAGCAATCTAATCAATAGTTTAGCAAGAACACAATAGACAGCCCGAATATTGGGCCCCATTAATCCTTGACGCAATTCATCTATCTTGCACCAGGGATAAGTTTGGCTCACTGTAATACTTATTAGTAGCATTAACATATTATTAACATGAGTGAAAACACAGATATCATGACTATGGGAAAAAATTGAAGGCATTCAACCTGTTATACCCTGTTAAAAAACTTTACTTTGACACTAAGATTTTGCCCGATTTGACAAAATCCAGAGATTTGTTTTTATATTTTTGCCCCCATAATTAGGTGAACACGCTCCCTGAGAAGGTGTGAACGAGATGCTGAGGGTGCAGAGACCTATGAAGGAACCTCTCACTGTTTTCAAAAGCCTCAGGTTTTTTTGTTTTTGTTTTTAAACAAAAAAAAAAAAAACCCCTAACGACCAAACATTCTTGCTTGCAGAAAAAACAATGTTAAAAAGGTACCTGAGCCTGAGTTTGCAGACAGGCTGAAACAACAGCTTTGAGGTATGAACTGTCTCTTCATTCTTCAAATGCTAACGATTTCCTTGCTTAAAACAGACAAGGAAGAAGATACTAATATTAGAAAAATTCATACCAGAATTTTCTAAAGCATGGGATTGCCTATATGAGGAGGAGCAGAAAAGACCCACGTCTACTCAGGACAGACTTTAAGACAGGGAGGTGTGGTTGCCAGGAGTGTATGATTGATCTCATTCACCAGAAGGGCAGTGAACTTCCAAAACACTGAGAAACAGTGATATAAAAATCAGCCAACCTAGTTTGTTAGCACAATAACAAGAGTCCAGAATAAAGAAGGACCCAATTCAACTCCTACTCACTTTAATGGCAGTTAAACTGGGTCCTAGGACACACATTAGGTTTGGCACTGAGCAGCCCAGCTCATGCAGCTTTGGCATACAGCTCTGTGTTGCTAAATAGAAGACTGACTTAAGAACAAAATTCTGATCAGAAGCCCACGCCCAGAGCTGGTTAAACACACCGCAAAGGCAACGCTTTGTGTTCTAGACTCCACGCTGCCTACTACTCCTCAATGCGGTTTCATGTCAGATGTGGAAAAAAGCATTCACCTCTCAGGCAGAATTCATGCATTCAAAACACAGCATATGCTTTAAGGACAAACCCCCCCAAAAACTGAACAAAAGAATTGCTGGTATCAAGACTGAATGAAGAAACCTAAGCCCATACCGAGTGTAAGTGCAGATATAAGTGTTAGAAGACAATTGACAGCAACAGAAAATAAGTAGTTCATATAATAATCATCACTATGTATGCAAAATAATAAACATTAATATTTCCATTAAGGTTTAACATTAATAAATTATGTGATCTATACTTCAATAACAGGATAGTAAATAAGGATGAAATTATCTAAAAAAAAAAAAATAATATTGGTCTCCTCTGTTCATGCTGCAGAAATTCACTTCTTAATATCTACTTACTATTTTTTTTTTAAATGTATGAACCATTCTAGATGTCTCTACTAAAGGGATACTCTTTTGCAATCTAATGGAACTACGAGTGGACTCCATCTTTGGCATTGGCTGTGTACACAAACTTTGTTTAGAACTAAAACACATTTGGTAATACAGTATAGCCTCATAAATCTGGAATTACCAAAAATCTGCCCCCTACCACTCTAGGACTGGCCGCCATTCCCCTCCGCCCTCCTGGAAGCAGAGGGGGAAGCTTGCATGCAGTGGCTGCCACCGTCATTCACCACTCCGCTCTGCTGCTCTGCATTCAGCTGCTGCTCCAGGACCAGCAGCCACTATTCGCCCCCTGCCCTGCTCCATGACCGGCTGCCGTGCTGGTTTAAAAAATACAGCATTTTCAAATTTTCAGCAGGTGCTCGGAAATTAGTTTATACACACAGATAGCTGACTGGTAAGGTTTTCTTGCCTTTGGCTTTTGTGACTGGACACAAAAAAATATTAAAGTGTTAATGACTCTAAAGAGAAATAAAAGTAGGCAGATTAAGGCCCAATGTCCAGTGAAGAGTAAGACAATTTACAAACCTGCCCAAACGGACATTTAATCAGACAGTTTAGGATCTGCAAAGACATGTTCTTTCTAGTCTAGACTTCTAATCCATCAATGGGAAAAAGTCTAATATTATTTTTGTCCTTTTCATCAGCACTGTAAGAATATATCCAACTGTCAGAGTAAGTTATACATGTAACACAAAATAAAAACAAAGAACACTTCAGTGGGCTTGTTCAAGGGGGTCATTTGCGGGGGGGAAAAAAACTGTAGCAGGCAACACTGAACCATTAATCTGTTTTTAATCAGACACAAGTTAAATAGCTCTGTCTATCCAACACATCTGTATATGGACAATGCTTCAAGATCATTGTAAACATACTAGAGAAATTCTCTATTTCCACCAATAGACATTTAAAATGCAATTAAAATTTTTAACTTGAATCCTGTTAAATACATTTGAAAGTCTTCAGTATGCACACTGACCATGCCCTCAACTTAAATTATGAAAACACTGCATGATTTTAAAGAGACACTACATGCTTGAAACTACAGTAGAGCTACTTCTTTTGTCAGTCTGCATTTTAAATTTAATAAACAGAATAAATTAACTATGAGCTGAGATTATGAATAACTCATTGTCCTGCTAGAGGCCTACATCACATACTATATTTATATTCATCTGTACAGGAGAAGGACAAGCACAGACTTGTTTGTGATCCACAAGTCCAGTATTTCAATAGCTGCTATATATTGCTACACTATTTTCACTGACAATACATTTTGCAGACTAAAAACACTTTTTATAAACTAAAAATGTCCATCTACAATATCCACAAAACCATGTGTGGGAAGGGGGAAAAATATCAGTTAAGAAAATACTGATAAATACTAATCTAAAAATTTACCTATTTTGAGAGAGAAGTCAGGAATTAACATACACACCAAACCTCCAAAACATATTTAGGAGAAAACAGTCTCAGCAACTTCTAAGTCAGTTATGTCTAAACACAGAATACTGTCAATTTGGCATTTTCTCAAGAATCGCTTATAGTATATTTATGGCCAATACACTGCACCTTCCATACATACTACTAAGTCTTGAGTTGGAAGCAGGGACTGAATACATTTTCCAGTGTTCCCTGCAAGTAGAGTATGTATGATTTCTCTTGGACAGCTTTCTTACCCTTTCTGGCTAATGAGAGTAATTATATTTGCACTAAGACACCAGCCAATATTATGGAATTAGACATTCATATGAATACTGTTTACCAATAATACAACAATAGAGAAACACATGGACTTTCTAAAAGGTAGGTAAACAAACACTAAAAACATTTTAAAATACTGAAGTACAACTGCACTGTAAAATAAGTTGTTTTACTATTATCCATACTATAATGTGCAAGGAACTGATACTATCTGGAAGTGCAACACAAGTTTCAGACCTGTCCAGGATAGCCAAGTAGTAAAGGTCATGTGGCTATGAAGGATGGCTAATCAACTATCCACAAATTTTACCTGTTATACTGGAAGATGAGACAACTATACTGGCAGAGGTTT
The DNA here is from genome assembly GCF_001723895.1 of Crocodylus porosus. Taxonomy (NCBI): domain Eukaryota; kingdom Metazoa; phylum Chordata; order Crocodylia; family Crocodylidae; genus Crocodylus; species Crocodylus porosus. Next base: position 17,029,003 of record NW_017728911.1, on the reverse strand, counting down.
CAGCAGTACTAGTTCACATACTTTGCACTTGTCTAGAAATTAATTTTTGGTAAAACTATTAGAAGTTATTTTGTATTGAAAAGGAAGGAAGGTTATTTATTCAAAATCCTCTCACTAGCTGAACCAAAGTATCTTTGAATATAATCATGTAATCCCCAAGAGTCTTTTTTTTTTTTTTTAAAGGCATGTTCTTATTAAAGGAGAGATTTTTACTTAGTAGCCATTTTGTCTTCAACTTGGACATGATACCCAATCTGAATGCAATATAAACATGCTGTCTGAGAAGCTGGTTTCCAAATATCATGTTGCTGGGAAAGGAAGAAAATGTAAAAATGTGTACCACCTAACCTATTATAAATCAAAACAACCTGAAGATAAACTACACAGCCAGGAAATTCAATAGCTAATATTCCCTCCCTAAGTCACCTCATTGCACACAAAAACACTAAACAAAAGCCACTGTTTGTGGATTAAGGACAGAGAATTGTGATTTACTGCTTAATGTTTTTTAAAAATGAAAAAGCTAGGAAATCAAAAGTTACACTTCATAATACTCCTCTCCCTCAACAGTGTGTGTAATGTATTTTGGTTTTCTTTTTAATTCCACATTAACTCTGCATACCATGAATGCTAACCATAGTACAAAGCAGTATAAACACCAGGTCAATCCATTGTTTATTAGATATCCATAATATGGGTAATGTGGGAGGAAAGGATTACTGTACATACACAATTCCCAATATTCAAAGCATTAAATTAGATCTAAACAATGCTTTTACATACACCAAAAGCCACATATTCATTGCAGGTGCCAGGCCTTCACATTGTTTCTTTTTCAAGAATAAAGTAATTTTTCATTTGCAGGACAAACTAAACTCAACTAACCTACCCTTCATGCCCACCGCCTTAAAACAGGCATACAAGTTCAGAAGAATGTGGATTTATTATGGGATTGTTTTCTTTAAAAATCTGCAATGAAACTAGATTGTTACAAAGAAACTTGCATATCACCATACCAAGTAACAGCCCAATCACATGTCAATTGCTAGACTGCAAATCCATGGAAATAGAGGTGTATAATAGGATCATTATAACTGTAACACTTACTATATATACACACACATACTCTATATATTTTCCTTGTTGCATTATTACTTTGTATTAGTGGGCATAGGTCTAATAGAGATAGCAAAACTGGGCTTAATAAGCATAAAACTATACAATACATTCAATTATTAAAAATAGCTTAAGCAAGCAAGATGATATCATTTTAAACACAGATGCACCATAATTATTATCTTGGGATACAAATTAATATACAACACATAACATGGCCAAACCCTCAAACACACCCCACTGTATATTATTCCTGGGGGGAAAAAATGCTGCTACCCTCTGAATAAGGGGGGGAGGGGGAAGACACACACCTGTGCATGTGTAGATAAACACACATGCACATTTACACGCACACATATGTGGCACTGCATTTCTAACAAGAATATTCTGCACAGGAAATGCAGAAAAACCTTTCAAGGATGATTTCTCATCCTGAATAAACACTGAAAAAAACCCCCAAAACAATAAAATCAATCTAGGGAAGGTAACTGCTCTCAGAGCCGAGCAGGTTTTGCACTGCATATTAAATATGGTTATGTATGATGGGCTGCTTGGTCTCGATTCACAACAGGGCTGGGGGGGTCGTGTGCGCGGTGGTGTAGGGTGTGTGTGTGTGTGTCTGCCTGCCTGCAAAGCCAAGTAAACACATTTTCCATTCCCCATCCCCCACCCCGGCACACGCACACACATACGCACGCACACACCATCATGCAACTTATCGCCCCATGTTCTTCCTTTGAAATACACCGAGTACTCGGGATCCCCATACGTTTTTCAACCACTTGTTTTTCTGCAGCTCCACGAGCCGCTTGCACACGGATTGTGGCCCAGCGGAGCCAGGCGTGCACATGAAATCATACCGCCCAACTCGCCCCCCCCAAACCCCAAACAGCACGAAGTAAACAGGCAGCAGGCTGTGGACAGGCACATGCGGCGCAGGCAGGAGGCAGGCAGGGCTCGGGGCCCGCGGCCGGCAATGGAGGCTGCTCTTACCAGATGGAGTTCTTGATTTTGTGTTGCAGGGCGCTGGCCTCTGCCCCCTGCAGCCCGGGCACCAGGGTTGGCAGTGTCCCCCCGGGGCCGGGCAGCGGCGGCGGCGGCTCCGCTTGCTGCTCCTCTGCCATCATCGCTGGAGGGGCGCGGGCGCAGCGCTGGAGACACTAGGCCTTTCCCCCGGACCTCGAGTAAGTCGCCTTTCCCTGCTGCCCGGGGGACATCACGGGGAGAAGCCGAGCCAGGTCCCGCCACCGCCGCTACGCCGGGGGATGGGGAGCCTTCCCGAGCGGCAGGCGCATCGCGGCGCCGCCTGCGGCCGCCCCGCCGGGG
>NW_017728911.1:16994877-17026461 GCF_001723895.1 Crocodylus porosus | reverse complement strand
AGAGCAACCCGCGCGGCGCCGCCGCGACTTGTCTGCCGCCGCCGCCTCGCCAGTCACGGGCGCCGCGCGCAGGCTCAGTGCCGCCCTGTGCTGTGCGCACCAACAACACGGGCCGGGCCGGGCCGGGCCGGGCCGGGCCCGGTGGGGGACGCGGGGACACCGACTTTACTGCTCAGCAACAGCGCCGGCAGCGCCTTCCCCGCGCAGGCCGGGCTGCATGCAGGCTCCCTCGGGCTGCTTAAATGTTTCATTATTTTGCAGGGCTGCGGCGTTGCCCAGTGGCCATGGAGGTGTCTCGAGGCTCTGGCAGGGGGTGAGGGAGGCTCTGAACCCTCCAGCGCCCCTCACAAACGGCCCTTGGGTTGGGGGAGCCGGGTTGTTTATTGTTTATCCTCCTTAGCAGAGCTGCCGGCCTCTTACAGAGACATGGCGAGAACAGGCCTCAGAGCCCCCGGAGCTTTCACCCTGGTCATGCAAGAGCTGTGGGAGTCCACCAGCATAGACCAGACAGGATTAGGGCCTAGGGCCCTTATCCCCAAATGCTTCTGGTTTAGCCTGGTGTTTACCAAATACTCATAGCCCCACCACCTTCACAGCTGCTGGCAGCATGAGGCACAACACCTGGCACCAAGACAATACAGGCGCATGCATGAGGATGATGGGTACAAGTAGTTGAGGTTGCACAACCCTAAAATGCAGTCATGCATGGATACATACATAAGCTGTAAGCTGTACACACTATCAAGATCGAAGGTCTCTATCACAGGTTATTAGCATGTAACTATAAGTGTTTTTCCATGATCAGGGCCATCCCTGGGCAGGGGGCAAATCAGAGCAACTGCCCTTGGCCCCGCACTTTGGGGTCCCTGTGGAGCCGGGCGGAGCAGTGGCTCTGTATCCGGATGCTCACAACCCCTCCCCACTGCTGCTGACACGGCGGCAGCAGCAACAGCAGCTTCCTCGGGTCCAGGGCCTGTGGGATCGGAGCAGAAGTGAAGCCACACGTGGGCTGATTTGTCTTGGGCCCTGCACCTTGTTCAAGTTGCCTGTGTTCATGATACAGGTTTCCCTTGCTTTATACTATAAATGCGTTCCTGGAAAACGGTGCATCACTTGAATTCACATAAAGGAAACCCACTTTACAATGTAACAAATAGGGATATGTTCCAAGACCTTGACTGTACTGACCCCCAGACCCATTTTTACCACTTCTACAAGACAATTTTGGTACTCACCAACAGCAGACAGTACACACAAGCACAGGGTGGTAGTGAACATTACCATAATGGGGATGGCAGCTACAGAAACACGTGTCACAGACACCAAGTGAGGGGCAGAGATCCACACAGAAGACTATATTTTGGTGCAAGTCATTCCCACAGTGAACTGCACAAAGCAGCTGACTGCGGGCTTCCACCACACCAATCGCATCAGCGTGAATTTACCTCGCATATAACGATTTTTCTATATAAAAAGGGTCATCACATAAGAGCAAATTCACACCTACAGAACCCACATAAAGCAAGGGAAACCTTTACTTGCTTTAAAATCAGCTGTATATTCTCACTTTTTCCAAAAAAAATCAGGCAATATGAATTTGTGTTTATGAAACAATATTTTAAAAATTGCCCTTTACATGATATTCCTTTACATCACTTGTGGGTACAAGAAGCCTTACAAAAGGTTTGATTCTTTCCTGCTGCCATGTCTATAAGCCCTGTCCCCTGAGCCTTACCCCCAGACTTCCTCTCTAGTTTAGAACCAATTAAATATCTCAGTGATGCCTTCCACTGTAGCTCCCCAGGCAAATTCTGTGCCAGAACCGAAGTAATGCAACACTCCCACTTTTTTGACCTACCAGGGGACTAGAAGCAGTATGGATATCAGTCAAAGGAGCCTTTAGGCTGATTCAGTTCACTGCACTGCCTGGATGTGCCTTTGACGCACCAAAATATAAGAGGCACAAAGGTGATTTAAATGTCCCTTTCCCCTCTCTTCCCATTCCTGCCTGCAGTGCGTCTCAGAAGGAGTAAGTAATCAAGTCAAGGGACCCCACTCCTAAAGAGCTTACAAACCAAGGGTACAACTCAGATCAACATGTGGTATCTTAGACCTATTTTGTCTCCTTCCCCAGGCAAGAAGTGTCCAGCCAGATCCACCTGTGTGCAGCCCCATTTACTTGGGGCTGTATACTGTTTTTAATCTGTACTTGCCAAAGCCCATCCATACAGATCTGACTGCAGGTTCAGTCTATTTTCAGACATGCTACAAAAAATTATGGTAACACAGGCAGGAAAGATCTCTAAGGGAGAAAGAGGGGTGACAGTAACAGTTTGGGTCACAGCTGAAGACACCTTTGTTTTTCCTTTTATATGTAAGAAGTGAGTGACAACATTGCCCAATTTCATCGTGAGAAACGTAGGCCTAATGAGAGCTAATAATTCATTTTTTACAAATAAATATATTTGCGATTTACATTTTTATAATAACATTTATATTTTTATGTTTATAACAACAAATAATTAGGCCTATATACACACTGCCCCTCTGCCAGCTTTAGGGGATAGAGATTTGTTAGCTGCTATAAACAAGCCCCAAAAAGATCTGCTGAGAAACAGGCCTTCTGGCACTCCTCCAAAACTACTTCTGGTTCAGGAGGTGGCATAGATGGAAAGAGCTTTGCATGGTGTTCAGACAGTAACCTGTGGCCTAGGTTTTGTTTATAAAAACCTTGTCCAAACAGTGAAGCTCTTTCATTCCTGTTTACACACACACACACACACACATACACACACACGCACCCCCTCCCCCCGAATTGGAAATTTTTTAAGAGCCTCCCCAAGGACTTCAGGAATGGGGAAGAAGAATGCAAGTAGCATCTGTAAACAGGAACAGTTAAAAAGGTCACTCAATCTTGAAAGTGCTAAATTTAAAGTCCTGAAATGCCAAGCCTTTTTTGCAACAAGACTATTAATGTGCATTATGAACTGTTGTAATAAGACCAAGATGTATATACCTGGGAATACTTTCTAGCTTTATGGCAGTTTATATGTTGATCTAAGTAAGGCAAGGCCTGCTGTCAACAGTTGAGAATGCTCATATTTATCTGAGAGCAGAATGTGATCCAACATGATCCAATGAGTACATCAAGTTTGAACAGCCTACCTATAGCCTTGATCTTGAAACCTTGTCATTGTATCATAGTGAATCATTCCACTGAACTTGATACAATTACCCATTACAGTAAAGTTAATCAAATTCTTAAATGTTTGCATAATGATGGATCGATATAATAAATCAGAAAAAATAACAGTATTTCAGATGTATGAAATGTTATCATATTACTTTTAGTCTAAAATAAAACATACAAAGCAAGTTAGTTGTTTTTGAGAGTAGAAAACCTGGTCATTTTCATCCCTTGCAAATTTAGTTCTCTCTCCTATCGCTCCAATAATTCAGCAGTAATCACATACTCCTACACACATATTGGCATCATGTAGCAGCAAAAAGAAATTAATTTACATCTACTCTGGAAAATCTCCCATGCTTGGGGGGCTTTTCCTATATAATTATTACTTGCCTCAGTCTACCAAATGTAGACAGAATCAGTTCTTTTCAACACTGTGTCCTAAACCAGGGATGGTCAAAATGTAGGCTGTGGGCTGGATGCAGCCCAACTAGGCCATTCTATCTGGCCTGTGGGGCCCCTAAAAAAATTAGAAAATTAATATTTATCTGCCCCTAGCTGCTTGTCATGCGGCTCTCGATGGCTTGCCAAAACTCAGTAAGCGGCCCTCCACACAAAATAATTGCCCACACCTGTCCTAAAGTAAATGGAGCCAAAACTCTCATTTCAGAATATGCTACTATTAAGTTGCAGTCCTATCTACAGCAGGAGGACAAACTATATTTCAGTTGCATCAGGAATGACTGCATTGTAGCCATTTTCCACTCTAACATAGCAAATAACCCCCTCTCTCACAATCCCAAAATCATTTCTGTATTTATCTTTAAGGTGGAGGGATTTATAATTGCATTAGGACCTGATAGCAGGCATGACACCTTTCTGAGACGCAGATGGTTTCCTGGACCTAATAAAGACCATGGCTGAACTCTTACACCTTAGGCCTAATCTTACCTTTTCTTTTTTCTTCTCGGTTTAAGTATATTTTTAACTTTTTTAATTGTGGGAAAAGCTTGGACATTGTAACCTCATCACCAGCTTGGAAATGGACTCTTATGTATGTGACAGTGATACCACAAGGCTCAGCAGAGATCAGGGTCCTATTGTGATGGCTGACCAATAAGTATAAGAAAAGATAATTCCTGTTCAGGCCTTTCATTATAGAGAAAGAAAAATACTTTTTCAAACTGATCCTGAGAGGTCCCAGGCATACTATCCTCCCACAGAAGTCACTAGTAGTTGGTGTCCACTACCTTGCATTATCAGACCATGGGTGAAGGAAAGTGTCTGCATGAGGGAACTAACAATGTGACTGCAATAAGGCACTGTAGACCTATTCCAAACTGACTGACTGATTTGCAAAAGTTATTCATAAGTTGAACAAACTATTTTTGTGAGACAGGGAACATCTTGAAATAACACAGCAGAACTTAGAAATAAATTCACAGGGCATTCAATAACAAAGAAGTCTGATTTGGCCCGCATTTGCATGGAACAGACTGAACTTAGATTAGCAATGAGAATCAAGGACAACAAGAAGTCCTTCTTTAGGTACATAGGGAACAGGAGGAAAACAAATGGGAGTGTGGGACCATTGCTCAACAACTTAGGAGAGCATATTACTGGCGCCCAGGAGAAAGCTGAACTCCTGAATGACTACTTGGCCTCTGCCTTTCACCAGACCAAGGGAAAACCATGCCAGGTAGAGTAGAGGATGAGCACGGTAGGAATAATCGCCTTCCTACTATTGTCATAGAGTTGGTATATGACCAATTAATAAAATTAGACATATACAAGTCAGCAGGACCAGAGGATCTTCATCTGAGAGTGCTGAAGGAGCTGGCCAAAGTCATTGCAGAACCCCTGGCAAAACTCTTCCATAATTTGTAGCACTCTGGAGAAGTCCCTGAGGAATAGAAGAGGGCCAGTGTTGTGCCCATCCACAAGAAGGGCAGGAGGGAGGACCCAGGTAACTATAGGCCAATCAGCCTAACTTCCATCCTAGGGAAAATCCTAGAAAAGTTCATCAAGTTATCTATCTTCAATAAGCTTGCAGAAAGTAAGATTCTGAATGACAGTCAGCATGGCTTTGTTGTGGACAGGCCTTGCCTTACCAACCTCATCTCCTTTTATGACCAGGTAACTTGCCACCTGGACACAAGAGAGCAGGTTGGCATTGTATACCTAAACGTCCAAAAGGCCTTTGATCTTGTATCCCATGATGTCCTCATAAGAAAATTAGAGGATTGTGAGCTTAACTCTGAGAAAGTCAGATCAGTGAGGCACTGGCTACAGGATAGGACCCAGAGGGTCATAGTGAACAGATCTGTGTCATCCTGGTGAGAAGTGGATAGCAGTGTTCCTCAGGGGTGCTTGGTCCACTACTTTTCAACATCTTTATTTATCATCCCCACATCCAAATCGTTGATGGGGTCACCTGACCACCAGTTGTCTTTCCTGCTTGGTGCAGGTGGCTAGACCTAATGATCTTCTGAGGTCCCTTCTGGCCTTACAATCTATGAATCCATGACTTACAACACTAAGAAAGCAGAAAGCCCTACATCTATATATCCTACTACCTAAGAGGCTGAAAAATGTTCTTTAGTTAAAGAAAGGTATGCAGCAGAAGCAATGTTTTCAGATTTGGTTGCCTAGAGGTAGATACCTGTATCCATATTTAGACACTTAACTAAGTGTCTTTGATTTTTAGAGGTGTTGAGCATACCCAATTATATTTTCTTGCTAATGAGAAGTGCACTATAATAGGGTCAAACTCTGCTTTCGTTAACACCAGTGTAAATTATTTCAATGAAATAATTTCTGAAGCTGCAGTAATATAACCAAGAATGGAATCTGCCCAAACTGATTTATGCTTAGGTCACTGCATAAAAAATCATTGGCTTTAAAGACAACATACATAGGGCCAGCCTGGCTGACTAATATATGACAAAGACCCTGAGCTTGTCTCTCCATTCCTTGCACCTCTTGTCGTTATTTACACCAGTATAGTGGGTGTAAGACACTATATAACAGAAGAGTAACCTTTTGTACTACTTTGTGAAAGTATAAACAATTCCATGAGGTCTAAGACAGTGGGAAAGTAGGCCCATGATAAATCTTATGAAATAAGGAGGAGTTTGTGCCAACATAATTAACCTAAAGACATAGCTAGGGATTTATTTAACAGCTGTGAAAGGAACCAGAGAAAACCTGAACTGAGGTGAACTGGCCAAAGGGGGACTTTAGGCTTGAGAGTTCATTTCAGTGCCTTCTGGCAACATCTACCTGAGGACAGTCTCCAGCTATGTATCACAGCTTGTGTGCTTAAGTGCATCGACTTGCCTAGTCTGGTGCATGCATTAAGGCATCTAGACTGCTCAATATAAAAACATTTAAAATGGACCTTAAGCCAAGTATCCCTCATAGGGTGGTTTAATGTTTTAGGTCACAGTCCTACAGATGCTTATGCACAACCTTATATTTAAGCACATGAGAAGTGTAAGTATATACAGGATTTGGGTATTATTCTTTTCTGCTCTGTACATATAAATATTACAAAAAATAAGATTGAAGTTATGACCATAAATAAAACATTGACACATTTGACCCCTCTGTCAGTCCAAAGAAACTTCTTACTGTAATTTAGTCACATTCCCAAACATTCTCATGCCTGTTTTGAGGACAAGAGCTCATTTAAGGAATTGTAACATTAACATGGTTAGCAACATGTCTCCCCTTGTGTAGAGTATTGTATCACTAATCTAAAAGCTGCTGTAAAATCACTAGTTCTAAAGATCTTGTCATCTCTTCCAACTCACAAGTCTCAGATTCTACAGGATGGGGCACAGGTATTCACTAGTGGATGACCTTCACAGTGAAGTCAGGCATGAGCACAAGATTAGATGTTTTGAGATAAGAAAGGACCAGCTGTCTGATGGAGGACAACTCCACTGAGAGGTCTTGGAGGTAGGTAGGAGTTAACCACCCATTTTGCTAGGTTGGTTCAAAGTTTTTAATTAAGTTGATTTTTCTTCCGTTTTTATAGCTTAAGATCTATCTCCCAAAACCCCTTCTGCAAGGAAAACTTGTGTGTTTAAAAACAATGTAGCCTGTATTCCAGGATTTTTTCTAATGTATCTTGATGCCACTTTGGTTTTTGTCCTTAATATGAAATGTCTTTGACAATTACATTTGGGAATATATTGTCTGATGTTTTTGAAAGAAAAAACTCTCTGCCTTTTATTCCACTAGGCAGATAACATGGAAGGATGCAGAACTGTCTGTGTAAAAAGAACTACTTCCAGATTCTTTATTCTCATAATAGGAACAAGCCAATACCATCAGCAAGCCTGACTTTAAAATCCATCTAGAAAAAGCCCCTTCCACGAGCTTTAAATGCTGCCTCAACAAACTCCATTGTGATGCCTTTCCAATGAGTTTCCATCATCAGGGATCACAACCCAGCAGCAGCACTAGCGATATGAAGATATGATAACTGATAAATAACCTCACCAAGCTTAGTTGGTCCAGCAGTACTGATGTTTTCAATTATGTACTAATTAAAGTGCCTGGCTTACCCGGAGAGCTTTCAAGTGCAAGTCATGCCAAGAGCTGGGAGAAATTAAGGTACACTCAAGTCAGTTAGAATAGTGGAAGTATTTAGTATTTGAATTCTAAAGGCTCACAGGATTCCTTTCTCAACAGGTCCTGACAGAGATTTGTTTGGTCCCAGTAGAAGCTGGGCCCACAGAAGAGGACACAGCATAACTACCTGACAACTGAGACTAAATGCACTATAAAAATCTCCTGTTTTAAGTAGGGATGCACTGATACATTGGTTTGATATTGGATCAGTACCAATATAAAGAAAACTGGCTGTATCAGATATTGGGCCAATAATTTGGCCAATAAATGCTGTGCTGCACAAAGCCACAGTGCAGCACTCAGGCAGTGAGGCGCACAGCTAGCAGTGTGGAAGCTGGGCATGGAGCAGGCGCTGGTGGCCCTGGGAGGATGCTGCATCCATCCCAAATTTTGCTGCCATTCCACTCCCAATGCCACCACCGCCAGCCACCCAGTGCAGCCCTGGCTCAATGCCTCACCTCCACCCATGGGCCAGGAAGAACTGGGGCTGCACTCGGTGGCTGGTGGCAGCGGTGCTGGGAGTGGAGTGGCAGCGAAATTTGAGGTGGATGCAGCATCCTCCCAGAACTGCCGGAGCCCTCTCTGAGCCCAGGGCACCCCCCGGCCAAGAAGAGCCTCACACAGCACCGGCTGAAGTCCATGCCACCCAGATGTGGGGACACATGTTCCCCGCCATGCCCTCCCAGGGTGCAAGCAGCAGCAGGAGCCACCCCACCCTGGCCATGAACTGTGGTTCCACCCCCCGGGCGGTGCCTGCCCCTCCCCCTACCCACTTCCTCACTGCAGGCTGCGTTGATGCACGTCACCCCCCCACCATGCCCCTTCTCTCCCCCTTCCACCACACCAGGCTTACAAGCCGGAGGCAGCTGTATCGGAAATCAAATTGGTATTCGCCCATATGTCTCCTTAAATATCAGCTATTGGTATCACCCCCCAAAATCTCTAGTGGTGTACCCCTAGTTTTAAGTGGGCCCACCAGTGATTGGTCAGGATCCTACCTCTTATCTCCAGCTAAGGAAGAGTGGTTTTTAGCAATTTGAATAGCTATAGAAACATACAGCAAGTATACTCAATTGCCATGATTCTTTACTGCCTCACCACTTACAGGTTTCCCTCACTTTATGTGGGTTCTGTATGTGTGAATTCGCTCTTATGCAATGACCCTTCTTATACCAAAAATTTGCTATAAACAAGGTAAATTCACTTTTATGCAATCGGTGTGGTGGAAGCCTGCAGTCAGCTGCTTTGTGCAGTACATTGTGGGAGTGATGTGCACCAAAATATAGTCTCCTGTGTGGATCCATGCTCCTCACTCATCTGCGACACATGTTTCTGTCATTGCTATTCCCATTATGGTAACATTCACTACCACCCTGTGTTTGTGTGTACTGTCTGCTGTTAGTGAGTACTAGAATTGTCTTGTAAAAGTGGTAAAAATGGGTCTGGGGGTCAGTACAGTCAAGGTCTTGGAACATCCCTATTTGTTACACTGTAAAGTGAGTTTCCTTTATGCAAACTTGAGTTATGTGCCATTTTCCAGGAATGCATGTACAGCATAAAGCAAGTGAAACCCCTTATATAGTAATATATTTCATGTATGGAGTGGTTTTCCAATGGTATCAAACTAGAATTATGCATTCATGTTGTGCAAGAATAAATGATTATGTGAAGCAAGGCAAGGTGAATTAAGCTCACTCAAACTCTGGGGTTAGCTTGCCCTGAGACCTAGATGGTAGATCAGATGGGAAATATGGGATCTTCCTAAAGTAATGTATAGATCAGGTGTGCCCAACCTATGACACAGACAGCCTCTGTGAGGCACATGACAGACTGTGGAGGGGACAGGCAGCATAGTAGCAGATAGGGCAGGGAGCCAAAAACAGAGCAGCAGATTGAGCAGAGAACACAGGGGAGGAAACAGAAAACAAAGCATCAGATGAGGCAGGGAGCAGAAAGCAGAGCAGCGAAATGGGCAGGGAGTACAGGGCAGGGAGCAGAAAACAAAAGAACAAGTCAGGCAGGAAGCAAAGGACAAGGAGCAGAAAGCAGAGCAGCTAATGGGCCAAGGAAGGGGATTGGAATGGCACTTGAACAGTGAAGGGCTTACCATTCGGTATGACTGCCAAAAAGGCTGCCCCCCACTAGTATAGATTATGTACTTTTCTCTAAGGAAAGGTGATAACATTAGCTTCACAAGAAGAGGTATCTTGGCTCTTCAGTGTTGCAATTTATTTTAATTGCTTTAATTTTGGAGGCAGACTCAGGTCTCCTGCATAATATATCCCTTGTTCTGTATAATTTTACTTGGGCTTGATTATTGTTTGAAAAACTTCTAGCTATAGTGTCCATAACATATTACATAATGGTCTTCACAGTCAGTGGGGGGAAAAGGCACTGCCCATGAGGGGACTGTAGATCATGAAGACCTAGGCCAAAAAGGGTCCTTGTGTAAACTTTATGATAGAAGTCTTAGGAAATAAATGATTAGAAGCCAAGGGTTAATAATGATGTTTAACCAAATCAGGATGTAACCTCAGTGATATCCTTCCAATTTCAGTGCTGCTTACTCTTTCTTATTATTGGAGATGGGTCCTTCAAAGAACTCCTCATGATCAGACCCCTGTACAAAACTCCATGTCCTTTTGTGCTGGTCCAGAGGCCCATTTGTGCAGCGTTCCATGAAATTCAGAGCTTGTGATGAAGAAATAAGCACACGTCTCCTGTGTGGAAGTTCAGCTTTTTCCTTGCTTTCCTCCTTCACAACCCCAAGCAGTAGACTTAAAGGCCTCTGAAACAAGGTAAGGTGGGTTTCCAATATGTTGTGCACCCTTCACTGTTGCAACAGCCCATGGGAGTTTTTTTCCTTCAGATAAAGAGGTTGGCAAGCTTCCTATTATGATTTATGCTGGATCAGCAGCCTCCATGACTCATCTCTCATATGCATGGTCCTTTCTGGCCTTTTGTCTTTCAGGTTGGCACCACATTATGAGGTGTCTCAAGCACGTAACAGGAAAACATACTAAAATCAGTCAGGCAGCAGTAGCAGGCAAGTAGAGCCATTCTCACCAGCTTCTGAGTCCCAAATTCAACGCCTCCCAACAGTACACTTCCCTAGTAGTGAGAGATTCCCAAGATGGTTATAAATCCTGTTGGGTGCACAGACAAGGATCAGCCAGGATTTGAATGCACAGATGAATCTCACAGTGCTTGAAGGCACCATGTGGCCTCTTGAGAAATTACTCTGCATTCTCCCCAGCATAAAAATGGGCTTCCATTGAATTAATGCTACATATGGCTTTGCAGTTGAAGCACTTGGCCTTTATGAGCAGGAAGTATCTTGAAAATCTAATATCAGGATAGCAACATTTTCCTGATCCCTTTTCTCAGAGTGCTAGCAAGAATGAGTGGAAAGAAAAAGGCTACCTGCATACTTATACATTCTTTAGTTTGTGTCTGAAAGTATGTGTTGTAACACACCAATATCTGACAAGCCCTAGAACTGTGTGCATTTCTCTTGTAGTTTTAGATTGTACCACAGTGCAAAACTGAAGTACTGTGTCAGGAAGAGCTACAGTCAGTGTGATTTTGCAACAACTGTACTATTCTTTAAGCATCTCTTTTCACAGCTCCAGTTTTCCTTGGCCAACATGTCAGCCCCTCTCTCTTCCTAAAGAGTCCAGCAAGTATCACTCCTTTGTGGTGCTCCCCTTCTGGCTAAATTTTCAAGATACCTTTGCCCACATAGCTGCTTTGCTGCTATAGCAGCTTCACCTGATTACCTCTTCAAAACAGTTCTGCCAGAAGCTACTACACCTTCTATGTAGGCTTGTTGATTAAAACGGCCCTGTGTGCTGTCTGCTCACAAGAATGGCACTATAGATGCCTAGTCAGTCCACAGCAGGAAGTGTCTGGCCTCCACTCCATGACCATCTGCTGAAACCAGGCCTCCTCTGGCTAAAGTCCAGCATAAAGTAAATAGAGTTTCACAGCCAGATTTCCAATAACAACATAACTGAAGAATATGTCTCTCTCCAATCTTTAAACTCTAGATATGAGACTTCCTTGAAGCTAGCATCCTTAAAGTATAGTAAGTCTTTTGTGGACTGAGTGAAGCTCTCTCTGATTTATGCTGGGCTATACAGATTGTTTAGGATTCTAACAGGGGAAGCAGTCCAGTGTAGGTAGCATATTACTGTCCTAGTTCTACTTAGTTCCATTCACCCATTTAATTGTTTTAAGCATTATTTCAATGTTTTGATGTCAATGAAGAGGAAAAATTAAGTAGTCATTAATCTGGGATACTTGCACCTTACACTATATGCAGAGAAGTTGGTGAGGAGGTAGGAGAATTCTGAATGTTACTATTGTATGATTTTGTGTATGGTATAAAAGAAAGAGACTCAATGAAGTGTGAATGATTTTTAAAAAGAACAGATTGCTGTGTCTTAAAATAGGTCAGGTTTTTGGCCTAGTTTCCTTGAAATTGTCCCTTTCAGCTACAATGTTTGACTGCCCATGATAGTACCATTGCTTTTTTTCTTAGCTACAGCTTTGAGTGTTTCTAATTGTGACACAGACACATTCATACATAAAACCACAATGGAGGAGACTGGAAATCCCTTCACAGATTCTGAGCTAGTTCCAATAAACAATACAATCCTGGAGACAGCCTTGCCTTCTCCTTACTTATAGCCCTGTTATAAAATAGATGCAACTCTCAGTCATACCGATGATGAACAATTACCTAGGAGCCAGCATACCTGTGTGACCATACTTACCCATTGTGTAACAGCGGCCCATAAAACGCTGTCCCTACACAAGCACACCTATTCCTTAGAATCGGCCAAAAAAGGTATAGAGCAGACTGAATGCAAGTGCCAGCCCAGTGTTTCCTCAAAACCTTGACCAATAGGGCTAAAACTTGCTTCCAACCTGCCAAGTGTTGACTTCACTTCCTGCTTGCTGACCCCAACCTAGCCTCTTGCCAGATTTCACTTTCTCAGCCCCTCTTAATTCCTAGACTCCAGTGCAATTCAGTGATTCCTGAACTGGACTTGCTCTTCATACTTCAGTTCTGGCTCATATCACTGGCCAGTCTTATTCTAACCACTGTTCTGGATGATGCACGCTGTAGTCCACGTCCCTTTTCTGTTTTATAAAGAGGTTTTAGAATCATAGAAAATTAGGGTTGACAGGAACCTCAGGAGTTCATCTAGTCCAAACCCGTGCTCAGAGCAGGACCATCCTTAACTAGATCATCCTAGCCAACCATTTGTCTAGCCAAGTCTTAAAAACCCCCAAGGATGGAGATTCTACAACCTCTCTGGGTAGTCTGTTCCAATGCTTTATTACTCTCCTTGTGAGAAAGTTTTTCCCAATATCTAACCTAAACTCACCTTGCTGCAACTTGAGACCATTGTTCCTTGTTGTGTCATCTGCCACTAGTGAGGACAGTGTAGCTCCATCCTTTTTGGAACCCTATTCAGGTAGTTGATGGCTGCTATTAAATCCCTCCCCTCCTTAGTCTTCTTTTCTGCAGACTAAACAAGCCCAGTTCCCTCACCTTCTCCTTGGAAGTCATGTTCCCCCTAACCTTTTCATTGCCCTCTGCTGGACTCTCTCCAATTTGTCTACATCTTTTTTGTAGTGGGGGGCCCAAAACTGGACATGAGTACACCAAATGTGGCCTCACTAGTTACGAATACAGGGGAATAATCGCTTCTCTCAATCTTCTGGCAGCACTCCTAGTAATGCAGCCCAATATGCTATTAGCCTTCTGTGCAACAAGGGTACATTGTTGGCTCATATTTATCTTATTGTCCACTGTAATCCCCAGGTCCTTTTCTGCAGAGCTGCTGCTTAGCCAGTTGGCCCCCAGCCTGTACCAGTGCACAGGATTGTGCCATCCTAAGTGCAGGAGTTTGTACTTGTACTTATTGAGCTTCATGCACTTTCTTTTGGTCCAGTCCTCCAATTTGTCAATGTCTCTCTGAATCCTAGCCCTACCCTCCAATATACCTCCTACCTGCTCCTCACCCCAGCTTGGTGTCATCTGCAAACTTGTTGAGGGTTCACTCCATCCCATCTTCCAGACTGGTAAAGATATTGAACAAAACAAGCCCCAGACCGACCTCTGGATCATTCCACTTGATACCAGCTGCCAACTAGACATTGAGCCATTAATTACTATCCTTTGACCGATGATCCAGCCAGTTTTCTATCCACCTTACAGCTCATTCATTCAACCCATGCTTCCTTAACTTGCTTGCAAGAATGTTGTGGGACATTATCAAAAGCCTTGCTAAAGTCAAGGTATATCATGTCCACTGCTTAGCCCACATCCACAGAGCCAGTCATCTAAGCATAGAAGGCAATCAGGTTGGTCAGGCGTGACTTGCCCTTGGTGAATCTATGCTGCCTGTTTCTAATCACCTTCTTCTCCAAGTGCTTACAAATTGATTCCTTGAGGACCTGCTCCATGATTTTTCCAGGGACTGATGTGAGGCTGAAAAGTCTGTAGTTGCCTGGATCCTCCTTCTTCCCTTTGTTAAAGATGAGCACTATATTTGCCCTTTCCAGTCTTCCAGAACCTCTCCCTCTCCCAGTTGCCACGAGTTTTCAAAGATAATGGCCAGCAGCTTTGGAATCACATTGGCCAATACCCTCTGCACCCTCAGGTGCATTACATCCCACCCCATGGACTTGTATACCTTCAAGCTTTTCTAAATAGCTCCAGCCTGTTCTTTTGCCACTGTTGGCTGCTCACCTCCTCCCTGTGCTGGCTGGGTGCAGAAGCCTGGGAGCTGACCTTGCCTGTGAAGATTGAAATAAAAAGGGCATTGAGTACTTTAGCTTTTTCTGCATCATCTGTCACTAAGTTTCCTCCCCCATTCAGTAAAGGACCCACACTTGCACTGATGCTCCTCTTGTTGCTGACATACTTGTAGAAACCATTCTTGTTACCCTTCACTTCCCTTGCTAGCTGCAACTTCACTTGTCCTTTGGCCTTCCTGATTTCATCCCAGCATGCCTGAGTGATATTCTTATACTCCTCCCTAGTCATTTGTCCAAGTTTCCACTTCTTTAAAGCTTCCTTTTTGTGTTTTAGCTCACTGAAGAGTTTCCTACTAAGCCAATCTTCATACTTGCTAGTCTTCCTGCACATCAGGATAGTTCAATTCTTGTGCCCTCTGTAAGGTTTCTTTAAAATACAACCAGCTCTCTTGGACTTCTTTCCCCCACAGACTGGCCTTCTATGGGATCCTGCCCATCAGTTCCTTGAGTGAGTCAAAGTCTGTTTTTCTGAAGTCCAGGGTCCTTATTCTGCTCCTCTCCTTTCTTCCTTTCCTCAGGATCCTGAACTCAATCATTTCATGGTCGCTACTGCCCAAGTTATCATCCGCTTTCACATTCCTCACCAATTCTTTCCTGTTTGTGAGCAGCAGGTTAAGAAAAGCATGGCCTCTAGTTGGCTTCTCCAACACTTGCACCAGGAAGTTGTCCCCAACACTTTCCAAAAGCTTCCTGGATTGCCTGTGTACTGCTGTATTGTCCTCCCAGCAGATGCTTAATTAAGCCTGTACAATCTGTAAATTAGAATCTCTGTTTTATACCGATTGTGCTTTATGCCCTGTGTTGAGAATGAGTTTGAACTGGTGTGTCAAACAAGTTTTAGTTAAAGCTCCTCCACCACCATTTTTCAGTGCAGAGATGATGATATACATGATGCTGGAGACTGCATGATGCTGGAAGCTGCTGGAGTGTGTTTACAATGGTCACAGTTCCTGAAGGGAAGCCCTTCAGGTAGCAAAACAAGTCAGGCTAGATGTGCAATTCTAATTTTAAACAGAGTGATATACTCAAGAGACTCAAGTTGGGAAACTCATGGGATTCTGGCCCAGAGAGGTGAAGGTTCTGGGTCTGTCACTTGGAAGGGTTGTCATTTGGAAGGCTGACCAGTGACAATAGCAAACTTTTCTTCTGGACTAAGACTTTTGGACTGAGTCTTAACCCATGCTTTCAAAAGTGACTCATGATATTGGGTGACTCAGTTTGAGGTACTAACCCACATTTTGACCATTTTCTGGAGGGACTGAATACCCAAAGTTTCTGCTGACCTTAGAGCTATTAGCACTTTTTACTTCTGAAAAAATCAGGGTTTTTCAAATTGTTCATCCAAGCAAAATAAAAAGGACACTCCATTTAAAAAAAAAAATCAGCATTTCTTGTTGAACCTAAACTTCCATTAAAGTCCTTGGACATTTTAGGTGCGCAAGAATGTCAGCACTGGGCCTTAATTAATAGTAAGGATTTGGCTATTTTACATTACCAACATTTGTTTGGATTGTGTTGAAAGGAAACACGTTTGAATAAAAGTATTTTAATGTCATCCCATAGGACAACAATTAAAATATTCTTGTTTAATGAAATAAGTTTGGTGAACAGCAATTTATTTATAAAACCCCTTTTGTTATACAGGATTTTTAAAGCTCTTTACAGATAACACTAACTCAGTATTTATATTATTTCTTTCTCATTTTATAATGTGCTCAGATCATATGTACAATATGTAGCAACTTTGAGCTGAGCCAAAGGAACCAACCCACGTCAGACTGCATGACTGCTCTAAATACCATGGAGGAATACTCATTGCCATCGAGAGCTGATAGTTATGAGCCTACAAATAGACCCAAAATTTTAAATGAGTCAACAACAATTCAAACTCCCAATGATATTTTATTATGCTGAATATTTAAAAATAAAATATTTAAAAGTTGCATCTAAGTTTAAGAGGTTGTAGGCATCCCAGAGCAATTCCAAATATTAGAACAGAACATAGATCAACTGTTTACATTGTTCCAAACATCTAGGAAATGCCTGAGTAAATGCTTGGGCTAAATAAGCCTGTCTGTAACTTGATGCTGTGCACCTTTACTACTTTTGATAGCCAGTCTAGCTGGTTTAAAGCTACCTCAGCTATGGCTACACATGCTAGAGTCACACCTCCCAACTGCCATGTAGATGTAGCCTCAAGAGTGTCAGCCATTCCATTAAATGGTACTATTCAGTATGAATATGGGGTTGTTTTATTAATAAGGATTTCAGAATTAACTTAATCTGTTTAGTGTCTTGATATAGTTAAATAAATTATGTTTCTTATTTGAGTTTAAATTGATACAGCATGTGTGCTTAATCTATCTGGTTTGTAAACTTGCTAGGAGTTTTGCCGTCGTATACAATTCAGTAAAGAATAGGCATTGCTTATTTCTTACCAATGTAAAACACACAAAATTTGGTCTTGTTCAGTGCTGGTGAATGGTATTATTGTGCAGAGGATCCAAATTCAAGTTCTAAACTCCGTGCTTCATTATCCAGATACACAGGAATTGGTGCTTTATGTTTATAGATACCTCAGCAGCAGCTCCTGGTGTCAAAAGAAAAAGAAGACTGTAAACTGAATGTGTCTACTAGGCTCACAGCACAGGATAAAAAGTCCTGGTTCTACTGCTTAGAGGACAGTATTCTGCCCTATTGGCTTTGGAGGACACTGGAGGGAGGGAAAACAATGAAAACACTAACTCATAATTCATCTGGTTGGACTCTTGTACTCAAACTGTCTAGGCACTGGATATAGTTCGAGCCAAAATTAGACTATAAAGAAAGACACTACTGTGATGGATAAAGCCAGATGGTAGTGTGGGGAACTGGTCTTTACTAATATGTTGGGTTGGAGCCTGAGCACAGCAAACCAGAAAACTTCCATTAACTTCAAGCAATTTGAGGGTCTTAGTCTGAAATATTCCCAATGCATTTATGGTACATGGCAAATCTCACTAATCAATTTAAAAGTTATAGTATCACAACTTGAAATATCACTGTACACGTCCAAAAGTACTGGCTGCTATCATATGATGAGGCCTCTAACATTTTTATAACACTGGGCAGGAAATTCAGCTACAATATAAACTTCTACATTAAGTCACCACCTCACATTCTTCAGTGTTGCATGTGTGAACATGAAAGACCACTGGTGCGTTTTAAACTGAATAATATTTCATTATACATTGTATGTAAAATTAAAGACAGTGGAATCAAGTCTCCCATTTTACAATGAACATGCTTTCAGTACAGGAGAGAACTGGGTGGAACACAGCAGACTTGAAAAGGCTTTGCTCTTTGGAATGGGATTCAAAACCATTTTGCAGTTCTAAATCAAATTACAGTACCTGTACTGTAGCAGCCCAGTTCATATAATGAAATCTAGTATGTGTTAGAATTCAATGTGCTCTATCAATTCAGAAGAATCAAAGATTATAGTGAATACTGAATTTCCATTGTTTGTATTCTTTTTGGGATTTTGTTACATTAGAGCTATAAATGCCTTTCCAGTTCAGTCTACAAATGTAAACATTTCACCAACACGGCTACCAAATACACCCCTGAAACATTTCACCTGGCACTTAGAAATCGATAGATAGACTGTCAGCAAAGGTCACACTGTCATATACTATGTGGTCTTGAATCATCTTATGATGGTTGGAGACAGTGGAGGAAAGCGAATGGGGACAAGACAGGAGAAATCCTAAAAGAGTTCATGTACTGAAGGGGACCCTCAGACAGAGAAAAAAGAAAATATTAAATAACTGCATAGTAGAGATGGATATAGACAAATGCCTGATGAACCACACTGAGTTTTCTAACATGGAGGATCAGTATTGTCATAATATAACTGAGGTTTCTGCATACAAGTTTGCCCAGAAAAGTTTGAAAAAAGCAGAGAAGGAATCAGTAGTTTCTATGCTAATCTGTTCTACTGTTTAAACCTTGCCTTAACTTGGGGAACTGAGCATAGCCAAAGTTTCTTACTTCTCCCCTTGGAGCAATAGACTGTTAAAGGGGGGCACACATCTCCCTTCAG
Organism: Crocodylus porosus; assembly: GCF_001723895.1. Classification (NCBI taxonomy): domain Eukaryota; kingdom Metazoa; phylum Chordata; order Crocodylia; family Crocodylidae; genus Crocodylus; species Crocodylus porosus. Next base: position 17,007,715 of record NW_017728911.1, on the reverse strand, counting down.
AAAAGAGAAATAAGCAGGAATTTCCCCCCGGGATACTACTTCTTCCCCATCAGATGCTGCTACAGTACCCGTTGGCAAGAAATGCTAGAGTTTGAAGAACTCCTCAGCCAAGGATGAGGTGCACTAGTTGTTCAAATTTAGAGTCTTCACCTCTAACTTTACTACATCAACGAAAAAAGGTGATTCAATCTTCCTCTGCTTTTACATTAAGGCCTGGATAGAACTGGTTAAAAACAAAAATCACATTATTTGTTTCTTTTGAAATTTTCCAACATTTAAAGGGAAAAAATCAACTCCACAGCAAACCAATTTAAGAATCTTATTCATGTCTTGCACTATTAAAAAAGCCAAGCTCTAAAAGACCAGTTAACCAAGGGAGACACCATTTTGGAAGGAACAATTCCCTGCTCAAACGTCAGCCACGTTTAGCTAACAGTTCAGAGATAGGTTATCTGGAAAGGAGGCTCAGAACTTGTATTAATGCAGTAGGCCCCCAACTCGAGCTGTGTCTGTTCAGGCTTCTAAAAACAGTTTATCCTGGGCATGCTCAGTGCCTTCTTGGCATGGTCACTCCCATACTAGTAACTTGATACCAACCCTGAGAGTCACAATAATGTAAGGCAAGCACAGAGAAATAGGACATCCTTAGACAATCCCTCAAGGAGTTAAAGCAGCAGTATGATACTTTGCTGACTTAAGATTAGGCTACACCAGCAAGAGTAATGTGTAAGGATACCTGTGCAACAATCAACAATAGTATAAAAAAGCAGATGGGACTCAAATACTTAACTTAAAATCAGCTCTGAAAATGGATTTTACAAATGGCAGGTTCATACACAACAAATCTGCTTTTGGAGTTACTGCAATGCACTAGTTTGACTTCAGTTATCACTATACATCTAAAACAGGTGTGGGAGAGGGAGCCAGAACTTACTCACTTTAACATCATCAACAAAATTATTAACTAATTCCAATTACTGGGCTAAATTCTGCTCTTATTTATTTCTGTGCTACTGAACAGCAAATACTACGGTTGCAAAATGTGTTATGTGAGGGCAAACTTTGGCATGGTAGACATACATAATCTTTATTATTTGTTATATACAAGCCAGAAGGGACACAGCTTGAGTTTCAGATGCAAGGGTGAATTTGCAGGGTATGCAGTTAGGTATGGGAGGAATTTTTACCTTTAAGCTGAGCATGTTTAATGTGAAGTCAAAGACACAGACATGGCACACCACAATGCTATTTTTTTTAAACCAAGCAAGTCTGCTCCACTAGCCTTCACATCTTTATGATATCCTACATATTTATTGTTCCCTCTGGATTTTTCTTTTTGTGTGCACTTCTTGAATAGAAAATTCTGCAGTCATAATATGGAGTTGCCTCTCACAGAAGAAACTGCTGTCACAGTCTCTTCTCACTATGCTTATATACATTTCTTAAGAATTGTAACATTAGCTAACTTCTGTTTGCATTGAAGTATTCTTACATGCTTCTTCCCAGCCATCACCACCACAATAAATGGCAAATTTCCTTCAATGAATTTGCCTGTTTTCAGAAAATTTTAAGTACAACCTGTTTAGTATGCTCACAAAAAGCAGTTGTTTCAATATTGCATGATGGTCTTTCGTGTTACGGTTTTGCTGTGCTAATATTGGCTTAGTTTAAACAGTAAGTGCTATGACTACTGTGAGCATATCATAGCTAACATTTTGCCATTTTTTAAAATTAGGCATTACAGAGGGATATTAGATACTATATATGATAAATCATTACATTATCGTTTGTTTGAAAGACAATGGGATGGAGAGGAAGACAATCTTGAAAGTGAGTCTCGAGACAGATGTTAGATAGTAACTTGAACAAATGGGTGCAGGCCTACATTAGTGAGCCATGTTTGCAAACAGCTGGAGGATAAAGGAAAATATTAAATGTACTTTCAAATACAAACCAGAATAGTCCATTTAATTTAAGACAGTATGCAGCTGCTCATGACACACTTGAGTTAGATCCAGTTTTAATATCTTTTATTAAATTTTTGTTCCTTTGATGCCATCCTTTGTATAATAACATCCAAGGAAATCCTGCTGAGGAGAAGCAGAGTCAGGTCCTGAATACCCACAATTACATTTAAATCAATGGCAGCAGTTGGGTTGCCATATAGTTCACACCAGGAAGAGAGGAGTAAAATAGGGAAGATAATAGATTGCTTCTACAGCATATTAAATTACATTGCAACTTGCACTTTGAATAGGTGACTGGAGTCAAATGACAGCTGTAAAACTTTAATCTGCTGGTAAATGCTGGGTTTAAAAAAAATAGAAAACAAAGCTTCAGGACTAATTGTTTGGGCTAATTGTAAATTCATCTCTGGTACAAAAAGTGTATGTTTATATCTTTGCAAGCTGAGATGTTGCTGGCTGCATCTGAAACCAAATCACATCATTTACTAAAGGAAATGTCTTAGAGTAATTAGGAAACCAAAAGTAACAACTACACACATATGATACTTGAGTGACACCATTTCTAGCATTAAGTCTAGTTGTTAGCTTTAAGAAAACTTAGAATTAGAAGAATTATCTTACAGTTATAAGACATGGAGCCACTACAGGCCCTGGACCACTACCGTCTAATTTTCACAGGTCTGCATTACCAAAGGTGGTGAAAGAGTTGAAAATATTGGAACAAATTCTGCTCTCTTAGCAATGGAAGATTCTGAGTATCTGTTTTGGGTTCAAAGACAGATGCCATTATTTTCTGTGGTTCATTCTAGAAGATAGGTTTGATGTATAAAACCAGGGAATTTTTTTGGTTTGTTCTTGTAAAACTTATCAGAATTTTCACAGGACAGCTAGGGACAGACATTCAAAAAGCCTGAGCCTGAATTGATTCAATCTTTGCAAGTTAGCCTAACCTCTGGAGGGACATTACCAGCTGACCTGTTGATTAGCTCCAAAAACCCCTAAGTGGCTTTGTCATATCTGCCTTTGTCCTGTCCCAGTGAAATTGGAGACACACACACACAAACACTTCTCAGCATTAGCTAGCATACCACATGCCTAGGGTCTGTGTGGCTGGGGTCCATGCTGTGAGAGATAGGAGGGAGTCTATGGGGGCAAATCTCAAGGAATTAGGAGCACAAGTGACTTTCTCCTCAATACTCCTAGTTAGAGTCCATGGTTATTAGAGGGAGGAGTGCATCAAGGAAATCAACTGAAGGCTTCAGAGATGGTGTTGCCATGTTGGTTTTGGATTCCTCGACCTTGGCATGGAATTCAACGGCACTGGTCTACATGCTTGAGAAGGTATTCACCTCACAGGCAGAGGGAAGAAGCTCTTCTCTACAAGAATCACCGACTTGCTGAGGAAGGCTTTAAACCAGGCATGTCTGGGGGAGAGAGGGTAGACTACACTGCTGTACCCAGATCCTCTGGCCAAGGTGACCCAAGGGAGGACTTTCAAGTAAGGGTCATTCAAATGAGTTCCAGTGCCCTGAGGCTTGAAATGAGAGAGAAAATCTGAGGTAAATAGGGGTGAACTCAGGTGTCTTTATGGGAACACCAGAAGCATGGGCATCTATGGCAGGGCCACCTCTGGGCATACCGAAAGCACAAACATGAGCCCCACTGCAGCCGGTGCTAGCACGTATGTCGGAAATCATGGAGCATCTGGCTCCAGAGTGGCCATGCTTTGTGCGTGCGTGCCAATACTGATTCATGAGCTCAGCTTCTTCAAGAAATGTAAAGGCATACCAGAACAACCACAGCCTGGAATCAAGAGTAGTTTCCCGGCAATGGCCAGAATGCTGGAGGGAAAATACATGCCCCAGAAAGGGCGATTGGTGGCAACCTTGCCAGAGAGGCCGACACTGAGGAGTGACTCTGAAGAGTCATACAACTCACCTGAATAAGGCCGATGGGACTCAAGTGGCAGTGAATCTGTTTGGAGTTCCACTGGACCTGAAAGAAAAGAAGAAACCAGACAGTGGTAAAGAAAACTGTAAGTGAAAAGCAGGAGTTGTGGCAGCCACTTCTCCTGTTTTCCTTATTGAGGGACTGCTTTGAGTTGGACTGTGTCTTGCAGTAGGACACATTATTAAAAGCAAAAGAACCTCTGGCATTGCCAAAGTGGAATAATGAAGGTCAGAGAAGGCACCTTTAATGTTAAACATCCGTGAACCAACGGGTTGGTGCTAGGCGGTGTGTAGGGGAAGTGGAGCCCCATAGTCACATGTCAAGAGCTGGGATGACCACATACCACTGAACTGGACATTAACATCCCTTAAAAAATTAACAGTCATCAAAGTTGTGGCAGGCAAGAAATTTCAGTGGTCCTGGTAGTTCCGCCTGAGGACAAGCTGTTGAACCATAAGGCATAAGACAGCCCTGCCTATATTGAGAAACCTAGGTGAGGAGCCAAAGATAGACACAGAAAATTACAGCAACAAACAGAATGAACTGGCACTCCTTCTGGCAGAGGAGGAATTTGATTTCACTGCACTGATGGAGACCTGGTGGGATGATACATTTGACTGGGCAGTGGACAATGAGGGCTATAGGCTCTATAGGAAGAGTTGCATTGGGAAGAAGAGGGGAGGTGTGGCCCTCTATGGGAAAGAGTGGTACCCCTCCCTGCAGGTTCCATTTGAGTTCAGGGAGAGGTCCCTTAAGACTCTCTGAGTCAAGATGCAAGGGGGCTCAGGAAAGGAGGACCTGATGGTAGGAGTATACTATAGGCCTCCAAACCAAGAAGAGGAGAGTGATCAGCAGTTCTCCAGGGAACTGACTGAGGCAGCCAGCACTAAAGACCTGATTGTCATGGGTGACTTCAACTACCCTCACATCTGTTGGGAAGCCAGCTCCATCAGGTCAACCAACTTCCTGGCAGCTACTGATGACCTGTTCTTGACACAGGCTGTGGAAGGACTGACTAGGAGTAAAGCCACTCTGGACCAAAGGAGAAGACATAGACATAGGAGAAGATTGGAGGTACTCTGGGTGACAGTGACCATGACCTGATTAGGTTCACCATCCTCCAAAAGTCTGGGAATTCAGCCAGTAGAACAGAAGTCCTAAACTTTAGAAGGGCAGACTTTGGTAAACTTAGGAGTCTAGTTAGAAAGGCCCTCTGTGACCAGCAACTGAACAATTTGGGAGCTCAGGATCGGTGGATCTTCCTTAAGGGGGCAATTCTCACTGTTAAAAAGAGGCCATCCCCACGTGGTCAAAACATGGGAAAGGGACCAAGCTGCTCACTTGGCTCAACAGGGATATCAAGGAACTTTTGAAAAAGAAAAAAGAAGCATATAAGCAATGGAAAAATGGTTCAGCATCCAGAGAGAAGTACAATCATACAGCCAGGGTCTGCAGGTATGAGACACAGAAAGCCAAGGCAGGCATGGAGATCAAGCTGGCAACCAAAATAAAGGACAACAAAAAGTCCTTCTATAGGTACATAGGGAGCAAGAAAAATCAAGCTCCACTGTGGGACCCTGACTGAATTTGGGGTGGTGGAGAGGACAGGCTACAGTTGATCCCCATGAAAAGGCAGAGCTCCTAAATACTTACTTCACATCAGTGTTCCTGAAATCAGACAGGAGTTGCTCACCTGTCTAGAGGTCCAGGGAATATGGGGAAGATAACAGTCCACATAAAATTAGTCCCCAACAGGTGAAGGTACTCTTAGAACATTTAGACATGTTCAAGTTTACTGGGCTAGATAACCTTCATCCGAGAGTCCTGAAAGAACTAGCTGAGCTCATAGCAGGGCCTCTGGCAAAGCTGTTCCAAGAGTCATGGAACTCGGGAGTGGTCCTGAACAACTGGAAGAGGGCTACTGTGGTACCCATCTTTAAGAAAGGGAAGAGGGACGACCCTGCAAACTACAGATCAGTCAGTCTAACCTCAGTCCTGGGAAAAATCTTTGAAAAAATTGTCAAGGAGGCCATCATCCATAAGCTTGTAACTGGTGGAGTATTAAGAAGCAACCAGCATAGCTTTGTTGAGGGTAGGTCATACCTAAAAAACCTGGTGTCCTTTTACAACCAGTTAACTAACCAGCCGGACAAGGGATATGAAGTTGACATCATTTACCTAGACTTTAGCAAGGCCATTGATACTGTTTCCCATGAGATCTTTTCAATTAAGCTTGTGGCAGGGCACTGTTGGTGCCTGCCACTTTAAGGGCTGAGCCAAACAACCAGCAGGTGCTTGATTGCAGTGGCCATTTTAGATCTCTGGCCACCTCTATAAACAGAGCAGTTTGCTGCTGGCAGGCAGGCAGAAATATCACCTGGCTGAAAGGCTGTTACAGAAACACCTTGGAGGTAAAGGCAGGAGCTTAAGGGGATGGTTTGGAGGGTTCTGGTCCTGGGCATGACCAAAACTTCACCCTGCTGGGAGTGGGTGACCTGGTGGGGTTCCCAGTGGTATGGGAGCCCCCAGGAAATACCAGGCCAGTTACTACCCTGGTGAAAGGCCAGTCAGGGTGCCTTAACCTCTAGCCCCCACAACTCTGGGTACAAGGGGGCCAGGCACAGCTGTGGCCACCTGAGCCCAAAGAGGGTGCAAGACCCAGATGGGGCCAGGCACGGCTACAGCCACCGAAGGCCCCACCGGGGAGGGAAGCCCCATGGCCCCAGTGAGGGGGGTGGAGATGTGGAGCCTCAGTGAGGCAGTGGAGATGAGGAACCTCAGTGAGGGAGTGGCCCCAGTGAGGGGGAGGAGATCGGGAGCCTCAGTGAGGGGGGAACCAGAGGGCTGGGAGCCTGTGTGTGTGAGTTTGTATAGAGTTGGCCCAGGAGAGGCCAGGGCAAGCTTAGCCCCGGTCGGGTAATTGGCTGGCCACTACCCAGGTAAGGGTCACGGGAGAGGCCCAAAGGATAGTATGTCTGCCACCCAAGGTGTGAGCTACATAAAGCCTATGGCTAAAGAGGCCCACTCCGAGAGGGAGCAAGGCGGTACATGTTGATGTGTGAAAGGTACTCTGTGAGAGGGGGAGGAGTGTGAGAGGTCCTAGTGAGAGGAAGGCAGTATGAATGTGTGTGTGTCTGAGGCCTGACACCGAGGTTAAGCTTGGTCCAGCTGTAGGCTGGGAGCATTGTCACCTGGATACCATCTACGAGGCTTGGGCTGAGGTGTAGGAGAAGAATGGAGCCACACATAGTACCCCCTAGCATTGGGGCAAGAATGGGCAGCCTCCTGCCTAATTAACAACATAATTATATATCATCAAGGCATGGCAGGTGAGGAGGCGAGTGGTTGGCCCAGAAACAGGTGGGCTGGCCAATGCCAGACTGGCCCCGGGAAAACCCCCTGTTACAAAGCTGAAGGGTACTGGCCTAGACCAGTCTATAGTGAGGTAGGTTGACAATTGGCTCAGAGGCCAATCCCAGGAAGTTGTAATTGATGGGATGGCTGTCTCCAGCGGTGTCCCCCAGGGATCAGTGCTTGGGTTCATGCTCTTTAACATCTTTATCAATGACTTGGATGAGGGGGTAGAAAGTGCAAGGATTAAGTTTGCAGATGATACGTGGAGAAATGCAGGCACATCTGAGAATAGGGTCCTATGGGCTGAATGCAATCAGATGAGGTTCAATGGGGACAAGTGGCAGGTCCTCCATCAGGGTAGGAAGAACTTTCACCACAACTATATGATGGGTGGTGGTCCAGTAGCTGGGACTGCATCTGAAAGGGACCTGGGGGTGACAGTCGACCAGAAAATGAACATGAGCCAACAGTGCTATTAAGTCACCAGCAGGGCAAATAGAACTCTGGCCTGTATCAGCTGATGTGTTGCAAACAGATCCGGAGAGGTGCTCCTCCCCCTCTATTAGGTAATGTGTCCAGTTCTGGGCATCACACTTCAGGAAGGATGTGGATAAGCTCAAAAGGGTACAGAGAAGAGCCACCCTTATGACTAGGGGCCTGGAGGATAGGCCCTATGAAGAGAGACTCCAGGAACTGGGTTTGTTCAGTTTGAGCAAGAGAATACAAAGATGACTTGATAGCCACCTACAAGTATGTTAAAGATGAACACCAAGATCTAGGGGAGCAACTCTTCAGAAAGGCACCCCCAAGGAGGACAAGGACCAATGGGCACAAGCTAAGTGAGGAAAAATTGAGGTTGGACATTAAGAAAAACTTATTTTCCATAAAAGTATCTAGAATCTGGAACACGCTCCCAGCAGTGGTAGTCACTGTCCTTGGAGGTGTTCAAGAGAAGGCTGGACAAGCACCTTATTGTATTTGTTTGAGCCTTATAACTTCCTTTCTATAGCAGGGGATTGGACTTGATGATCTTACAGGTCCCTTCTGCTCCTTTGATTCTATGATTCTATGAGGGAGGAGGGAATCCCTGCTTTAGCAGCAAGTGGCCAGGCGGGGAGGGGGTGGCGCAGGGGGACGCCAGGCAGTACCTGCAGTGTTGGCCAGAGCTCTAACTCTAGAATGAAAGAAAAGAATAACAGATACCTTTAAAGAAGGGGTCAGAGGTAAAAAATAATTTTTAAGGTACTTGTTTACTTCAGATGTTATTTTAAATGGAACAACTAGGTATCACTTTTTACACAGCCTTGATAAACTGTATAAACATTCTAATTAATGAAAAGTTAATTTTGTCCTGTTTCTGAGCAAGAATATGAACACTAGATCCTTGTAGCAAGGTCCCTTACTGTCAAGGCTTTATTATTTCTGCAAGATATTTTACAGTACATTTACTTGTAAAGTTGTAAAACACCCACACAGACATCAAAACACAGGATGTAGTTTCCTGGGAGATTGTTTGTTTACTTGTTTGGTAATTTGTGAGATTCCTTAACTTCCAGCAGATCTGTCATTTTAGCTAAGATCACACCCCTTTGGTGCCTTAAGTTCTCTTGTACTTGAAGTTATCAAGGAACTATCCCAATATAGTTCTTCAAAACACAAATCTAGCAATCTGGCATGGGGTTTTCCCTGATGAGTCAGAGGTGTCCCTATTGGGCTCAGCAATTCATCTTATGGTGTTGCTACAGGACCATACATGGAGTGATTCCTTCGATTCACACTAGAAGTCTCAGACTAGTCCCCAGACACATACAAAGTCCCTCAAAGTCCTTCAAAGTCTCCCCTCGAATGTCATTTTAGCTAGAAAAAACCCTAATTAAAGGTTTCTACTCCTACCCATCGCTAAAAGTAGTTTGTGCCAGCCTTTCCCCATTAACTGATACAGAACTATTCTGACACTACATCTATAAAAGACTCCTTAGGCATCTCTCTGTCTTGTTCCTTTTTTGGGATATGAAACTTAGGCTGTCATCATGTGATGCTGTCACTTAACACAACCACTAACACAAACATAAAAATGCACAGGTGTCGCTGAGAATATAGAGGGTTAATCTACTCTGCCTGTGGTTCTTTTATTTGTGAAAACTTGTAAGGTTTTTACTATATAGGGAATCTTTCATCTATGCCAGGGGTGGGCAAAATACGGCCTGTGGGCTGGACCCAGCTCGTGAGGCCATTCTAACTGGCACGCAGGGCCCCTAAAAAATGTAGAAAATTAGTATTTATCTGCCCTTGGTTCCTGTCAAAAATGACAGGAAACAAGGGGAGTAGGACCCAGGGGAAGCCCGGTGGGCTCCCACAACAGCAGGGCCTGCCTGGCCTTGCAACCCCCAGCCAGAAGCCCCAGCCCGGGGCTTCTGGCCTGGGAGCACGTGGCTGCCCTGGTGGCACAGGAACCTCAGGTAACTGGGGGCAGGGAGAAAGGCAGGGAGGCTGTGATCACCTGCAGCAGAGAGCACCGGCCATGGGGCAGGAGAGGGGCCACTGTTCCCCCCCGCACTCAACTTTTCCCTGGGCTCTTTCCCTGCTCCTTCGTGGCACAGAGGAAAGTGGCCCCTTGCCTGCCCCATGGCCAGCGCTCCCTGCTGCAGGTGCTCACAGCCCCCATGTGGCTGTCCAGAGCAGGCATAGGCAGCCCCACGTGGGCTGTGAGTGGCTGCAGAGTGGAGTGCCAGGCATGGGGTGGGGGATGGCTGCTTCCCTCCCCGCTCTCAGCACCACCTTGTAACCCATCCCCGTGGCCAGCCTGGGCCCTGCGCCGGCTCCAGGCTCACCTGCCGGGGCTGCGTGTGGCAACAGCAGCTGTGGCCCCCCCACTTGATGCGGTGGGCAGTATTTGCCACTGCTGCTTGTGGGTTGCCCAGCATGCAAGCTCCGGGGCAGGTTACAAGCTGGTGCTGAGCATGGGGAAAAGCAGCCCCTTGCTCGCCCCATGGCTGGTGCCCTGCACTGTAGCCACTTCTAGGCTACGTGGGGCTGCCTGTGCTGCTCCAGACAGCCCTGTGTGGGCTGCAAGTGCCTGCAGTAGGGAGTGCCAGCCATGGGGCAGGCAAGGTGCCACTTTTCCCCTTACTCAGCACCAGCTTCTTCCCTGCCAGCAAGCAGGGGGTCAGGGCTGTGTGCTGCCCCCCGCCTGTACCGTGAGGCTGGGGGGTACTGGGTTTGAGTGGGTGGGGAGCCAGCCCACACCAATGTCCCAGGGCCAGTGCTGCCAGGGCCCAGAGCAGGGTGGCAGGAGCACAGGGTCCCAGCTGGCAAGCTCTCTATGGACCCGGGCTAGCTCCACCCTCTCCCTGCTGGTGTAGCCCAGCCCAGCTCCCCAGACCCCTGCCGGCCCGTGCCCTGCTTTGGGCCTCACTGGTGCTGGCCCTGGGACATTGGTCCCAAGACATTGGGACATTGGTCCCAAGATCGTGACCAGTGAGTGGGGCACCTGTCAAGGGGCGGGGCTACCCGTGCAGCCCTTGACAGCCGGCCAAGACTGGGTAAGCGGCACTCCACCTGAAATATTTGCCCTTCCGCTGATGTATGCCCTCTTATGGAATCAACTGTCTGAAGCATAGCCAAAGCCCCCAACTATAGTTAAATTTCTTGTAGGTCCTGACTATGCTAAAGAAATACAGCCTGTTAAGTCTTGTTTGGATCCAATAGATGTTTGGTAAATGAGGGTCACTTCTCTCCCATCTTTCAGGCAGTGTGACCACAGTATATTTATTACCCTCTTCTGCCATTTCATCTGGTGGCAAAGAAAAAGAAAAGAAGAGATACAGGCTGCTTGTACACGCAACAGGGGTTTAATTTTGTTTAGTTCTCCCTAAATTGAAATAGTAGGTTTTTAAAAACAACACTTCAGTTTAGGGAGAATTAAACTGAACTAAACACACATGGTATGTACACAAGGGCTGGGGCCCAATTCTTACCTGCCTCTTTTGCAGGAGGGTCGGGGGGTGGGGCCAAGCTCCTGACAGGCCAAGCAGTCCCTAAGCTGCGTGGGGGCCCTCCAGGAGGCACCCGCCTGCTGGCACCCAGCCTGGGTGGTCCCAGCAGGCACCAAAGCCATGGAGGGAAACATCGGCACCCAGCAGCTGCAGAGGGAAGCACCAGGCCCCCACACAGCTCAGGCAGGCAGGCAGGCTCCAGGGAGTCAAAAAAAAAAGATCAGGCTTGTCGCTTTTTTTTTTCCTTCAGTGGAGCCTGCCTGCACGGGATGCTGCCAGGTCCCACAGCCCCTGAGCTGCACAGGGCCTGCCAAACCCTGAGCATGTCAGTTTCCAGTGCCCTGTGTACTGTTGCACTTTGTGAGGTAGCAAACTAAAACATCTCAGAGGTGTTTTATCTTGCTACATACCAAAGTCATTTAAAGAAGAATATGCTGCCAAAAGTACAAACAGCAACGCCATTAAAGTGGTGCAAAAGGGCATTTAAGCCACTTTAAAGGCCAATTTTGCGGCGTGTACAAAGGCCCACAGATATCAGTTGCAGCCCCCAAAGTGCTGCTAGGTGCAACAGTGCACATAAAGCACATCTCTCCACATGTAGCTGTCCACTGAAAAACATACTACTCATCAGAGGTCCAACAGACACCAAGCAAGTGTCAACCAGGAGGAGAGCCAGGTGTAGGGAAATTAAGGGGCAGAATCTGCTACCCTGAGTCGTGAAGCACTTCAGTAGAACATAGTAGAACATGCAGTTCAACAAGGACAAGTAGTTTGTGCCAGCCTTTCCCCATTAACTGATACAGAACTATTCTGACACTACATCTATAAAAGACTCCTTAGGCATCTCTCTGTCTTGTACTGCACCTGGGGAGAGGGAACCAGCATAATGGTTATAGGTTAGGGGCTGGCCCTCTCAGCAACACAGAAGCAGAGAGAGATCTTGGAGTCAGGATTGACTCCAGGGTGAATATGAGTCGCCAGTGCGACGAAGCAATAGGCAGAACCAACCGCACCCTATCCTGCATCAACAGGGGCATCACTAACAGGTCCAGAGAGGTCTTGCTCCCCCTCTATGTGTCACTGGTCAGGCCGCAGCTGGAGTACTGTGTCCAGTTCTGGGCGCCACACTTCAATAAGGACACAGAGAACCTGGAGAGGGTCAGATGTTGGGCAAGTCAGATGCAACTACCGTGATGCCTCTTCTGGGCATGTACTGGGCTTGGCCCAGGGGTGCATGAGTTTAATGCAAAGCTCTGTTTGGGGGTTTGGGATTTTTGTTTGATTGTTTTTTTTAAACATCTGTGAGCACCCTAAGATAACACTAGGCCTTTCTAGCTCATGTAAATGAAATTAGTGTACTGAGGAACAATCAGAATGAACAAGCAGAGAAACAGCCAGAAAGAAAAGAAAAAAACAGTCACCTAGCCTGTAATTGGAATAGCACTTCTTCTCTAGGGAAAAAAACAGAAACATTACATGGGAAATGTTGCATCTTTTACAAAGGAGTAATTGAAGTAGATTTTAGTCCTATTGTATAATGGCAGATTTCTAAATACGTCTTTACTTGGGTAT
>NW_017728911.1:16987334-16994597 GCF_001723895.1 Crocodylus porosus | reverse complement strand
GGCACCTGGCTGGGGTCTTATGACCCCTGCCACCCCCAGTGCTCCTTCCTGCCCATGGCAGGGGGTCGGACTAGATGATCTGTCTAGGTCCCTTCTGACTCATTGATTCTATGATTCTATAGAGGATGTTCAGTCCTCCAGTGTTGCAGAAGAGTAATACTGCTGGAGAGAAAAAAAGTTCTGTTTTGGAGAAAGTGGACCAATGGGAGACCCCCGCAAAAAACCAAAGGGAGAGACACCATAGCACAGTAGGATATACAGAGCTGGGGACTGACTTCTAGTAGAAATGACTAGAAAATAGAAATCTTTTTGCATAACAAAAATTGGCTTTTAAAATATTTTTTCATCTTGTATCATGACAAGAAATTCAATATATGACTGTACTGCATAAGGATTTCTAGAAAAAAACATTATCTTGGGAGGAGAAAATATTGAATGATTCAGTTTCCTTACCAAGAAACCTTGTGACACTTTCTTCCTACAGAAGGTAAAGTTTGACAACCCCCTTCCAGTCTAGCTGCAGAGGCAGAGAGTAGTATAAGGATACTACTGCAGGGACCTAAGCCTGTCAACCTCCCTGCCGCTCCCTCCCAGAGGAAGCATTCCAGCTCTCTGCCTCTCCACAACCTGGTAAGAAGGGAGAGAAAAGTGATATGTCACTGATTGTCCCCACATCTCCCAGCTAGTTCTCCATGATAGCATTCTCCATGAATGCTTGGATTCCCTTTCATGGTTCTGACATACCATTGTCCCTGCACAAAATTATTACCAAAGGGGCCCAGGCTCTCTGCCATCAGACCTTTCCTGTGAGCACCAAATGTGAGCACACTGCACAGTTAGCATTGGTTCAGCGACTCTAATGTAAGAGGCATCGACTAAATTCTGCTGTATACACAAAACTAGTTCTTGTCTACCAAACACTTTTTTCTGTCATTCCTGGAGTTCCACAAGTGGTGACAGCGTGGGAGGGGTATTGCAGACCAGCCACTCATATTTTTGTCACCAATATACCTCTACCCTATCTTCACTGTTTTTACCACAGCTGGTGCTATACTAGTGATGGATTTTTAAAAAATGCTTTCAGATATAAGGCCTTAATGAGATCCATGGCCAGTTTTATTAGGAAGAGCCCAAAAAGCCAGATGAGTAACTGAGAATTCTCCATATATGTCACAACAGGTATGCTCCCCTCACCACACATGAGGCCTCAGTGGAGACACCGGAAGAGGAGGTAGGTAGTCAGTGAGCTGCCACCCCCAAGAGGAGATGCAGGGTAGTAGTGGTGGGGGACTCTCTCCTGCAAAGCATTGAGGGACCGATCTGCCATCCAGATCCCCTAGCCCATGAGGTTTTCTGCCTCCCTGAGGCCTGCATCTGGGATGTTGCAGAGAGGATCCCTAGGCCTGTCTGGCCCTCTGGCCACTACCCCATACTTCTTATCCACATAGACATGGCCAGGAGTAATCTGGACTGGGTCATGAGTGACAACAGGGCTCTGGGGGCTGGGCTGAAGGGGTCAAGGGTGCAGGTAGTCTTTTTCAGGTTGCTTCCTGACCTGTATCAAAGAGCTCTACCTGACTCAGAAAGTGCGCAGGCCAACCAGAGGTGATGCTCTCCTATACTTGGTCTTGGCCAAAGAAGACCGTTCAGTGAGTGACTTGAATATAGAGGCTAGCCTGGGCGACAATGACCATGGAACCATCACGTTCACTGTCTGTCACAAGGCAGGCAAATCACCTAGCAGGGTTGAAGTTTTGGACTTCAAAAACATGAATTTCAACAGGCTCAGGGCAATAGTAGGGGAAGCACTACGGGACCAGGGACTGAAGGTGAAAGGAGTGCATGAAGAGTGGTCAGTTCTCAAGGAAATGATCCTTGAAGCACAAAATAAGTCCATTCCCATGCGGAGGAAAAGTAGCAGAAAGGCTGGTAAGCCCCCTTGGCTTAATAAAGATATCATGGTCCTCTTGAAAAAGAAGAAAAAGGCATACAAACAATGGAAGCTTGGGACAATCCCCAAGGATGACTATACCACAACGGCCCGCACTTGTAGGGAGTAGATTAAAAAGGCTAAGATGGTGACTGAATTTAAACTAGCAACAGAAATCAAGGACAATAAAAAGTCCTTATTTAGGTATGCAGGGAACAGGAGGAAAACAAATGGCAGCATAGGGCCATTGCTTAACAACTCAGCACAGCTGGTTACTGACACTCAGGAGAAAACTGAACTCCTGAATGACTATTTTGCTTTGGTATTTCACCGGACTAAGGGGCAAAACATACTAGATAAGGTTCAGAATGGGCATGGTGGGAATGACCGCATTCCTACTGTTCAAGTTGATTATCAGTTTGAAAAGTTAGACATTTATAAGTCAGCAGAACTGGATGAACTTCATCCAAGAGTGCTGAAGGACCTGGCCGAAATCATCATGGAACCTCTGATGAAACTCTTCCAAAATTTGTGGTGCTTGTGGGAGGTCCTTGAAGACTGGAAAAAGGCCAATGTTGTGCCCATCTTCAAGAAGGTGAGGAGAGAGGATCCTGGCAACTATAGGCCAATAAGCCTAACTTCTATCCCAGGGAAAATCCTGGAAAAATTCATCAAGGAGTCTATGTGTGATAGGCTTGCAGAAGGTAGGATTCTGAATGACAGCCAACATGGCTTCATCGAAGGCAGGTCATGTCTTACCAATCTCATCTCCTTCTATGATCAGGTAACTTGCCACCTGGGTGAGAGAGAAGAGCCTAACGTTGTATAACTAGACTTCCAAAAGGCCTTTGATATGGTATCCCATGATGTTCTCATGGGAAAATTGGAGGATTGTGGGCTTAACTGCTCGACAGTTAGGTGGGTAGGAAGCTGGCTGCGGGGTAGGATACAGAGAGTTCTAATTAACAGATCTGTGTTGTCCTGGCAAGAAATGGCCAGTGGTGACCCTCAGGGGTCTGTGCTTGGTCCAGTGCTTTTCAACATCTTTATCAATGATTGGGTGTGGAGGTAAAGAACTACTCTGGCCAGGTTCGCGGACAACAGCAAGCTATGTGGAAGCATGGTCATGCTTGAAGATAGGCAGCAGATACAGGTGGACCTAGACAGACTGACGAGTTGGGAGGACTGGAACCAGATGAAGTTCAACATTGAAAAGTGTAAAGTGCTTCATCTGGGGATGAACACTCTCCAACATACTTACAGGATCAGTGGCACCAAACTGGATAGCACCATTGTGCAAGGGTGAATGTGCCTCCCCAGCATCACTCAGAGCTCTCCTGCCATGACTTGAGATGGAAGAAATGATAAAAGTTATTCCTCAAATGAGGTGAGATACCACTGACCACCCAGATAGTAGTTTAACAAGGTGTTACATTTATTGAGTGCTAGTTACAAAGCCTTAATTGGCTGTGTTTATTGCTCATTAGCAGGGAAGCAGTTTCTTCACCGCCCTGCAGAGCGGTGCTTTTTCTCTTTAACCGAGCTGCGGTTCCATCACTGCCTTGCTGAGCCTCACATGGCTTCTTCCCCCTTATTTCCTTTTCCAAAGTTTGTCCTCCACGCTCCCCAGACCTGTCTTCAGCTGCCCTCGTCACCCGCAACCCCTTGGGTAAGTATCCTGCTGCTCACCAGCCAGCTGTTGGCCTCCAGTCCCTCAGGCTTACATGTTCCTGTTCTGCTCATCATCCACCGTATATTCCTCTCTTTCTCCAAGTGCCCAGAGGGCAAGTTTCTGTCCATTGCTGCCTGCCTTTTAAATGTAGCGTCCACTTTCATTTCCCACTTGGCAGCCGCTTTCATATCTCCACTTGGTGTGCTGATCCTCGTTAGCTGGGCTCAGTCAGCTGCTGACCTTGTCCTTTTTGTGACCCTGTCCCCTATGGCTACCTGCGTCCCATGATTTTTCCTCAAGTAACAGGGTTTCTATCTTAAAACCCTGTTACAGCCATGACTGAAAGGGACTTAGGGGTAATAACAGACCATAGTATGAACATGACCCGTCGGTGCAATGCTGTAGCCAGCAGGGCAAACAATACTCTGGCATGCATCAACCAATGCATCTCGAGCAAAGCCAAGGAAGTGATTCTTTCACTTTATTTAGGAGTGGTGAGACCGCAGCTGGAGTACCGTGTCCAGTTCTGGGCCCTGCACTTCAACAAGGATGTGGAAAAGCTTGAGAGTCCAGAGAAGAGTCACCCATATGATCAGAAACTTGCAAGACAAGCCATACGAGGAAAGCCTGAGGGACTTGGGCCTCTTCAGCCTAAAAAAGAGAAGGCTGAGAGGGGACTTGGTAGCAGCTTACTGCTACATCAGGGGAATACATCAAGAGCTCATTGAACAACTGTTCACCAGGGCAACCTTGGGAAAAAACAGGAGTAATGGCACAAGCTCCTGGAAGACAATTTCAGGCTTAACACTAGGAAAAACCTCTTCACAGTTAGGGTGTCCAGCCACTGCAATAAACTCCCTCCAGAGGTGGTGCAACACCTACCCTGGAAATCTTCAACAGGAGACTGGATGGTCACCTTGCTGGGGTTACCTGACCCCAGTTGTCTTTCTTGCCTAGTGCAGTGGGGCTGGATCCAATGATCTTGCGATGTCCCTTCCAGCCCTACAATCTATAAATCTATGAACTGAAGAGTGGTCTGCTTCTTTGCCTTGGCTGTCTTCCCTCTCTCAACATTTGCAATTAAACCTTAACAAAATATGACAGAGGGTTGCCCAATGTGCATGCTATACAGTAAACTCATTCTCACTGCCACCTCATTTTATACAGAAAATGCTGCCCTCCCAAATACCCTTTTACAATAAATTACATGGAGAGGGAGATTTTGTGTTGTTGAAAGGGCTTGCTGGGAGTAAAGGGACTTGCTGACAATAATGAAAGCTCTGATCTACTGATTAAAATTACTAAATACAAACCAGATATTGTATTATTATTATTATTTTAATTGATATGACTAGTTAAGTAATTTAATCTCCTTTTCAGATGTACTGCAAATACCAAAGGTAGACATTTTTAAAATTGTTTTTAGAATTATTGAAGAACTGCATTTTACATAGATTGATATACAAACACTGTACACTGTTAATGGTAGTACAGTCAAATCACTGGAATCCATTAAAACAATGCTCCAGATGTGCAATCTCTGCCCCCACAAAAATAGAGTCTTACATGTGGTTAATACCAGAAAGAATCCACGGCTTCAATTATCAAAGCATCCAAAAATGTTGTTTAATGCAGAAAAAAGCACTTGCAGCATTTTGAACTATCCAGGCAACAACACATTGCTAAATCTAAATAATTGAAATCCTGGAGAAATTTGAGCTAAGTCTGTCTGGATTATAGCTGTGGGATTATCTGAATACTAAATTACTGTATATATTTTACTCACAAACATTAAAGACAGACAGTGTAAGAAGATGGATGACTCTGCAGATCACAATAAAACCCACCCAAACAGATTTCTTTATACAGTGGGTAAATAACCCCTTTGAATTTATCAAGCATTCTGGACTGAATTAATGCTATTGTTTATTTTGTTGTTCCTCTGTAGAGGAATATGGTTTATCTTGAATAGCTCTGTTAGCACCAGAAACGCAATAATAGTTTTTGTCTGTAGGCTCTTGTTTACAGTACCTACAATACAAGAATATTAATTGGGTGCCTTATTTTGTGTTACTGAATTAAAGAAAAAAAAAGCCTATTGTTTTTTGTGTAATCTGAAAAACAAACAACACAATATTTAAAGAAAGGATTTACTGTGATTGTCTTGTTAAACCTCATTCTTCCCCTCCCCCTGTTGTTTACACACAAATATTTCTGGCTTTCTAAGGACATACAGTGAATGAACCTGGATTGACCTGACACATAGCATCTCTCAAACTTTCCCCTTGAATGATTCACAGATGTGTGAGCTGTGACCAAAACAGCAAAAAGAGAAAATGCAGGTTACTGTACAGAATGAATTGAATACTGAGTGAATTTGAAAGAGGTGATATTGTCTAAATAAAGTGTGTCATTCATGATGTTTCCTTCTCTTTAAGGACACTGCTATTGATTATTAGCATACATTTCTTTTGTTGTTAGTTTATTATACTTTGAAAATTATGTGGGAAGTGGTGTTGATTTAAGAATTATTTTAATTATTAAGGGTTTTATTTGGACACTGTGGGTACGTCCAGATGACTGCAGACATTTGTTTCCCTGGGGGCAAGAAGCAGTGGCACACCTTATGCTGCTGCTTGTCCCCTCTGATGTATGGCAGGTTACCCTGGGTGGGGCAGGGGAGGCTGGGCCAGCAACTGTGCTGACCCCAGAAGTCTTACCTGGGGCCTTGGGGGCATACTGGAGCTGCAGCCATGGCAGGAAGCCTGGCCAGCAGCTGGAGTGTGGCTCTCGCTGGTCAGGCTTCAGTTTGGGTGGCGTGTGCTGCTGCCACATGCACTGCCTTGCCTTTTTGCACTGCAGGTTTTTTTTTTTACCCTGGGATCTCCTGGGGTCCAAATCCCACCCCTGGTGCTGCAAGGTAGCCACATGGAGAATGCCTGCATATGTGATGTGTGGCACCACAGACAGAGCTGTGGTGCCACATACCTCATGTCCATGCTCATCTGAGCATGACCTATGTTTATTAATTTTTTACTGTTGGTGAATTATACTACTGCTAGGAAAGAAGGTATGGTATAGGCTGAGGTTGGTATCTTAATCACATTTTTAAATTTAAAAAGTATATATGAAGCTAGTTAAAAACCTTTGATCATGTGGAAAGCTTAAATATGCCCAGCTTTTAAGAAGATACATAGTTTTTAGCAGAAAATAAATGGAGAATGGGTATAAGAACATTGTGCTTTAAGGATAAAATAGAGCTATTTATGAATAGATGCCAAAGAGATTTTGCCATGGTTTTCTAAAAAGGCAGTTCTCATAAAATGGTTATGGACTATTAGTAGTTTGCAATGAGAACCACAGAGAGAAATATTGGCTATACCTATACCAGATTTTTCCCTTTAAAACATCCTACCACTTGTGTACCTCTAAATGGTAGTAGTAATGGTGGCAGTGTTATTGTGGAAAGAGTCCAATGTTAGCACTTTTATGTGTGCAAACTTCATTTGCAAAATAAACCCAGAGATATCAAATAGGAATCCACAGTTAAAAGACATTCTGCCCCATTGTGGTCTTTCTGAGTCCTTTGCAACAGACAAATTACTCTATTATAATTTTTCTGTAATCAAAAAATCATAGAATCATAGAAGTAGGGTCAGAA
>NW_017728911.1:16910518-16986554 GCF_001723895.1 Crocodylus porosus | reverse complement strand
CTTGCTGAAGTCCAGAAAGACTACATCCACGGCAACACCTGCATCCAACTTAACTGACATGAATTCAGATGGTCTTCCATAAAACCTTCAGCGGTCAAATCTTGCTAGGTTGGCAGTTATCATTTGATGGACGTTCAGAACATCCTAGGGGAATGGTTGTTTCATTTCATTTAATTTCCTTTAGGACAGTAGACCATGTAAGAAAAACCACAATAATAAATTGGCATTGGCTAGCACTAGTTTGCAACCCTCCTTGTTAGTGTCAGTTGTAGTGGCTAACTGGAAAATGAACCATTATTTCATCAGAGGTTGTTTCCCTCACACAGGCTGTGATTGAGTCACATTGTCAGGGTAGCATAGGAGAAGAGGGGCATGAACAACTGATGCTTATGCTATACTAACTTCAACGATAAACAGCAGAAGACTTAATTTTCCAGTGTCTTTAACTTATTCATCTTCCAGAGGCATAACTTAGCAAGTATCTTTACCATGCTTAATTTCTCATCACATATTGTACACAGGAAAAGACAATGTTATATATGATTAAATCCTCTTTGTTTGATGTCATCTGAGAATTCTCTAGTCTTCTAACAAGCAGTATCTTGTAAGAAAATAAATTATGTTTAAAGTGGTTTTACTGTATTTAATATGATTATTTTTTTCAAATTATATATTCCTCTTCAGAATATTAAATTACAATTAATTCAGGAGGAACATAAATTTACAGCTTTTCCTCAGTTCTGCATAGCCAATGTAATACATTATGGCATTTTAGCAAGATGGCCTCTAACAACAAGTCGTGAAGACGTCACTTGTGGTTAAATATATTAAACATATTTCCCAATTAGAGGGGAGCAAACACATTGCATAAACAACTTCTTTGGTCAATGCAGCCTTTTTTCAAGTTTTGCTTGATCAGTTCTGATTTTTCTGTTATTTTGTTTCAATGTATAGTAAGCTTGCAGTAAAACTACTAAATGTCACATTTAATTAGCTGTTTGTATACCTATTTGGGGAAGATACAGGAAGTAGGATTTCATATTTTTCATACTGCGCAGGTGTGAGCTCCATTTCTTAGATGGTATGAAAATGAATTCAGGATCTTATAGCAGCCTCAGCCCATAATTTCCTTGCTTTGACTCCCAGTATTAATACCAGCGGCGATGCATAGGGGGTGCACAGGGGTGCATATGCACCCCCTGAGAATGCTGGGGCACCCCCTCACAGCCAGTGTTCCCCACTTAGGTGACTGGCAGGGAGGGCAGGTGGGAGCATTGGTGCCTCCACTAAGAGCACCAGCTGGGAGTGGGGGCGCCTTGAGAAGCATCGCTGATACTTCTGGGTCAGCGCAATCGGCCGCAGGGGGACCCCCCCGGTCACTGACTGGCTCCTGTGGGGGCAAGTGCCTCCCCGACTCAGAAGACACCCATCAACCATGCTTAATACAGAATTAATTTCAATATAAACTATGAAAAGAAACCATATTAATGTTTTAATATGGTTATTTTCACACTTTATATTCTTTTCAATGGTCTTATTTTAAAAATATTTAATATTTTAACAGTAAAATGGACACATATTACAAATACACATTTATATTTAATTTTGACTCTCAAACTTTTTTAGTTATTAAAAGTAGGAGAAGTTTTACAATAACCCTAACATATTTTTCAGCACTCAAGATACTTGCGTTTTGAATTTAAATTTGCTTTGCTATTAAATACGCACCTGTTTCTTCATACTTTGCTTTCAGCTTCTCATGTGGTTACATAATCTTGTAATATTTGGGTTACAAATATTGTAAAGGAATATTAAATTCTAAGTAAACAAAATACTTGTTCTCACAGATCTTTTTTCCTATTTACAATAATGTAACTTATACTTTAAACTAGGACTTCTCAGGACTGCCCATTCTATCTAGGATAGCCAAAGGCAAAAAGATAATTAATACAAAATTTGAACTAGGAGTTTTCTTTCCTTCCTTACTTATTACTCAGTGATTTAGATCTTTTAACTGTCAAGTTTATTTAAAAGCCCTAGTAGATACATTTGCTTGAGAATAGCTTCTGCCAAGACAATGCCTCTTGTTTTTACTCCACAACACTACAAAGTAGGGATTCAACTGTAGTGGAAGGGAAAGAGATTTTTCAGCTATTTTGTCTGTAAATTCAACAAATATTTAAAGTCTTGACATCTACATTTTTATGTTTGTCAATTGTTTGAGTTCTTAAACATTATTTATTTTCTAGAAAGGCTGTTCAGCTCACATATTAACTGTTGTGTGCTGTGTCCCATGCCGGGCCACTCATATTTTACTATGTGGAAAAATATTTGCATATCATCTTTCTAACTACTGTGTTGTTTGTAATGTTATGAGAAGGGAGAGTGGGAGCAGTGGAAGTAGATTACATTTACTTATTTACTACACTTACATTACTACTCTACATTTACTAGAGACAGAGACACACAAATTAGTAGACAAATAAATGTATTTAGTGTATACTGTTTCAGCATTTTGCTTCAGCCATCTTAAGGCTATGTCATCACCAATGTGAAGAGCTTGAAGGCCACCAGGTAGCATAATAAATGGACATGAGCCAGTAATGTAGGACATGGTTTGAACTTGTCCACAAAGGCATTTGTTGCCATTGCGAAGGCCCCATTGGTATATATTTAAGGCACAGTGACTTTGTCCAGTTAAAAAATGGTTGAGAAGTGCCCAATAGTGGCATGGCCAGTTAAATCCTGGCTGACTGACTATAGAGTAAGAGACAATGTAGTGATTGATTGGTGCTTCTGCTGGCCTCTCTTTATGCCATTAAGTCAGGAAAAGTCAAAGGGTTTTGAAAGGGTGGACCATATTGGACGTTTTGAAGGGAACTGAGCTATTGGTGGGTGGAATAAGTCTCAATGCACTGGCAGCGTAGGATTATCACAGAGTCTCGCAAGTAAGTTTACTTCAGCATTTGTGCAGCAGAGATGAGGCAGGGCAATGTTACTGAGGACTGGTAACTATGAGGGTAGGGTGGGGTGCAATGTGCCTGACACAGGATCCATTGTAGCATGCAGCTGGGTATCCACTAGTTTGCTGTGCAATGAACGAGCCCAGACAGGGGCACAGTGTTCTGCAACTGAACAACACGGTGTGAGAGCAGATGAAAGTAGTGTGGAGGCATTGACACACCAAGTAGAGCCTGCAAGTCTGGCAAGTAGGTTATTCCTTGTTTTGATTCTTAAAGCAGTGTTCTGGAAATGCAATTTATAAGTTAAAAGTCTGGTCGAGGGTAACTCCAAAATAAACTGGGTGGTTTTCAAATTTGAGAGGATGACCATTTAAGGTGATAGTGAGTTCACAATTAATCTTGGCATTATGTAGATGGAAAACACTTGAGACAGTCTTTGAGATGCTTGGTTTGAGGTACCATTTTACACAATGCATGTCTCTATCAAGTGTGAGTTCCACATTTGAAAAGTCATGAGCTTGGGTGGCAAAGGCACTGTCATCAGTGTAAACAAATTTTTGTAAGTTGGTTGCAGGCTGGTCATTAATGTACAAGTTGAAAAGGAAAGGCCCCAGTACTGATCCCTGAGGGAAGCCATTGGTTTGATGTCACCAAGAGCTAGTTTGGTTGGCCAGGTGGACTCTTAGGCTACTTCCAGGCAAGCATAGCTGTGTGGTATATGGTGCTGTAGACCCATCTGCAGCACCACACACTGTACATTCAGGCATTCTCTGCATTGTAAAGTAGCAGCACTGGGGGAAGTTTGACCCCAGGAGGTCCTGGGGGTCAAAAAAAACATGTGACAATAAAACAGGGCAGTGCATGTGGAGTGTGGATGCGACCTGAAACTGCATAATAATAGTTTGACTAGACGAGTGGCCCAATGTGGCAGAATTCTTAATATTTTTGTCAGAAGACTGGTATACCAGACAGTGCCATATGCTGCTAATAAATCAAGAAAGACAACACCAGTCTTCAGGTTTTTCTGAAAGCCATTTTCAGTGAAGGTGGTTAACACTAGAACTTGATTACAAGTGCTCCAGCCACAGTGGAATTCAGCTTGGTCTGGGCTTAGGGGAAAATCAGTTACTGAAGAAATGAGGACACAGTTTAGTGTGCATGAACGCAATGTGAATGCAAATGTCTGGGTTCATCATCTGTGTGTAGTTTCATTACATGCCCAGAGAAGATTTTTGTTTACTATTAGCTATTCAGCAGCCTATGGCACATGCAATAAATTTAGTCTCTGGCAATCACCCACAAAATCACTATCCTAGCTAATATAAATTGGCATGTGGCTATGTAAATTGAGTTTCTATTGATTTTTTACACCTCTACAAATTTTCTAATAGAGAGCAGGCCTCTGCAAAGAGGCCAAGGCCTGACCTGATGATACAGACCAAATTTCCCCCTCACTCTGCATCTCTCAAACATATGCTTTAGCACATTTCCCATTCCATAGCAATGTTGAGGATGTCAGGCTCTAATGCTCTCAGACCAGTCATTATGCAACATCACTGATGTTAACATTAAACAAATGTAGAATCAAAGCTAATAGAAAACCTTTGTGTTTGTTAAATGATCTTAGTTTGCACAGATGTATTTGTTAAAAACCCTACGCTGTTAATAGCACTGTCAGACCAACCTGTTTTGCCAGATCACAAAATCCTTGGATGCGGGTGTTGCGGTGGACATAGTCTTTCTGGACTTCAGAAAGGCCTTCAACACTGTCTCTCACCCCATTCTCATTAAAAAATTAGGTGACTGTGGGGTTGATGCCTACACAGTCAGATAGGTGGCAAATTGGCTAGAAGGCCACACCCAGAGAGTGGTGGTGGACAGGTCATTTTCGACCTGGAGGGATGTGGGCAGTGAAGTCCCCCAGGAGTCAGTCCTTGGGCCTGTACTGTTCAACATCTTCATCAGCAACTTGGAGGAGGGAGTGAAAAGCACCTTGCTCAAATTCATGGATGACACTAAGATGTGGAGAAAGGTGGGCATGATAGAAGGGAGGGACAGGCTACAACTAGATCTGGGCCAGTTACAGAGGTGGGCAGTTGAGAATAGGATGGGATTCAATACTGATAAGTGTAGGGTTCCACACCTAGGGAGAAAGAGCCAGCAGCATACCTATAGGCTGGGTAACTCCCTTCTCATCAGCACAAAGGCAGAAAAGGATCTTGGAGTCATTATTGATTCCAAGATGAACATGGGCCACCAATGTGAGGACACCATCAGTCAGGCTAACCATACCTGGTCATGCATCCACAGATGCATCACAAGCAGGGCCAAGGAGGTGATCCTCCCCCTCTATGCGACACTGGTCAGGCCACAGTTGGAGTAGTGTCCAGTTCTGGGCGCTGCACTTCAGGAGGGATGTGGACAGCATAGAGAGGGTCCAGAGGAGGGCCACTCACATGGCCAGGGGCAGCACGGCAGGCCCTATGAAGACAGGCTATGAGACCTGAACCTGTTCAGCCTCCACAAGAGAAGGCTGAGAGGGGATCTGGTAGCCACCTATGAACTTACCAGGGAGGACCTGTGGGGAATGGGAGAGTCCCTGTTCCCCCGAGCACCACCAGGAGTAACTAGGAATAATGGTCACAAGTTGACCGACAGTAGGTTCTAGGATCAGGAGTAGGTTGCTAGACATCAGGAAGCACTACTTCACAGTCAGGGTGGCTAGGATCTGGAACCAATTTCCAAGGGAAGTGGTGCTCGTCTCTACCCTGGGAGTCTTCAAAAGGAGGCTAGATAATCACGTAGCCGGGGCCATTTGACCAGGTGCGGCTTGTGAAAGCTGCAATGCTGGGGTACATGGAGCATCCCACAGGAGTGCAGGGCCCCCCCGCCCCACGTGCTTGGCAGTGAACCCAGAAGTGGACCAGAAGTACTTTCAATCCACTTCCAGGTCCACCACTAAGTGGACTTCTGCCTCCCCCGCCCAATCCTTCTGACTCTATGATTGGCCGTGCAAGACTCAGGAGGCACCTGTTGCCAAGCCGGGGGGGCACCTGGGGGTGCCCCAGCATGCTCTCTGGCAGACCTGGAAGTGCTTCTGGTCCACTTCCGGGTCTGCTGCTGAGTGTGCTGGGGAACCCCTCACACTCCTGTGGGACTCTCCATCTGCCCCAGCATCTAATCATTCATGAGCCACCTTGAGGTATGTAGAAAAAACATTTAAAACTGTGTCTATATCCAAATCGTCGAATCTTTCCGAATCAATTCAGAGGGTTCCAATCCAATTCGGAAAGATTAAAGGGTCTCCTGATTCAATTTGGATTTGGAGATTTGGCCACTGAATCAGGCCAAATCTCTGCTGAATCAAATTGGGGACTGAAGCTTTGCACAGCCCTACTCTCCAGCCAGGGAGTGACAGGGGAGTGCTCCTCTGCTCCGCTTCCTTTCCCTCCTCTGGGGAGAGAAGCCTGTCAGTGAACTGATCACTAACAGCTTAACCTCTACCTTGCTGAGGAAGGAGGACCAGGAAGACTGCTAGTGATCAGTGCACATTGGTTCCTGCTGCTGTGGGGGGCAGCAGTAGTCTTTGTGACTACCATTGCAACAGCAGAATGGCAGCAGCACTGGTCCCTGTCACTGTGGCAATCAAAGCTTTAGCCCCTGGTCCCAACTGGAGTGTAGCTTTGCTCCCTGTCACTAACAGCCAGGTCCAGGAGCAGTGGGCTGTCATGAAGCCTGTTGCAGCCACTCTCCCTCCCTCCTCTCTTGGAGGACTGGGGAGAATAGAGCACTGTGGGATGCTGAGGGAGCAGTGCTATACATAGGTTTTCATGTAGTACCACAAAATGTAGAAGTACAGAGAAGCTTTCCTTTCATCAGGGAACATTTCTGTAGTGCATTCACCATTTTTGTAGCATTTCAGGTGGTGTGCACATCTGTACACTTGCTTTTTGTTGTCCTATGCGGACCTATATAACACTATAAATATATCATCTGTCCACAGCCTTATAAGGAGAACCTCAGTTGCATGCTGAAGTCTTCAGGGCTAGGGACAGACGTTACACATAAACTGGTTTAAGTGATCAGAAACAGGGTTAAACCTGTAATAGAATAGATGTTCAGAGCACATAAACCAGTTTAAGAATGGCTGAAATCGGTTTGAGATAAATTTGGTTGAATGTAGTATCAGACTTAACTGATTTGGCTCAAACTGGTTTATGCAATGTCTGCGCCAGACCCCTTGCTGGTTTAAATTAAATCAGACTCCCGCAGCATCCCAGCATGCTCTCAGGGCTGGGTGGGGCTCTCTGCTTCACAGCAGGACTGGCCCTTCCCCTATTCTCCCTGGCTGCAGCTTTGACAGAAACTTGCAGGCACAGCAGCATCTGCCTGCTCCCCACACCTCCTCCCCACTCTCTGCTAAGCAGGCATTCACCCTCCCTCACAGACACCTCTCTGCATTACCTAGCAGACCACATGCTGGCTACCTCTGAGCCGTGGCACACCGGACAAAAGCAGAATCACCAGATAGCTGGTAATGTCCCTCTGTTTTCTTAATGGGGAGATGAACATTCTCTGCTGGGCTGTCCAGGAGGGAGCGAACCCCTCCCTAGTCAGGGCCTCCTGCCCCACCTGGCCACACACCCCTTAACTCAGCTCTGTGGAAGGAAGGGAGGGCTGCTCTAGCGCTCCCCAGCTTCTAGCCTGAGCCACTGCAGGCATGTGCCTGCATTTCTGAGATGTCTGTCTGGTTACAAAACTGATTTAATCTAGTCGGGTTAAACTAACCTACAAAGACTGAATCAATTCAGGCTTTTTGAATGTCTGTCCCTAGCCCAGAGGAACTTTAGTAACCAAGACAAGGAAGAGAGTCTTTTGTTTTTACATAAAATTAAACTCCAGGAAGATGATAGGCCTTTTCTTGCTAAGATTTGTGTGGACTGTGTTTGGAATAGAACAGGGAAACCATCTGGTCTTTTACTATTTTATCATAAAATGGAACTTGATTGTAATTTCCAAGAGAAAGGTGAACATCTAACAAACTAAGTTGTAATGTATCAAATACAGACACAAATTAAAAAAAAAAGCATCCTGCTTTTTTATTTACATATTATATCAGAATAAAATTGATACGGGGAGATTACTCTCTTCAGTAGAATTAAATAACACATTTTAGTTTTGAGAATATCATATTTGTACAGATTAGTATAATAACTTAACTGTAATCTCATCTGGAAAAAAATGTTGTGAGTCTTACATTTGGAGTAAGATTTCCATCTCCAGTAAAGGAGATCCTCTCTTACTTTGATAGCAGCTTATTTTGAAACTCCTTATCCACAATGTTTGGGGGATATACACTACAGCATATCTTCATTATATTTAATGTTGCACGGATACACTGTTTTCCTTTATAATTTTATCTCAACAACAAATAAACATGCATTTTTCAGAATAACCAGATAATATTACAATGACCACTTTGGGATCAGGTCAAAGAGTATTTGCCAAACCTTCTGATTGTTAGTAATCAGAACAGAAGTGCCCAAAATCCTAAGATTAAAGGATTATGCTTCAAGGAAGACTTGTGGTGTTTCAAGAAAATGTGACTGATGCTCACCACTTATTTTTTACATGCTGATGAGATTTAATGTTTAGGGTCCTTCCCATGCAGACATAAAAGCTGTTGTAATCAGAGTATTACTAGGGAAGACTACTCTGGCTGGGGATTCAATATGTTTAAATTGTTGAGCCAAGGTTATTGTTTGGATTAGGTTAGAAAGGATGACACTAAAATAAGTAAACCCAGATTGTGAGACAAATACAGAGGAAAACAAAACAAACCATGTTGTAATTTAAAAAAAAAATTCTAGATACAATTAAATCATAACATGCATGATAGAAACACTAGAATAAAGTAGATATTCTACATGTCTATACAGCAGTACTAAAACAGTATGAATATTTAATTTGAATAGTATAAAATGCATTCAGTAACAGAACTAGTAGTGTCTGCGATGGAAGGGACTTATTAGGTCATTTTGCCCATCCCCCATCACTGTTGTTCCTCACAATCTGAGTGCTTTGCTCCTTTCCATCCATACTGTATTTTTACAAAACAAAACTTGACACAAAACCAACTAGCATCAATCACTACGTTCTGCAAGAAAGCAAAAATAAGGTATCTGGATATATTGATGATGAACCATTTTAGCACATTGTAGTCTAAAGGTGTCTTACAGACTATGTTTTCCAAACAGCAGCTGATTTACAAAGAAATGTATGCTTATTATTATTTGATTTTTTTCATATTTTAGGAGGCATGGTATTATGAAAAAAAAAGAGCATAAAAATAGATGCTGGTATGCAAAGATTCCAGTTTACACATTTTCAGATACCACCAGATGATTATTACTGATTAGGGAAAATAAAGTAACAGCTGTCTGGGGAATTCCTTCAATGTCTGGATTATTAATTTAATATCTACACATTGTCTAGATCCAACTATTCCATAAATGTTTGTCTATATTGGAAAATAGGTTAATATTATTAAAATATTTTGCTCCATCATTGCACAAATGCCCCAAATATATTGTTTATCACAATTAGTCTTATTTTTTAAATCTGAGTGCAGTATTAATTTCTCTGATATGCTATTTGCACTAATCAACTCAGCCTGGTTAGCATTAAACATCATGGATGCAGCATTTTTCCTTACCTAAATATGAGGTGTATTTTTCTATTTTTTAAACACATATCTTTTGAAGAGTTCGGTAAACATGAATTTTCACATACATAGCATACACTGAAGGCATGCTGCAAAATTCACCGCCCCCACCACCAAAATTAGAAAAGGTGGGAGACATGCAAGGGTAAGGAAATTGTTTTAAAGTTGTTAGTTACTGGAGATAGGTTATTTGGGTAAGTAGGTTATTTTGATAAGTTCCCAGCCAACTGAAAGGGGGCAAATACAGTGCCCATCTTTGAAAAAAAGGAAGGCGAAGGATCTGGAGAATTAGAGCAGTTAGTCTGACCTTAATATCTGGAAAGAACATGGAACATGTCATCAAGGAATTGATTTCTAAATGCCTAGAGGAAAATACAGTGTTTGGGAACAGCTAACATAGATTCATCAAGAGTAAGTCATGCTTGACCAACCTGATTTCCTTCTATAATAAGGTGACATGCTTTGTGGATGAAAGGAAAGCAGCAGATGTAATATACCTTAACTTTACCAAAGTTTCTGACACGGTCTCATATGACATTCTCATTAGTAAGTCAAGGAAATACCATCTAGATATGGGGTGGGCAATTATTTCATCTGGAGCATTTTGGGGACCTGTTGAGGGCCACATCCATCTCTCTCTCTCTCCTCCTCCTCTCTTCTCTTCTCTCCCTCTCTCCCCTTCTTCCATTCCCCTCCCTCCAGAACCTAGATGAATTTGTAGTTCACCAGCATCTCCAACACTCAGCTGTGGACCCAGTCAGGAACTGCTGCCACAGGGTCTCTCCCTGTCTTTCTCTCTCCTCGTCTCTCTGTCTCTCTCCCTTTCCCCTTCCTCCCCCTCTCTGCAGAACCCGGCTGAAGCTGTAGTTTGCCAGAAGCCCTGTGTTACAGCTGACACTGATGCCCACCCAGCACAGCAGAAGCTCCTGCCTGGGCCCACAGCTGAGCACTAGGGCTCCTGGCAAAGTACAGCTCAGCTGCATACTGGAAGCAGCGGGAGGGAGGGAGGAAAGATGAGGGTGTGAGAGAGAGAGAGGACAGAGACAAGAGAGAGAGAAAAGGAAGAGAGAAACAGAGAGGAGAGAGCAAGAATGAGAGATTGAGAGCGAGCCACTGCCACCCACTGAGTGCAGCAGCAGCTTCTGCCTGGATCCACAGCTGACGACACTAGCACGTTTCAGGCTGGGGCTCTGGGTGGGAGCTCCCACTATGGTGGAAGAGTGGCCAGTCAGCTGTGGATGCTGCTGACAGGTTCTGCATCCAAGCTCCTCAACCTGCCTGTGGCACCCACAGCTGATGCTGCCCTCTGTTGTGGAAGCCCCGCTCAGGTTCATGGCTGATGTCTGATGCTGCTAGGCAAAAGGAGTCCCACCTGTCTGCCTGGCACCACATAGCTGAGGAAATGCTGGCCACCTGCAGGCCGGATCCAGTGAGTTGGCAGCCATCCAACTTGCAGGCCGGATTGAATTTATTGCCTGGTCATATTTTTGTTCACCACTGATCTAGATGAAACTTCTGTAAGGTGGATACAGGTGGGATCACTGTGCTCAAAAAGTAGTCATCAGTGGTGAACATCTATTTGGGAAGAGGTAACAATGGACCCTGCCCAAGGGTCTGTCTTAGGTCCAGTATTGTTTGCTGTATCATAGTATCTTAGGGTTAGAAGAGACCTAAACAGATCATCAGGTCCAACCCCCTGCCCTGGGCAGGAATGGGTGCTGGGGTCATATAACCCCAGCCAAATATTTGTCCAGCCTTCTCTTGAAGACCCCCAAAGTAGGGGAGAGTACTGCCTCACTTGAGAGCCCATTCCAGAGTCTGGCAGCCCTAACTGTTGCTGGTTCCTTCTCCCTAGATGCAGCACCTTGCACTTGTCTGTGTTGAATTCCATCCTATGCTCATCTTCCCACCTCTGTAATTTGTCTAGATCTAGCTGAATTATGCCCCTCCCTTCCAGCATGCCCACATCACCCCACAACTTGGTGTCATCAGTGAATTTGGACAGCGTTCTTTCCACACCCACATCCAGATCACTGATAAAGATGATGAATAGCACAGGCCCCAGGACCGAGCCCTGGGGGGACTCCACTGCCCACATCCCTCCAGGTTGAAAATGATCCGTCCACCACCACTCTCTGGGTGCGACCATCAAGCAAATTTGCCACCCATCTGACTGTGTAGGCATCAATGCTGCAGTCACCAAGTTTTTTTTAAGAGAATGTGGTAGGAAACCATGTCAAAGGCCTTCTTAAAGTTCAGGAAGATGACATCCACCCCGACACCCTCGTCCAGGGGGTTTGTGACCTGATCATAAAAAGACACTGAGTTAGTCAGGCAGGAACTGCCCTCAATTAACCCATGTTGGTTACCCCTGAGCATTACCTCCCCTGCTCGGCCCTTGCAGATGTGTTCCTTGATAATTTTCTCAAAGGTCTTCCCAAGCACCAAGGTAAGACTGACTGGCTTATAATTGCCAGGGTTCTCCTTTCTCCCCTTCTTGTAAATGGGGACCACACTGGCCCTTTTCCAATCCTCTGGTACCTGGCCAGAGCCCCACAAGTGCTCACAGAGCCGTGCTAGGGGCCCCACTATGACCCCCACCAATTCCCTCAGCACCCTTGGGTGAAGAGCATCTGGACCTACTGGTTTAAACACATCCAGCCCCACCAAAAGTTCCCTAACTAGGTCGTCCCTGACCCTAGGCATGGTGGTGCCTCCCCTGGGTCTGTTTGCAGTTCTAGTGGGGGAGATGCCCCAGTCCCTGTTTATGAATATGGAGGCAAAGAATTTGTTAAAGAGGTCAGCTTTTTCATTTGCCACAATCACCAGACAGCTAAACCTATCCTGTAGGGACCCCATGTTACCCAGTACTGCCTTCTTACTTCCTATGCATTTGAAAAAGGACTTTTTATTATCCTTAATTCTGGTCACTAGCCCTAGCTCCATCTATGCCTTGGCCTTCCTAACAGCCTCTCTGCAGTCCTGAGCAATGGAGGTGTAATCCTCCTTGGTGATAGTCCCTTGCTTCCACTGTTTGTATGCCTCCTTTTTTGCCCTCAGGCATCCCTGGATGCCTTTACTAAGCCATGGAGACTTCTTAGCACTTCTGGCCCCCTTGGTGCACGCATTGGGACCAACTTCCTTTGAGCTTGGAGGATCATTTCCTTGAGGAACAACCACCCATCTTGGACTCCCATCTCACTGAAGCTCCAAGACCACAATGCCTTTCCTACTAACCTTCTTAGCTTTCAGAAGTTGGCCCTCCTGAAGTTGAAGTCCTCTGCCTCGCTGCTTGCTTTCACCACCCTGCGCTGGATAGTAAATTCCAGCAGGCAATGATCACTGTTGTCCAGTTGGTCAAGTACCTGCAGACCCCTCACCAGGCACTACCTTTGGCAAGGACCAAGTCCAGCAAGGCATTTCCCCTGGTGGGACTATGCACCTCCTGGGTTAGGTGGAGGTCCTGTATCCCAGCTAGGAACCTATGTGAGCAGTTGGATCTGGCTGACTGCTCCTCCCAGCAGAAGTCTGGGTAGTTTAGGTCACCCATGACAACCACAACCTGTCTTCATTAATGATTTGGAAGATGGGATTGAGTGCACAGGTAGCAAATTTGCAGATGACACTAAGATACTTGGAGTTGCAAGTACTTTGGAAGATTGGATTAAGATCCAGAATGACCTTGATAAACTGGAAAAGTGGTTCAAAATTAAATACACTTCAATAAGAAAAAGTACAGTCATGTACTTGTGATAGAACAAAGAAATGCATAAATACAAATTGGGAAATGATTGACTAGGATGCAGTACTTTAGAAAAGGGCTTAGGGATTATATACTGGACCACAAACTGAATGCAATTCAGCCACATGCTCTTGTTGCAAAATAAGCAATAGCACACTGTATTCTATGAACAAGAGTGTTGCCTAGAAGTCAGAAAAAGTGATTCCTTTGCTTTATGCATCAACCATACAGACATTAGGGCTCCACTCTAACTGATGTCACTTTACATACATAAAGTGAGTTAGAGCCCCATACCCTGACCCAACAGACATTTTCCTGTTGGGTTGGGAGGGGGAGGGGGAGGGGCTGGAATCAGCCTACACTGGCCTGGTTATCAGGTGGAAATGCTCCAGCAGCCTCCAAGGAGTCTGCCAAACCACCCCTCTTACCAGCCCTGACCCCCAGCTCTGGGGCTGTTAGTGAGGGAGGGAGGGGGGAGGTGGAAGGGGAGGGAGCTCCCAGTGCTCAATGGCCAGGGGTGAAGGGAAGTTGGGGGTAGAATGCAGCTGGGAGCAGTGTGCTGGCTGCTTTTGGCTGCTTCTGGATAGAGCTGGGGTGGGGGGGGGCAGGAATGAAGCATCCTCACCACATGGTCCTGATGCAGCTTCCCCCAATATCACAACCAAGGTACCTGGGAGGGGTCCACAAGGTGAGAGGATGCCATTTCCACCCCCTCCCCCTAGGATCTGGCCATTCAGCTGCTGGGAACTCCCCATCCTTCCCCGGCAGCCCAGAGGGCAGGGCTGGGCTAATAGCATCAGCCCAACCCCACCCCCATGTAAAAAATTAACTTTGGAGGGAACACAAGTTTCATAAGGTGCTCTGATTTTGAGTACCTTGATGTAATTCCTGATTTAACCAGGGTTAATTTTTCCTGTGATTG
This sequence comes from Crocodylus porosus, assembly GCF_001723895.1. Lineage (NCBI taxonomy): Eukaryota > Metazoa > Chordata > Crocodylia > Crocodylidae > Crocodylus > Crocodylus porosus. The sequence continues at coordinate 16,972,203 of NW_017728911.1, read as the reverse complement.
GACATTTTAAAAGTGCTTTACAGTCACACACATGTGTTATGACTAGGGACCACTGGAATTAACGCCAGAAATGAGTTGTATGGCAGCTCCTATAATCTTGCAGCTTCCCCTGGGCACTCCCGTTTTTGCCTCCCTGCCAATCAAGAGTGAGAGGCAAACAGTGGAGCTGATGGAAACCCTTCTGCCAATCAGCGGGGGTTGGGGGGGTGGAACTGCAATATTAAAGCAGCCACCGTGAAGCACAAATTCCATTGTTCCCTAGTTATGACGTAGCTGTAGAGCATTTTCATGGGCCAGATCACTTGAAAAATATCATTTCTTTCTGCACCCTTGATGGCTTCACCTGGAATAGTGTCCAGTGTAGGATGCCACACTTCAAGAAAAATTTAAGAGAAGTTGAGAGACGAGTAGAGAGTATAAAATGATTAGAGAGTGGTCTAGAAAATGTGACTTTTTAGAAAAGTTTGGAAAACTGCCATTATTTAGTCTGGAGAAAATATTTAAGGAGAAATTTGATAACAGTCTTCAAATATGTGAAGGGTAGTTATAAAGAGGATGGTGACAGACTTTTCTCAGTGACTCCATGAGACAGGATGAGCCATAATGCTTTTAAATTAAAACAGTGGAAATTTATTTTGTCTGTTAGGAAAAACTTCACAACAACTTTTTAATCATAGAATAGATTATTTTGAAAGGCTGTGGATTCTCCATCCTCAGAAACTTTTAAGAGCAGTTTAGACTAACACTTGCCTGGACTTGTTCACACATGGATGATCCTGCACTTAGCAAAGGGCTGGATTAGATGACCTCATGTTTTTCTATGATTTTATTCCATGTGCTACTGCTGTACTTAGGTTATATTTGTAAGCAATAGAAAAGAGGCCTTAAGCATATTATATTTGCCATTTTGGCATTTGATAAAAATGTAACTAAGTAATTTGGGGCACTAAGTTTCTTGCTTTTACTTGCAAATCTGTTTTACTAGACCTATTTCTAGTCTGCTGCCTGGTAGCTGTTTAACCTATGGAGCAGACAGTGTCTTTTGTTCTCTTTTATCCTCCCACATATATCCCATTTGATCTTCTGCTCTGAAAAGTGGAATGTAGTACAGTGAAGAATCTGTTCCATGCCTCCTTAGCCCATGCCAGGATGTATAGAGACCATGTTATTTCCAACTCATAATGAGCTAGCTGCCTTAGTAAAAGGGCTTAAATACCAATGAAAATGGTATGGTTTGTGTTGAGTTTCCTCAATGAAGAATCCCCACTATAACCTTTAACAGAACTGTGAGAAAAGAGAGTAATCTCTGCAGTAGAGAAACAGACCTTGTATCTCTTCCATCCTCATAAGAGATCAAAGACTGGGTAGCTGCTGAGTAGGAAGCCCATTCATAAGAACTGGCTTTTACTGTTAATGGGTTCACTGGGCAAGAGGGAAGCTCCCCAATACCCACCTCCTCTTCTATTTATCCAATTTATTCTTTTTTTTAATTCTTTTTTCCCTCCCTTGTCTCCCACAGTGCCTCAGAAACCAGGGCGATATGTATACTTGTTCTCTCTCTCATCCCCTTTGGAAGGGAGTATATTAATAAACACTTATCTCCCCTTCATATAGTCACATAACTCCTTTTGACAGTACACTGCCCAAACTGGGATTGAGATTAGATAGGGACTAAGGCCCAGCCGTGGCTGATTGACATTGAGCTAGCCTCAGCCAAGACCTGACATCATCTCTGGTTGGCATACGGTGGGGTGTAGGGGAGGCAGGGCCCCGAGACAAAGACCTAAGCGAGAGATGGAAGAGGGAACCAGGAGAGGCAGGACACAAGAACTTCCTCCCAGCAATAATCCTTAACATCAAGTTGTGGCAGACAAGTACCCCTGGGGACCTTAGAGACTCCCACTGGAGGGCAAGCTGTTGATCCACAAGGAGACAGCAGCACCCAATTGGCCTGAAAAGGCAAAATGCTTAAGCGAACACCATGGGAAATTACACACACCTATTAAAATAAATTATTGTAATCAAAGTTAATGAATAGGTCCTTTAAGGAGGGATCTAAAGAAAGTTTATAATTGGCAGTTGGATCTAGAATCCAAATAAAGATGCTTAATTTTAAGCATGTAGTTAACTCATATTACATATTAGTTAAAAGCATACGTAAATGCTGACCTAAATAGGGATGCTTTCTCAACTGAGGCTTTAGGGTAAAAGAAAAAAAAATCATGGAAAAGAAAATTCTCTTGCATACTATACTGGAGGTCCATCATTATGACAACAACTTCTTTCCAGGTTCAGACTACATCTAGTGTCAAGGTGGCCATTCCTCTATTAAAAAAGTAAACAGAGCTTCCTCCATCTAAGATCATGCTATTGTAGTCTTGTCAAGAGAGACTGAACTGACGGTTCATTTCTGGCCTTAAAGGTGCCATATATACGAGTGGATGATGCAAACATTCATATAGCATATCAGATGTGACATACAATAGTGTGTGTAATGTTTGCTGAATCAGTTCCATGTTTAATTATTGTAATTAAGAAAGAGCCCACCTTGATTTTTACCATTTTTATGATGATTTAAAATTGATAGCTTTGGTAATTGGGTTCAATAAGCATAGAACACCTGCTGCTATTCTCTCTGTACATTATGCCAACGCAAAAAGTATTATACAAGAAATTAGTTTATAAAAATATAAGGGCTGAGATTTGGTATGTGATTCTAAGCTCTTGATACGTTTGTGAAAGAATCATCCAAAAACTTTTCACTATGCACAAGAAACAAGAGTATAAGTTTTGTAACAACTTCTACATATGTTCTTTTAATCAAACATATTCTTACTTTCAAGTGTCTATTTTTCTAATTGTTTACTATAGTTTTCTAATACTCCATAGTCTGTGCTTACTCTTCTGTCCACTGTAAGCCCTGCTGTCTATCCTGGTTTCACTCTTTTGTTCTGGCATGCATAATTACATTCTCTTCTGCAAAATGAGCAATAATATGTGCAAGGATGTGAAATTATCGTTTAAAACTTTTTTCTTTTGCTAGAGTTATTTCATTCTAGATTCTTCTTTGTCTTGAGAGTCTCTCTTTCAAGAAACTTTACAAAACAAGGGAAAATCAGAATGTGTGAGGCGTCTTGATTATGAGCCATATTAATGGAAGGGAGATACTGGATAAGGGTCCAAACAAATGCCATGGTGCAGAGTATTTACAAAATTTAAACTGTTCAAACTACAGACGTAAATCTAATTTGAAAGGAACAACCTGTTTCTGAAAATACACAACTGTTTGATTTTACTGTTGCTTGGTTTTTAAGCTGGGCTTTTAAAAATTTTCTTGAATGGAAAATGAGATTCTATTGACAATGTTAGTTAAGTTTCAGACCATGGCAATGTCTATTTTTTAAAACATTTTCATGCACACTAATTGCTTAGCTGCCTGCACATGCTGCTGTTTGATTGCTGACTTCAAATACAAGTCTGCTTTCTACCCAGTTACCAACTGCGTATTAAAAGAATTACCTGTTATGATCATTTTAGGTTATATTCAAAGTGATAAAACCTTAATGGAGTAAGGGATCAAGAAATTACATCATTTTTTTAATTTCTATTTTCTCATTTCTATTATCTATAGACAAATGCCATCAATGTTCACATAAGAAATATTTTTAAACACTCTAATTCTGTCACATTTACTTAAAAGCATCAGGTAGCTAAATTCTAAACCTGTCAAAAGATGTTAAAATACCTTTCTACTGAAAAAAATCATATAAAATGAATAATATTGTGGACCTTACTAAAATTTGCTAGCATTTATGAAGGGCACAGAATCTGTAGTTCTATACTTGATTATTCTCCCCGGAGAGCTTTACAAAAAAATAAAATAAAAAAGAAAATGTTTTTAATGATTTAAAATCAAATGAATCATGTTACTCTTTTTGCTCATTAACAATGAATCAAATGCTATCAAGAGCCCTAATGGGTCTACCAGTAATCTGTCTAATCTAAATTACAGGTTTCTCTTGATTTATGCGGGTGAGATTTATGCAAATTCAGTCTTATGCGATGACCCTTTTGTACCTGAAATTCGTTATATGCGAGGTAAATTAACATATATGCGATTCTTGTGATTGGTATAGGCACACTCCGCCATTCCCCAAGCAGGTAAGTCTGAGTTTGTGAGGGGAGGGGAAAGAGCCATGAGTGAAGGGGGTGAGGGGAGGGGAAAGAGCCATGGGGCTGGCCCCCACTCCCCCGCCCCTGAAGAGCCTGGTGTCACCACTGGCCTGAGTCTACAGCAGCAGCCCTCAGCTGTAGCCTGCTCTTGTCTGGGTCTAGACAGCTACCTGTCCCTGCTGCAGCTGCTCTGCAGGAAAGGGAACAGCTGATGTAAGCGCTGAGCTGGGCTGGGCTGGGCTGTGCTGTGCCCAAAGCCCCTAGGGGCTCTGCTTCTCCTAGGGCACCGTGCCCTGAACCCTCTGGTGTGGTGCAGCCTAGCAGCCGCAAGCAGGCAGTATCCACTGCTCCCAGGACTGCAGCAAGGCTGGGCAACTGCCTGCAGCCAGACAAAAGCAGGCTGTGGCCAGCAGCCTCTGTAAAGTCAGCAGTCCCATTCACCCCACCCTGAGAGCCAGGAAGAGCCTGGTATAGCTGCTGACCTGAGTCTGCAGTGGCTGCTGGCCCCAGCCTGCTCTCATCTGGCTACAGGAGGCTGCCTGCCCCTGCTATAGCCCTGGGAGCAGCGGATGCCGCCTACTTGTAGCTGCTGGGCGCTGCTGCACTGTGGGGTTTGGTGCAGAAAGCAGAGCCCTGTAGGAGTTGGGGCAAAGCGCAGCCCAGCAGCCACCTGAAGAGCCTGGTGGTGCTGCTGGCCTGAGCCTGCAGCAGCTGCCATCCCCAGCCTGCTCTCATCCTGCTGCAGCACTGGTAGTAGTGGACACTGCCTGCTTGCAGCTGATGGGGTCTACTGTGCTGCGGGGTTCAGGGCATGTTGCCCCTGGGGAAGTGGAGCACTGGGAGGTTTGGGGCATGGTGCAGCCCAGCAGCTGCAGGCAGGCAGCATCTGCCATACCCAGGGCTGCAGCAGGGGCAGGCAGACACCTGCAGTGGGACGAGAGAAGGATGGGGACAGCAGCTGCTGCTGGCTCGGGTCAGTGGCAGCACCAGGCTCTTCTTGGTGCTTGTGGTGGGGTGTGGGGGGCTGCTGCTCACCCTGAGCCTCACAAAGAGCCCAATGCTGCCCCTGCTGCAGCCCTGGGAATGGCAGATGCTGCTTGCTTGCAGCCACTGGGCTGCACCACACCCCTCTCCCTGCTCCTTCCCTAGCTCCAGCCTCACTCCTTCCCTCCCTGACCTGGGAATGCATCCCTATCTGTTTCATTGTAAACTGTGTTTACTCTATGCAAATTTATGTGCACTTCCCTGGGAATGCATCTTCCACATAAATCAAGGCAAACCTATACTGACTTTGTTGCCTTAGTGCTTTAATAGATTAAATGAAATATTGCAGCCTAGCTTTCTTTTTTATCAAGACCTCTCTAGACCTTCCAAATAATTTTAAATTACATTTTAATACTATAACAATATTTCAATAAAAAATATGTTTATTTTCTTGGGCGGGGGGGAACAACTCATGGCTTTTAGTTAAGAACATGCTTTTTCTTAGCGCTCTAATCTTGTTTTCCTGGATTCCCACTTGCATCTGATCCTCTTGGAATTTCTATTGCATCTCTGAAAACACTTCTTCAACGTGACCATTTAATCTCCCATTGACTCTTATTAAAACTTGTCTTTCTCTATTCAGTTACGTAGTTTCTATCACTATCTTCTCCCTTACTCATTCTCCTAGCAAAAAAGCTTAATTGGTTGTCTGGAGTTTTTCTCCTTGTTTGAAAGACATAATTTCTGTTCTGTTCCTTCTTTCTCAAGTGACTATAACCTATTGACTTCCTGGCTTACCCTTTTACTTCATCACTTTCAAAGACAGGCTTTTTTTCTCTTCCTTTCACCTCAGTACCCAACTGCAGTGCTAGGCAACTTCAGTTTTCATGTTGATTACTCAACTACTTCTGTGCCTTTTGCTAATCTCATTTGAACCTGAACTATATTTCATTTTAATTTTGTCCCATAATTTGACATATCTAATCTGCAAACTTGCCTCTCCTCCAAACCATTTTTTTGTTCTTAAATGGATCTATACACTTTTGAAGAGTCTCCACATGTGCACTTCATTAAGTCTGCTTTGCTCATATACTTAATGTCAAGTAAGTCATTATGGCCCCAATATCTATTGCATAAAGCCCTCCATTAAAGCCTTATACAAACTCAATAATTATAGTTTATATATACACAATGAACTGAATGACAGTTTGGGGGCGGGGGGGGAAGCCTTAAAGGGCAGATCCAGGCAAACACACACATGCCTCTTGCGGCATCTCAAAGCACTTTGAGACACCACAAGAGGCATGCTGGGAACAAAAAAATGGCAACTGGAGGCCAAGGTTCTCCAAAGAGATGGTCTGGTAGCTGGCCAGAGTGTCTCTATGGCTGCTGCTTGCCCCAGTGATGCAGCATGCTGCCTCCCTGTGCAGAGAAAAAGCAGTGGGCTCTGTCTAAGGTAAGTAGGGACTGGGGGGGGCCTGGAACAGGGGCTGAGTGGGTGTGGGGGACTGTGGGAGGGAAGCGGGGGCTGCTTGGGAGGGGTGGATCCCCTGCCTGCCCCCTGCATGGTGCACTTCCCCTTCACAGTGGCAGTGGCCATCAGGGCACTGAGGGCCCTCCTAACACTGCCCCCCCCACCGGGCGTGGGGCAGCATGGCTCGGTTCTGGCCACCTAGCACCTGGCACTGCCTGTGGCACATTGCACAGGGCCGTGCGCCTTCAGGCAGCTCTAGGCTGTTCAGGCTGTCACCTGGGGCCCAGCGCCACTTGCAGGGACTGTATTGTGGTGGGCCAGGTCCTGCCTCTACAGGCCCCTTGTGCTGTTGAGCCAGGACAGTTCCATGGAGGCAGGACCCAGCCCAGAATAACATATGGTCCCTGCAAGTGATGCCAGGCCCTGGGTGACAGCCCAAGAGGCCTAGAGCTGCCTGAAGGTGCACAGCCCTGCACCAGGCTGGGCTGGGCAGGCTGGGCCCACGCAATGTGGCACAGGTAGTGCTGGGTGCCAGGTGGCTGGGGCCAAGCTGCATTGTCCTGCACCATGGGGGGCGGTGCCAGGAAGGCCCTGAGTACTCTGATGGCTGCTGCTGCTGCTACTGCTGTGGGAGCGGGGCAGGGGCAGGGCTGTGGGGGCAGGCATGTGCTCTGTGGGGGGGGGGCATATGTGCCATGGAGGTAGCCATGTTTGACCTGTGGGGGGGGTTGTTAGTAAGCCATGCAGGGGGGTCCACCTTTTGGGGGGGTGGGGGACCAACCCATCCTGAGCAACCCCCTCCACACAGCCCCCCCCCCAGTTTCCCCACACCCAAACCCCCTCAGAATCCACCCACAAACCCAGCCACAAATCCCATACCCCCACATACCTCACCCCCACAAACCCACCCAACTCCTCCATACCCCTTCCCCCCAAACTCCACGCCCCCCCCGACAAACCTCACACCCTGCCTTCCCAGCCAGCTGTATGGCATGGGATGGGACCTGCTGGCAGGAGCTGCAGCTGCAGGGGCAACTGCCACACTGCAGTCCTCCCTTGTGCCCACACCAGTGCTGGAACATGAGGCCCCAGGCTGGGGGCTCCCAGTCCCAGGATCCACTTGGGGGATATGATAGGCTGGCAGGGGGAGGCGAGCTGGGGGGAGCACTCCAGGGAGGAGAAGCCACCAGAGCCAGACTTAGAGCACCCTAGAGCAGCCTATGCAGGAGGCCAGCCTGGGAGGAAAGGTCCCAGTCTCTGATCCCAAGTCAAGGGCTTCCCAGGGACAGCATGGGGCAGGGACCAGAACAGCAAGGGCTGGCACTGCTCAGAGCCACAAAGCAGCGGGTGGGACAGCTGCAGCTGGGAGGGAGCTAGTGGAGGCAGGCAGGGGCTGCGGATCGGGAGTGAGGGGACTGGGGTGGGGAGGGGGGGCTGTGGGATGATTGTGAGGGGCAAGGGTAGGACAGGGTATTGGCATATCATTGCTGCTGAGTGCTGCACATCCTGGTGAGCGAAGGGGGTAGGGGCAGCTCTGATTTTTCCATAGCAAAAAAACCTAAAGTAAATGCCAAAGGGTAGATATTTAGAATCCATTTTATTATGATGATAGAACCACTGGCAGGCTTTCAAATTGCTTTAAACTTGTAAATATATCAATAAAACATTGCCCAACTGATCTCTATATATAGTGGCATTTCATTTTAGTAGCAAAAGAACACAAATTTTGGTATTTTAATGAGAGAATTTGGGTTTCTTATCAAAGAATTTGCAATTTCTAAACAGGGAACACCAGGATCTCTGCTGGTGAGACAAGTGGTGAGACCCAGGCAGAGGAGTCTGCCCAAGGCCAGCACTAGGGAGCCAGCTGGAAGGCGGACAAGGTGGCAAACCTCTTTGACATTTGGAGCCAAGAGGAGGACATGCTTTGACAGTTCAAAGTGAGCCACCACAAGGAGCACATTTTCTGGGCGATAACTGCCCAGATGGCAGAGTGGGAGCACCCCATCTGGGTCTGGCAGGCGTGCAGCCATGGGGCCACAAGTCCAAGCGGGTGGATGCTGTCGCAGGTGGCAACAGGTCACAGCCAGGCAGCAGCTCCCACTGCCAGACTGCTGCAATGGGTAGAGGGTCAGGGGCCACTCCAGGTCAGGGCTGCTTTAGCAGTCCAGCTGGCACAACCGATAGTGTCCCCAGATACGAAGTAGCTGGGCCTCAGAAGCTCTTGAGGGCAAGTAGCCCTGAGCTGCTCACCACAGCAGGTTTTTATATTGCTGGGGCTAGCACCCGTGTTGGCCCCAGGCTCTAGCTGCCCCTGGCTGCAGATCTGAGAGGAGCTGGGCAGGGTCATTTTGCCCCAAGTGGTACAACTTGTCCCACACCAAAGTGCATGTCCATGTGTGTGCACTGAGGCAAAAATCCCCACCATAAATTTGTGCTGCTCCTATCTGAGCTGCTGCAAGTGCATATGCCTATATGCGTGGATGCGCCCTAGGAGTACAAAAAGGCTCAATTTAAAATAATCAAGACCATAATTCTGCTTATATAGTACTAGCAGCCTCAGTTCTTGCTTTTTTTTCTCTCTATGCATCTTTCAGGATGTATTGTTTTTAGATCAATAGATTATATAAGCGATTAAGTAAATGTGCGCCTAAAGTTGTGGGCATCTTAAATCTTGAAAACTCACTGTATTGACAGAGATAATAATATCATCAATTTGCCTTCATCATGGTACAAGGCAACAATTATTTATATCTGGACAAAAGTAAAGTTGTATAGTTTGTGAGTGGAGATAAAAGCCCACCCTTGCCACTGAGGTCACTATGGCTGCCTGTAGAAAGTACCTGCTCACTGCCACCATGCCCTTGCCACCAACACTGCCACTGCTGCCTGTGGGTGGTCGCTGTGTCCCCTCCAGCCTCAGGAGGCAAGCGTCGTTCATGCATGTGTATCTACACCTCTTCTCATCTGCAAACCCCATACTCTAGTAGTACCTATTTACTACCTTCCTCAGGCATTTTCACTCTGAGGACTCCTTACTTAATTTTCCCTCTGCACCATCCTCTGCCAAATCATTTTTCTATGACTTGCAACACTTTAACCCATCCTCATTCACATATTGCCCCCCATCACCCCCTCTATTTATTCCTTAGGCATTGACTTGGTTGACAACTTGACCCCCAAGATCTGCATATTTGGCAACTTTTCTGCTACCTACCCCTGTCTCCAGTTCCATGTCTTCCCCAGTCTCTTCTTTTTCTGGATCTTCCTCACCACTGTATAGAAGAGTGTACAAAATATTAGGGGACTGTCTACGTTGCAACTCTAACTGCCACAGAGGAACTGCCAACACATATATATACCTCTGCAACTCCACTACAGAAGAGAGGTGTAGCTACATGTGCATGAATAACGCGTGCCTCCTGAGGCTGGGGGGGCATGGCGACCATCCACAGGTGCAGCGTTGGCAGCAGCGGTATGGCAGTGGTGAGCGGGTACTGCCTGCAGGCAGCCACAGTGACCTTGGTGGCAAGGGCAGGCCGAACATGAACCGCCCGCAGGTGGCCACAACGTTGTCAATGGTGAGCGCCTGCAGCCGCCATTCGTGAAGCTGGCAGTGGTGAGCAGGGACTGCCAGAAGCTGGCGGCAGCCAATCTCAGGGGGGGCACGTGCTTACGTAACATGTGGCTTGTAGTAGCTTCCCTCTAGTGGCAGAAGTCTTCTGTCTCTCTGGTGTTGCTCTTCGAAAAGAAAAAAGGGATTTTGCTGCTACCGGGGCAGTTTTTCCTGGCAGGGGAAGCAGCGTGACCACGTAGGCGAGCTCCCCAGGGTAATTGTCTCTGATATGTCCTCCATAGGAGGTCTATATTGAGCAGATTCTTTTTGGTATTGGGTGGTGGAACCGGAGCGTGCTCCATCCACTCCATGCATTGACCTGGTATAGCAGTGCTTCCAGGACCGGTGCAAAAAAACGGAAAAAAAAAAAAAAAGTTTTTGGCAGAACTGAATTGTACCAGCAGTAGTATTGTAGTGCAGGCCACATCCCTAAGTGCATTTAATGAAATATATGCATTCAGTGAAAGAGCATCAATGAATGTGAGAGAGGGGGACAGAATCAATTAACAGCATGTGAAAGGGAGACTGAATGAATGGGCAGGTGAGAGGGAGAATGAATGGTATCTGAAAAGAGGAATGAATGAAAGAATGAATAAGTGGGTGATTTTGAAGGCGAAACAGCTCCCTGGGCGTGATGGGGAGGAAAACAACCATGAGATTCAAAAACAAAAGGAAAGGAGAAGGTGGGGGGGGACAGGAGAGAAAGAGCAGAAAAGGCAGGCAGGGGAGGATGACAGAGAAGAGCAGAAAACAAGGTGGAGGTAGCTCTGCTGTGACAAAAAGTATAAACAGCATAAATTGGTATCACAGAGCAAGGGGGGCTGGAGATAGGAGAAGCCAGTAGAGAAGACACAGGGGCATGTCGCTCTTCTCCCCGTGTCTACAGCAGGTGTCTCAGGCACGGCCGGGGCAGTGGCACCTGCTTCCCGCGCCTCCCCCGGGTCTCCCCACGCGTCCTTCAGGCGGGGCAGACGGCACCGCGCCCCCAGGGCCTCCCCCGGCCCGGCCAGGGCAGAGCGACACCGCCCCCCGCCGGGCCGGCCCGTTGCCAGGGAGAGCAGCCACGCCGCGGCCCGGCGGCTGCGGGAACAAAATGGCGGCGCGGCGCGGCTGCCATGGGCGAGGAGAGGCCCCGTCCGGCCGCTGCAGTCCTGGGGAGGCCGCGGCGCTGCCGGCGCGGGAATCCCAGTGCGGCCCGAGAAGCGCGGTGCGCGGGGCCCTGCTGGCCCGGGAGGAGCGGTACAAGTAAGCGCGAGCCCCCCGGGGCGGTGGAGCAGCGACATGGCTCTTAGCAGGGGCCGCCGCCGAGCCCATCCCCCAGCTCCCCTCAGCGGGCGCCCGCTCGGCTCCTCGCCGCCTGGCACCGGGGAGCAGCCCTGGGGCAGTCCCTCCGGCCCCGGCTTGCTGTGACCGCTCTGCCCGCGCGAGGCACTAGCAGCAGGCTGTGTTCAGGCCTCACTTGCAGGGAATCAGGTCGGGGCCTCTGTTTTCCACCAGAGCGCCAGCATTAGCTCCCGGCAGGAAAACCCGAGCTGCCAGTGATATGCCTTCAATGTTCTTGCAACTGTTAAGAAAAGGGCAGTGGCTCGTAGCTTTGAGTGTATTGTCGTCCAGTTACTATTAGGCTGAGCAACCGTAGCAAACTGCATCACTCTTCAATAAACCTCCTATCCCAGCTAACTCTTCTCTCCATATTTGCTAGAGGTGCTAATTAGAGGACTCTATATTACATAAAAATAGGCCACATTAAAGGAATGTGAAAGTTGTAACTCACGCAGAAGCACAAACAGTGCTTCCCACAGTTTGGCCCATGTGTGTATGCCCTGTGGTATGGATTTCAGCTACAATATTACTCGCTATTTTTTTTTTTTTCCACTGAGGAACCACTTGTTTCATTTCCCAACCCAGCTAACAGCTCTACCTAAGCCTGGAGATTATAAATAAAAATAGGAAGGAAATGTTGACAAGTGACAGAAATAAATAAAGCCCTGTTTGTAACCCACAAACTCACCTTGCGCGCCAGGCTGGATTTGGACTGTGGCTCCTTGCCAGTCAGATCTATGAAGGAAATAGCAGAAGCAGTAGCTCTGGCAGAGGCAGCAGGGCAAACAGTGACCGTGGGCCAAGCCACTTGCTGTGGCGGTGATAAGACAAATAATGATAGGGCTAAACAGCTGCAAGGTGAGCAGGGCTGCATGGGCACAGTCCTCACTTGCGCCTGCTGCTGCCAACAGTCATGTCTGATGGGAGGGTAGATTCTGTGGTGCCCCTGGCTAGCCCGGCTTCCAAATTCCCTGGCCACCACGAACGCTGCGAGCTGGACGTAGCAGCTCCATGGATTGTACAGTTAACACTCATGGTATGCTATGATCATAGGGAAGTAAGGCAGAAAGACACCCCAGAAGGCCATCTAGTCCTGCGCAAGGCAGGATCATCCCAGCAGAAATCTCTCAGCCAAGTTTCTCCCTAACCTACTCTTGTCAGTTTCCAGGGGTGGTGATTCCATAACCTCTCCAGGTAGTTTGTTCCAATGCTTAACCACCCTCATAGTTAGAAAGTTTTTTTTTTCTAATTTGCAGCCTAAATTTCCACTGCTGTAATTGGGAGCCTTTGCTTCTAGTCCTGTTCCATGGAGCTATGGAGAACAGTCTTATCTCCATCTTCTTTATATAGTCACTTTTCAGGTATTTCAAGGCTGTTATTAATATAATTCAGTTGTGTTTCTGGAAATGTCTACATACATACTTGCTCTAAAACCTGACTTTATTTAAATTTTTAACCTTGAGCTGCCACTTAAATAGCATTTTCTAGTGTTGAAATTAACCATTATTCTTAAAAGACCCCCCCCCCACCAAGTAGCTTGACAGAATGAAATCTTTCATCACATCTTATTTAGGAAGAGCAGAACACCAAGATAAAGACTCAGTTTTTGTGTTTTTTAAAGAAGGTTGGAAGAAAGTGTCTTTCAACTGGAAGGGAATGACAGCATACCTAGCTCTGTGTTAAATAGACTGATGTTATAAATGCAGTACTATTTCTCTGTGGTATTGAACACAAAGAACTGGGTACACAGGTTAGGAGTTTAACTAAATGCTAGTTTCTGTATTAGCTTTATTATTCAGAAAGTGCATCCAAAGTAAGCCCCTTTTAAGGTAAATAGGGTTCCTATTTCCTTCTACTTTATTGGTTTTATTCCCCCCCCTTTGTGTGCCAATCCAAGTCTTTAAAGGCTTAGACCTAGTCTTTTTGAAGTCTCCAATCTAATTCAATGAAGCAAGGCTCTCACTGAAGGGCTCTCTTTCCTTACAGGTTTATAACAGGTGTTAAAATCATTTGGCCCCACTGGCCAGACGAGTGGCACAGTGTCAGTCCACAGGCTGGATCAGCCCGTAGATTCCCCTCCCTGCTGCATGCTGGTTCAGCACATGGGGTACCTGCCCCAGCCGCTCCAGGATCTACACTACGTATGGTGTCCCCTGAGCTGGTTTGGGATGCATACTTCATGCCAATGTCTGGGACTTGCCCAGTATGCAGAGCCTACAGTACAGATATTGGACTGGTTGGAGTAAGCACCATATATAGCAGTCCCAGACCAGCCTGGGGGAGTGCTATACATGGCGCAGAACCCAAACTGACTGAGCAGGCATTGCATGGAGCGTGTGTCCCAGGCCTCTTGTGCAGGGCTGGTCTGACATACACTGTATGTAGTGCATGGGTCAGCTCAGACCCAGGGGTACAATGGGGGCTGAATGACAGGCTCTGTGGGCCACATCTAGTTCATAGCCCATACTTTTGCCACCCCTGCCCTAAATCTTATTGTTCAGTGTCTAAGGTTTGTATTACTATTGTTTTTGCAATACAATTCTTAGAGATTGCTAATCAAGTCCAAGATAATACTCTGAAGTATATTTAGTTCTTCCTTTGTGGACATGATAACTAAAAGCCTTTATTTAAATACAGTAGATTCTTTGCAGACTTGCAGAAAATTTATTTCCTTTAAAACCTTCAGGTAAACTTTATGATAGAATTATCTTATAATTTTAGGCAGCTGAATGCAGAATTAGAAGCAAAAACAGCAGATTTGGTACGTCAGGCTGAAGAAGTAATGGTAAGTTACGTGACTATTCTTGCACAATTCGGTTCTAGGTCTAGAGGGTAAAAATCTCAGAAAATAGTTTTCTTTGCTTTTGCAAGAAAAACAAAACAAACTTATGGGGAAATTAGCTTTAGACTAATACAGGTAGATGTTTTAAATCCATTGCAGCAGTGATATCTTATTGAAAGTAATTATAAACAAAACCAACTCGACTGATTTTCATTGTCCACATTGAGAAATACAAAGAACAAGTAGATTAAATAGAAAAGGTGCATTTAGTAAGAGAGAAACATTTTTTTAAAAGCAACATTTCTAACATAGTTAAAACTTCTATCAACATTGAGGAGGAGCTGAACCAAGTAGATTGGAATTTAATAGAGATTGGCAAAACTAATTATGGCCTCATGTACATACAAAAAAAACCCCTCTACCTATTTCATAAAAAGAACACATCAGTATTGTTCTAGCAGAAACGCAGACAGCTACATTTTGCCAACCAAGCAGAATGTCAATATTATTAGTTTAGTCCAAATTAAGTTTACGTATGTATCTTAAATGATAAAAATAACTCAACTTGTTATTTTTGTTGCATAACCTGGAAAATAGGATACTTGCTCCACCTCCTGTGCAAATATCTATAGTATGTGCATAGGGACAGGAGGATACTTTCAGTTTTCTTAGGTGATTTTAAAGCTTGGAAAAAAGTAAGTTATATACATATACCTCTTTAAGTGTGGAAGAAAACAATTGAGGCTCTAAGTGATATTTTAAGATTCGTCTTAACTTCTGGTACTTTAAATAAAGTAACTTATCTTCTATTGTAGTTTCTTTCTGTACATCTCATATGTGGAAAGCTATAATACTTGTGATTTATTTTACATTTTACCAATTATAGTTTGTAGGGCACAGACACTATTTTCCATTAATAGAAAATTTTTCTTCTGTTAAAGAGAGATCAACAAGAGATACTATCTAGACCAGTTTCAACACAGACCAAGTCATATGAAGAAGACAGTTGCCATCTGAGGTAAATGCTGTATATGTTTAAATATTGTTGATTGTTATCTGCAGTTGATAATTGAGTCTTCGGGTCTGTTTATGAAAACCCTGACTTGCAGAAATAATCTTACAGACTTTGTTAGACCCCCCTGAGGAAGCAGGATTCACTCATGGTTAAGAGCTTGCAGGATTGGATCACTATATTGCAAAGTAAGCTGGAGTGCAGCAGTTTCAGAATGTCGTTCTTCCAAGTTCTTCAACAACTATCCATTTGGCTTATACAGGGGCAAAACTGTGGGCTTTCAGAAGATCCTGTGAATTTATTTTTCAGTGAAACCATCATCTTTTTGCTTCATCTAGATGAAAGCAGGAGAATGGACCATAAAGAGGACAAAGTAGCTAACAAAAACTTTTCCTGATAAGGTGTCAAAGCAATAGCTCTTGTATTATGTAGAATATCAGAGTTAACAAATATTTTAGAACATTGTTTCTTACTGAATTTCTGTAGAATAGGGATAGTGGAGTATAAAGTACTTGACATCTAAGTAAACATACTGATGCTGAGCAATATAATGTTACTTCTTTGGTGCTCAAGCTGAAAATATTACAAATAATCTGCTAGGCAGTGTTGGTTGGTGTCTGTAAGAACACAACTCAAATTTACTGAGTTTGTTTGGAACATGTTATGATTTAGCAGATATTCTAACCCAGTGGAGGCCAACCTTTTAGGCAGGCATGCCACAAATTATCCCACACTGTTCCCGATTGCTACTCTGATCCCCTTCCCTTGTCCAATCTGCTGCTTTGCTTTGTCTTCCTAGTCTTGTGCTCTCTGCTTAGTTTGTTATTTTGCTTTCTGCTTCATGTTATATCTGTTATTGTACTGGTCATTCCCTCCCTGATATACTGTATGCCACACACATGCAGATGACACACATCTATGCCTCAGATTGGGTACCCCAGTTCCAAGTCAATTTAATTAACAAAAAGATTTGGCTATTATGGATTATTTAGAGGGCACCTGGCATGGCCTTGGTACATTTGGGACTGGATATGTTCACCCAGAAACTTAGAGACATCTAGGTATCACCTTGTGGAATTTGGATGTTATGCATTATAGCAAACTGACACTATAAACTAGAATTCACCTTTGGCTGATATATTGAAATCAGCTGGTAGAGTTTACTAATAACATTTCTGTGTATATAATTGCTCCATCAGGCAAATGCCAATAAACTATTGGAGTAACTGGAAATAGTATTTGGATTTAAGGTACATTAGAGATGGTATATCAAAAAATCCCAAACTGGTCAGAATCCAAGTTTATATTGCTATTGATCTTGAATTCAATGTCATACAAACTTCACGTTGAGCTCTGATTTTTTTAATTAATTTTTCGTGGTACTTGGTTGAGAATATGATTTCAGTGATCATTTAGTTTTAATCTGCATAGGCATGTGAATAGAAGGAAGAGGTTAGGGTTTTCTTTAGATTTGAAAGAAGCTGCCAGCGTGGATGTACTTAGTAGATGTTTACCAGTAAACCCCAGTGCTTAAACAAGCAAAGGACTTTGCCAGTATAGCCGTGTTTGTAATAAAAAACACTTGTCAGCCACATGTGTTGATCAGGGGGTGGGAAGGATATATTCAAGTAACTCGTAATTGTAAAACCAGGTTTTAATCTTCTGCCCTGTCATATGGATCTCTAAAGTTAGAGCAAAAATTCATTTAATTAGTTCTCAGACTAGTTTCATATTTGTAGTTGTTAAGCAACATCACTATAAGAAACCATCATAACAGGACAACTTTGGTAGCGATTATTTGTGAGGAAAAATTAAGAGCTGGAAGAGTTAGGAAAACATTAATAAACCAGTAATCCTACCTTTTTTAGCACCTTCAGTTTTCAACTTTGATTAGGGCTTTGTGCTAGAATGTGTATAGAATTTATTAGGGAACTGCTACCCTAATAAAAAGTTTAAGAGCTAGATCTACTAAATGAATTACAAGTAAATTCAAGTTTCAAAGACATCTAAAGAGTACTGCTCTAACCTTACATATGATGAGACTGCTGGCAGTGTAGATAAGCCCTCAATGAGCTTCTCCCATGTATCTTGTGCCTGCGTGCAACACCAAGGTAGAACTAGATTCCTACACTCCCCAACTTCAATAGCTACTGCTTCCTAGCACTGTCTAAGGCTATATATCAGTAAAAGGCATGGGGGGAAATACTGAAGCTGTGACCTAAGACACAGCTGATACCTGTTACATACCTAATTAATGTCCCCTCCCCAGTTAAAGCAACCACTGTGTATGCTCCATTAAATGTTTAACTGAAAGAGAACCCCATGCAGAAGTGAAAGGCTTAAAAGCTATTGATACTTTAAAAGCTAGGCATTGATGTTTATACTCTGAAAGCTAGGCTGTGGAGACAGTTATTATCCCAGGATGATAATCCATTCTACTTTAAATACATTTATCCTCAAATTTTACTTTTCAAAAAAGGTGATTTTCTTGCTGGGGGGAAACACATTCAAAGTTAAGGAAAGTTGAGGGGCAGATGTAGCACTAGAAAAGCATTATGAGGATGCAGACCTTTAGTTTTGATGGTGGTCATTCTTTTAAATGCGAGTTTCTAACAGAAAAAAAGAGAGTGAGAAAACATGACAGAACAGTCAGAAAGAACATAGGGTGAGGGAGAATAGTTAAAATGAGCCTACATGCATTTTTCTTTTTTTCAAGCTATTTCCAGAATCGTGTTAGTATTTTATTGCATAGATTTTCCTTAAATTATCAATATTTTACATATAGAAACAAAGCAGCTCTAGTGATTACAAGATAAGCTTTTGTTTATAGTACTTTCACTTTTCAGGGTATAGCCAGGCATACAGGGGTGGGGACTGAGCGTGCGCGTGCATGGGCAGATACACTACAGGCTTTGAATAGGATTAGTGAACACAAAGGATTTGCTCATGCACGCGCATCTTATGTTTACATGCAGGGAAGTGATCATTAAACATCAGCTACAATCTTGATTTGACCACACCAGTCTAGCAACCAAGCTGTGAACCTTTTTTTAGGCTCATGCGCTTTAATTTTACTTTCTGAATGATTTGTAGAGTTTTCATTTCCTGAAAATTTAAAGAATGGGGTGGCAGGTAAAACAAGGGAATTTGAAGGGTGCTTTTAAGATTGATTAGCAAGTTTAATATTTGTTTAGGATGCCCAAGAAGAAATTCACATGCTGGTGAAAGTAATGTCCTTATTTTTTAGAAAATAGTACTGTTGTATTTTAATCTCCACAAGCACTGTGTAATGGAGTATTTCTTGCAACAGCCCTGGAGAAGGGCATGGATTTTAGTCTTCTGCATACGATTATAGCTAGCCAATAGGATGGGAGTTGTGAGGGAAAACAGGATAGAAAAACAAAAACTGCTAATCTGTTTTTGAATGCCTGTTGCCCCCACCCTGACCATTTGATACTGGCATCATGTTTAGAAAGTCAGTCAGATCAGAGCTTTTAAAATAAATTATAGTCTTACATTGGAAAGCCATGTTCAGAAGGGTTCTTTAATTTCTTGCATTAACAGAATCTGGCACACCGTACAGATAATTCCCTTTGGTGAAGAGTAGTTTTGAATGTATATGAAATTCCTATTCAAGAAGGGCGTGCATAGAGACCTATTATTGTTTGGATTAGAAGTAGACGGATAAGAACAGAGCTGAATTTTTGCCCAAACCTTTTGTTAATGATAAAAAGTATGTTATAAAACATAACCCTCCTTCATCTGAAACAATTACAAGTAGAAGATAAAAGTCTTTTTGTGTGGAAAATGGATACATCTCACTCTGGATCATTCATCTGTAACCATAATTATCTATTAAAAAAGCCAGCTTCAATAAACTAACAAGGATTTTACATTGTCTCCACAGTAATGTAGACATGGGGCATGTCTACACATTGCTGTATGGCTATGGCATTGCTATGGCACTGTGCAGTATGGGCAGTTATTGTGCCATGCACACACAGCACATAGTTAGATTTCACTGCTATGTTGCCATAGTGGTATTCTATACTGAGAGAGCGCACCAGTATGGCAACGTAGCTGCCAATCGTGTGTAGACCCACATGATTACTATATTGCTGCAGTGCGCCATAGGGTAACGTGTAGATGTGGTCATGATTTCCTTTTTTTTGAAGATCTGGCAAAGGTTTTTGATCTTGAAAAAACAAAGAATCATAGTGGGAACAAAACCATGTGGTCCATAGCCCAAATGAGTGCCCTATCAACCACGCCACTGGCTGTTTTACTAGACTGTTTTACTCTCAGTTTCTCTTGTCCGAGATGTCCCACTTTGTCTAAATAATTAAATATTAAGTGGGCCAGGGAAAGACATACTCCATAGCCAAGTGATTAGGGCACTCAGGTTTTTGGAAACTAGATTCAAACCCTTTCTCAGGTGAAACTTTATCTATAAAAAACGAAATGGCTCCAGTGGAAGAGGCCCAACCTAAAATAGGTTATTAGGGTACTCACTAGAGATAAAGGAGAATGGCAGAGCAAAACCTTGAATCTGGGTTTTTCACATACCAGGTGAGTGCCATATATATGAGTATTTGAGAAGTCAGGATCTTTGGGATTCTATTCTTGTTTTGCCACTGACTTGCCAAATGGTCTTATTTTTCTCATTGGTAGAATAGACCTATTATAGTATTCACCTATAGTGTTCAGGTATTAATTAATTTATATAAATAATTTATGAAGCTTGGATTAAACATGCCAAAGGTCCAAGAATCTTTTTCCAGTGGAAACTTTGTTAAAATCAATATACTCCATGAAAAGCTTCACATTTCAGTGAATCTCTATTTTCCAAATTCCATGTAGTTCTTAGTAGGAACTCAGTAAAAATTCAGTTTGTCAGGAGTTTATTATATTTAATGTTATCTATTTTTGTCCTGTGTATATATTCAATACCAGAATAAAATATCATGGGTCATTTAGGATTTTTAGGACAGTTTACTTTCATTTATTTTTGTCTGCAGAAATGTGCTTTTTTCTGAAGAGCCAGCTCTTACACTTGTACACATTAAGGTACTGTTACAGAATTGTCTCTGTCAATTTTTCTCTTTTAATATAATTGCCAGATAGTATAGGCTCAAAAATGCTATCTGTACTTAGGTGTTGTATGAGAATATCCATATGGTATTTAGAGAAACAATCTGGAAAGAGGACCACTTAGTTGCAAAGCAAAAATAGAAACAGACTTTCAAGGTGGTCTTTTATCGATCATTTAACTTCTATGACTTACTTACCTCCTTTGTGTTAAACAGGCCCACTACACAACTCAAGTATTCAGTCATTAATGTGTTTCAGGCACTTCACAAGTTTCAGATTAAGTTGTAAACCATTAAAATATGGAACTTTCTATTTTTCTTCCTTTGTACAGAGGTGATTAGCCACCTTAGTTTGAAGTCAGGCAGAAGGTAGGACAGGATGGCAACTTAGCTACTAATGTTTGAGACGGGCAGGAGCTTTTGAAGGCAATAACCTATTTTATCAGATAGATGCTAAAAATGTTTGTGTCTAGCATCTGACAAAGTAGGTTATTGCTTATGAGAGATGATGTCTCTCTAAGTCACTTAGCCTCTAAGGTGTCTTACCTTTTGTCTTTGTAGAAATTTTGTCTGTATTTTTTAATCTTATCTCAGTGTTACATTAATGACAATGCTATTATCATTTTTCAATTAAAGTCTTCTTTTGAAAGAAAATAATGGGCAAAATAATATATATGAGAGGGGGAACAGATACATAAGCTTAGGAACAGGTTGACAGACTTAGTATCCTTTTTAACTAATTATAGTACCTTCTTTTAGGGATTCAGTTAAGGTTTCCACAGTGGTTTTTTTTTTCTATTACTAACCCCCCAACCAAAACAAAACACAATAAAGAAAGTTGTTTTGGGAGAAGCTTAATTTTCAGGGCTTACCCCCAAATTAAATAAGTTAATCATAAAATATGGACCTTGAAAAACTAGATTTGTACAACTTTCATTGATGATTTTATTTAAAAGGAGAGATTATCTCAATCAACAGCAGTGTATTCTGTTAGTTGAAAGATGCATTAGAAGTAAAAAGACAGTATGAGACAAATACAACCTAAAAGCCTAGGTTAAGTAACATTACTGATTTAGGTGTAGTACATTAGCAATGACAGACTGTATGTTAACAGGTTTTTAATATTTGTGTCCCTTATGTGCTTATTTTTAATAGAATTGTTTGTGCAAGTCAGTTATGTATATTTAGGCTTGTAGACATTTGCTCAGTCAGATACCAGACTTGCACATATAATAGCAGTAAAATCATGAACAAATTGGGTGAAAAATAACGTGCTCTCTCATGCTTCTTAGATGCATTTAAAAAAAATCATACTATTTAAAGTATTTGTGTAACTGCCTGAGTCCAAAGACAGGAAAATGGCAAAATAGCTGTGCTAGAAAAATGTAGTGTTTTTTATTAGTCAGGAGTGTATTTATGAAAAAAAATTTCCTAGCAACCAAACAAGAAGAAATCAAGCCCCATGCCTACAGCTCGGAACAGATCACACTCTGGAAGTAAGGGAAAGAGAACAACTTTGAGGTAAGTTAGTTGTACATTCTGATTTCTATACTCTGCTAATGAACTTTTAGAGTGATGCTCTGATGGAGAGTAACCAGTGAAGGGGTACAAAGGGAGCATAGTCTTTGGAACTCACTGTTGAAGGAGGTTACCATGATAAGTTTGCCTTCTATATCCTGCTGCTTTCAGAGCAATGTGTAATGCTCTTTTCTTCAATTCAGCTTTCATACAATCACAATAAAATGAGCCACAAAGGGGGGGGGGGGGAAGAAAGAAGAGAAAATTGAAAATTGTCCCAGTTGCTTTAAAAGAATAGGAAAGAAATTAGTCTATTATCCTGATTCTCCATGTAAGGTGGTAATGGTACAGTACAAAACTTAGAAAGGGAGTGACAGTGATATTTTAAGCAGTGGAAGAATAAAATTGATACTGTATTTACTCAAATTAGAAGGCAAGGTCTCCCCTCCCCCGCAATTTAACATAGGAAAAATAGCCCCTTATCTTACAATCAAGTATGAGGCAGCAGGGGGCAGGTAGCAGCTGTGGTCTGGCTCTGGCCCAATCCCAGGACCAGGGAGTGAGGGGCACGAGTGCAGGTGGAGGGCTGTGGATCGGGAGTGAGGGGCATCAGCAGGGCCAAGGGGCTGTGGGTCAGGAGTGAGGGGCACCGCCAGGGCAGGGGGGTTGTGGCTTGGGAGGCAGGGGCAGGGCACTGGCATATCAGGGCTGCTCAGCACCACAAAGCATCTGGGAGGACAGGGGGATTTCTATGATAAAAAAATCAAACATCAAATTATGTAGGTATTTAGAATTTATTTTATTACAATGATTGAGGTACAGTAGGCTTCAAAATTGCTTAAAAATGTAAATATATCAATAAAACATTTTGTTCAGCTGATACCTATATATATGGAGGCATTTCATTATAATTGTGGAAAAAACGTGGATTTCGGGGTTTAATCAGAATTTGGGATTTTTAAACAGAAAACCAGGATCCCTGATGATGACCAATTTAAGGCAGATGAAACTAACTTTCCTTTTTATTCAGCTATTGTTGCAATTTATCCTAAGGAGGGCCTTTCTCCTCTTTTTCAAGACTAAATGATCATAGCCATGGCAGTCTTCTGTCACTAAAAACACAGATGTTCAATACTGTTGTTATGTAGAATTTGAATGAAAGGGTTTTATTTTTCTTTTACTCTGAATTAGCCATGAAGGGTGCCTGTAGACATGCAAGGATGCTGCTCGGATACACTGTAAGTAGCGTGTTGGAGCAGACATAGTTAATCAAGGCTGCTTGAGTGTGTTAATTAGCATGCTCCAGCAGCCTCTACATCCCATGTATTCAGCATCCTCATGTTTCAAAATGGTGGTGGGGGTGCTTTAACTAAAACTTGTCAAACAAGCTTTAGTTAAAACATCCCCACCACCATTTTGAAGTGCAGGATGCTGAATACACGAGACACTGCAGGTGCTTTAATTAAAGAGTTGCTCTTGGAGCCTGTCTAATTAAAGAACCCCTCTCCCTTCACTCCCCAGAAGCACGTGTAAAGACACCCTGTGTTCCATAGTATAGTACAGGATATTTTTTTCCTATCAGTTTTTGAATATTTTGAATACAGTAAAGATAGTTCTGGTAGAGGTGAAGAAACTTGGCATCATTATATCTTTAGTACTAATGTAAAAAAATGAAGTAAAGGACTGCTTACAGTGTTATGAACACTTCCAGATATGACTGACAGTTTAAATATTTTGAAGATTTTTTGTATTATAAATTTAAATATAAAAATTTCTTTCTGTGGATTTTTAGTGAAAAATTAAGAAACACTGAACTACAAGCTGCTGCTGATGTTGCAATCCCAGAGGACTTTACAGATTTTTCTCTTGCAAAAACAATTAGCAAAATCGAAGGAAAATTGGAGGAAGAAAACTTGCCTGATAATGTAGATGATGATATTCTTCCAAGTGTAGGAAGTGAAATTGGAGTGGGTAGGTTGTCTCCTGTGTATGTACTTTTCTTTATGCTTCTTTACTATTAAAATAGGATTTTTGAATAATGTGATCTCATTCCTGAAAGTATTTTAGGAGGAAGTTCTATAATTCTTAAATTATTCCCAGTTTTAAGGCGAAGGGCAGAAAAAGAGGGATTCTGTCCTTTGTGTTTTACTTGAGGATAATATAGGTCACAAATAAACTAATATGGGCCAAATGGGTTGCATTTCCATTGCATGAAATCTCTCTTACCTTTACTATTCAGCCATGCACCATCCTTTTCTAGAAGGATGGCATGCAAGATGCTTTGTGTCAAACTTACAAATTAAAATATCATTATTGACTTTACTGAGAGTTGCAAATAAATGGCCAAGGTGAGGATTTAGTTTTAAGCTTGTATTTCCAGAAGATAAGCTTTAAAGCCTTACACAGCTTCTGCCTTTAGGACACATCGTTTCATCAGATCCATCCTGTGGATCTTGGATAAGTGGCTTAAATGAAGTAATGTTTTGGCCACAGTGCTGAAATGAGGAGCTTTTGGATCCTTCCGTATACCAAATGGTGATTTTATGTTGGTCCTGGAAATAGGACATGAGAAGGGATTGCAGCCTTTTGTAAGTGAAGCTAAAGGAATGATGAACATCTGCCTTTTTGGCTGTGGTATGATACAAGCTGGAAGTATACAAGCTGGAAGTATGTGTCCCAAACTCAAATATAAATATATTTTGGAGAATGTGAGAACCATATTTTGTACATTTAGACTAAAGGAGTTAATTCAACATCTAGCAATGGGACAAGGCATTTGTACCAATAAGGTTATGACTTTGTTCTGGTAAATATTAGTAAATTTCATAGCAGATGTGAAGGGAGAAAAGTTGTATTCACAGAGAAGTTACCATGCATAGTTGATACAAGTTTAAACCAGTTAAACAATAACCTTACTGAGTACAGTAAAAGCTTTGTAATCCGGCACCCATGAGGAATGGAGGGTGCTGGATAACAAAATATGCTGGATACCTGAGTGGCCCGAACAGGCGTCTTTGCCTATTTGGGCTACCGCCTGTCCCACCGCATCTGGGGTGTTGCCGACCCTCCTGCCACATTGCCACCCCCCCCCCCACCGCCCCTTCTGTGGGCCCTAAGGGACAGGGAGGGGGGACCCGCGCAGCCTGCTGTGCCCCGGGCCATGGGGGCTTGGCAGTGCAGGTTGCTTTCTCCTGGGTTGTGGGGGGGGGGCTCTGAAACCAGAAGTGCCATGGTAAGCACTTCCAATTTCACTTTTCCTTTACAAGCCAGCATGCTGATTAACAGAACATGCTGGCTTGTAAGATGCCGGTTAACACAAGTTTTGCTGTATATTGTTTGATGGAGGTGCACCACCTCATGAAAGCTGTAGTTGGGGGCATTAATGCCCTCCATTTTCTACTGTAGGGTGACATCCCTAAATGGACTACAACTCCAATGATCCTCTGTGCCCTCCTCTTTGAGTTGCAGGCTGTATGAGCAGTCATGGAGTTTCTTCAGATTTGTGGTTTCCATTAGCTCCATGTAAATGGGTCCTTTATCTTGCTCCCTTTTGCAGGCCAGTTAGCTCTGCTCACGCAGTTTAATTCCCAGAAAATAAACACCAGTCTCTGACAACAGAAGGAAAACAGACCCAAATCCTCTGTCCTCTCTGGACATTAGAAGAAAAGCCACTTTCCACTGTGGCTTTTTCCCAGCACAGCAGCCTGGTTTCTCCTTGCAAGCTGTTCACATGCAGCTGGCTTCCCTTCTGCTCTCTCCTGTGGGGCTTTAAACTCCCAGTGGGGCATTCCCTCATTACCAGGATACCACATAGTTGAATGTCCTTAACAGGGCAGGGTACCCATTAATGGGACAGATCACTCTGTTACACTCCATCACTGCTCTGACAAAATTGTAGCTTTCTATATCAGCAACTCTGAGCATTAAATATTGATTCCTTAACCAGACCTATGCTATATGCCTTAGACCGATTGCTGCATTTCAATACTCATCAGCATTCAATTGGAGAACACTTCTGAATGTGTCCTGGATCATAGAACTTAGTCTTTGAAATGTTCTAACTAGGTTATTTATTAGTTATCATCACCTCCCTTCTGAGTTCAAACTTGAAACACCGGGTATTAGCTCTCTGTTTGTTCATGGCTGCTACATTATAATGGATTCATGTGCCTCTGTGAGGAGGCAAAACAACAGAGAACACAAACAAGCCCCCAGATGGCATTTGCAGGCCAATCCTGATATACAGTGAGCCCCTACTATCAAGCAGAATTCATAAATTGTCCAAAGATAGATTCACCAAATTGCCAGAGGGCTGAAAACCCTATATAAACAGCTTGGAGTGATGGCAACTTCTCATCCAGTTCATCAGCTTCACTGGCATCCATAATGGGGATGTGGAGCAGTGTACAGGTCTGCCACCCAACCTTGAAAAAGTTACTGCTGTAAAGCTCAAGCTTTAATGCATAGGTAAGGCTGAATTTCACAATAAGCAACCCAAAACTCCACGGACTTTACTTTTTAAAATTTCTGTTTATGAGAGCTGGTTGACTGTAGGTGTCATAGGTGGAGTTTGACTCTTCCATTTAAGGAGAGGTACTGCCAAAACATACAATGCAAGCCAGCAACTCCACAGTGTCTGGTGTGGGGATGGTGCCCAAAACTTAAAGGGCATTTATACACGTACATTTGTCTGCTCTGATGCAGAGATCTGGCACATCCGAGCAGACTCTGATTAATTGAGTCTGCTCGACATGCAAGCTGATACGCCTGATACTGCATTGCATGCATTTCTATAAACAGCTAAATGCATGTCAGTGCTGAGCAAATGATGATGGTGCACTTTCGCACTAAAACACTTTCAGTGTGTTTTAGTTCAAAAGCATGCCACTGCCATTTTCTCAGTGTTGATGTGCATTTCACCATTTCTTCAAATGCATGCGCTGCAGCACCAGACTTTTGCACATATACAAATGCCCAGAGGGTCCAAGACTAAGATACTTACGTAAAAGTTTTATTTTGAAATTGGTTAGGGGTTGGGAGTTGGCTTTAGTTACGAAATTGTTAAATAGTAAGTATGGTGTAATTTCTGCAT
Organism: Crocodylus porosus; assembly: GCF_001723895.1. NCBI lineage: Eukaryota > Metazoa > Chordata > Crocodylia > Crocodylidae > Crocodylus > Crocodylus porosus. The sequence continues at coordinate 16,945,139 of NW_017728911.1, read as the reverse complement.
ACAATTACTGTATTTACTTGAATCCAGGATAACTTTGAATTTATAATTAGTGGAGGCCTGTCTTAAATTCATCCCTCCCATGGCTTTGGTGGGGAAAGCAACAGCAGGTGCAAGGGGCTAGACCCCTGTCCCTTGCCTTTTTCCCTCCCTGTCTGCCCTCCCTGGCCCTTGCCCACTCTGTGTTTCCTCTGCCTTTCCCCTAACCATGAGCTCTCCTGCCATCTGCCTCTTGTTGCCTGTGCCTGCCTCTTTGCTATGTGTTCCCCAGCTCCCACACACCTAGCACCCCTGTACCTGAGATGCTTGTCATCCTCAGTGCCTGACCCTAGTGCCTGTGCTTGCCCCCTACTCCATATTTCCTCCTACCACCTGTACCCCTTCCTACCCCCTGCAGCTTACCTTCTGCTGCATCCATTTCTGGGGCAGCCAGCAGTGGTGATGGCCCTGGCTTGGCCAAGCGAGGTAGGAGTGGCAGCAGCTCCAGCCCCAGCAGGAGTCAGAACAGAAGGTCAGTAGCAGCAGGGTTGGGTTGCATGGTGTAGCTGGAGCACTCCCCCCTCCTGTGGTACACCCCCACCTGCATGGTACATGGTCCAGTGGCCCAGGGGTCTCTGGAGCACTCCCCCCTGCACCACATGGTCTCTCCCTGCATTCTCCTTGCAGTATACTCCCTCCCATTCCACATGGTCCCCAGCGTGGGGTGGAAGCTGGAACTGAGCTGCTGCTTGCCCCAGGCCAGTACTTGAATCTAAAACAAGGGTCCCATCCCCCACCATGTTTACTAGTGGGAGTAAGCCTCATCTTGGATTGGAGTAAATATAGTACAGAGATGAAAATGATTTGTTTCTAACTTGGTCCTGTTTTATAGATGCTTTTCTCTGGTTGAATCACGTCATAGAATTGTTCAGCCTTACTTAGAGTCTAAACTCCGATTAATTATATTCACAGAAGCCCAGATCAGATTTCTGAAGGCAAAGCTGCGTGTTATGCAGGAGGAGCTAGATAATGTAGTGTGTGAGTGCAGTAAAAAGGTAAGAATGAAGTGGTCCTACTATGCAGAGACTGACAGTGCTCCCCATACATAAAATATGTAAATTACTCTATACTAGGATTCATGGAAGGGTGGTTTTGTTTCTACATTTTCTGTTATTTAGGACATAGGCTTCTATGCAACTGTTTTTTCTCTTAAGAAGCCAGAGCATAGAGTTTGATTCATGTATGTTTAGTGTTTAATCTAAGGATATAGAAAGATATACTTTATTTTAAAAAATCCAAATGGAGTTTTAAATCATCAGATTCTATGCTTAGATTCTAACTTAGGTAAGAAAGAGTAATTAAAAGGGAACATCTGTTCTAAAAACAAAATAAATCTGTTATTCAACATTCCATGCGCATTTTAAGATTAGATTTAATACAACACTCAATACTTGAAACTGCACCCTAAAGCAGAGTTTGAAGTTGATGCAAACTTTTTGCAGTGATGTTTTAAACTGAGAGCATTGTACACATGCATTTCATGTTCTGTACAGCCTGCCAGTCTATTTTCAGGTGCTATTTAAATGAATGTTTGAGCTGTAAAACCTTAAATGATGTGGGCTGTGTCTACTTTGAAGATTACCTCTTGCCATCATAATTGTGATCAACTGATATTGTGGAGTTGCCTCTCAGTTCCTTCAGACAAGAGGCTTGCTTGCAGATCGTTTTCAGTAATAGAATGCTGAAACATATTTTTCTGCCCTTGTTCTTCCTCATAACCCATGTAATATGATTTTCAGGACATGCTGCAAAGTCCATACATTTTCTCAGGCTTATCTGGGCCTGGGAGTAAGGGGGAGGTTTCTGTGAAGTAGAAGTCTGGATGAAGTCTTCTTATGGCACTGGATTTTATAATTTTTGCAAGTGTCCATAGATGCTTACTTGCATTTTTCTCCACTTGGGAATAATGGCTTGGGAATTGCATTACTCAGCCCAAAAGTTCTGCATTTTTGTTTTGTTTTTAATTATTTTGTTAGTTTAGGTGTTGTGTATTGCACACAGTTGTGAGGTCTACTGATAATTATTAGGTGATGGAAAAGTTTTTAAAATCAAATCACTTGCAAGACATTCTTACTGGCAACTTCAAATTAAATTGTAGAAAAACAAGCATTGCAAATCATCATAATACTTTTTTAAAGCATTCAGTATTGTCTAAAACTGCTAATTGCTCAACAGGATGATGAAAATCGGAATTTAAACTCACAGCTTAAAGACACTGAAGAGGAGCGCTCTAGATTGCAACGAACAGTTGGTATACAACAGTCTCAAATTGAAAAGTACAAAATACTGTCAGAGGAAGCAAACAGGAAAAGCGAAGGGTTACAGCAACAGCTTACTGCAGTAGAAAAGGTAATGCAACTACTCATTTCCTCTTCCTTACCAATGGACAGAATATCTGATTATCATGTACACCTGAATTTTCAAAGATTTGTGTTAAGCTCGTCAGTTAGCGTGCTGAGTTCTATTACAATTACGTGTACATTTTATTTTAAAGAAATCTAATTGTTTTTTAAAAAGACATAAGTAACTTCAAGGTAATTGTCCAGGAACTGCATATGGATTGTGTTTTTATAATCAGTTTCTGGTATTAAAAAAAAAATACTTTTTTTTTTTTACAAGCAGGTAAAACTAGTTAGGTGCAATCTAGCTCACAAAAGGAAAAAGTAGAAAAAATATTTCTCTAATATTTTTAATGATAGTGGTTTTAAGTGTTACTTCTGATAATATAGGCTTAAAATACATTTATGCATAAAATAGTATTTGGATTTTGTTTTTTGTAAGTCTAATTTGTTCTTTTAAAAGCAGTCACTCCTGTTTTAATGAATCAGAAACAAACCAACCAGCCTGGCACCTAGAATAGGCCACATATGCAAAGTTGTGTATATGCCTGATTATAGCAGATGGCTGACATACACAGCTTTGTTTGTTTGGAACCTTAAGTGAAAAGCAGCATGTGCTTTTCTTTAATTACTCAGAGCTGGAGAGATTCATTTTAAAATCAAATGTAACTGTGTAAGCAGGAAGATGTTTCCTTAAAATGATTCAATGAAAATAAATGCATGACTTACTTACAGCCTAACACTATTGTCTTCTGTACTTTTAAACTATACTGTAGCAATGATTATAAATAGATTTTCATTCTAATAATTCATGCTAATTTAACCATGTAGCATTGGTACCTTTTAAGTAATTAGTGGGGGAGGTATTGAAAAAATCTCTTTTGTGTAAGTACTTTAAAACAAAACAAAATTGAGTTTTGTAGGTATATATAGTAAAATTTTGTCTGCATATAATAATCTGTCTCTGTACTACTGTAGTAGCAAACATTCAAGACACATATCCTGGAAGTCTTAAACTTTGTTTATTATTATACTTATGCTGCATTTCACTAAAGAAAAACTTCTCTTATTTATAATCTTTCCAACACTCTCAGCAGTCAAACTTTTGAAAAGTATGCATTAGTGTCTATTGTGTTTCTGTTTGTACATCCCAAATATATAAACAGTGTTTTTTTTTATATATGGGCTGTGGATACTACTTGACATTGGCTGTCTGGATAACTGTTAACAGTCACTTTAAAATCCAGGTAACTTTTGTGTGGAAGGTCATATTGCTTAAGGTATACAAAAATTAGGTTGTGATGTATATTTTCTTAACCTTGCTTGGGTCCCCCAGGGCTTTTGAAATTTCTTTGCTCTGAGAGCTGTTTTTCTGTATGTATATCTAGAAAGAAGCCCCAGGAAGCTTCTTTCCTTTATGTTGCTATACCTCAACCTGAAATAAACTTGGTAATTATGGTGTTTACCTTACTGGCTGCATCAGCCATGCAGTATGTGGCCATATACTGTATGTTCCGTTGTTTTCCACACTGCAAGAGGGCAGTGTGAAGAAAAATGAAACATGCAGCAGTATGTGGCACCGCAGGTGTGCAACGGAGCAGTGTGGAGGGTTTTTTTGATCCCTGGACATTCAGCGTTCACAAAAATCCGTGAAAAAAACATGTGGAGTCGTGCAAGCAGTGGCAGCATGTGGCTGGCTTGCCAGTGTCACACTGCTTCTGGCCAGGCTCCTCATGGCAGGATTGCTGCTGCTTCAGCCCCAAGAGGTCCCCAGGACCCAAGGTAAAGCTGCTGGGGCCAGCCTTCCCTACCCCACCTGGGGTAACTTGCTGTGCATCAGAGTGTGCATGGCATGTGTGTTTCCTGGGGAACCAAATGTCCATTGACATCTGGACATGGCCACTGTAGAAAAGGATAATATCAATGTCTAGGGAGCTCTTGCATTTCTTTCTGGAGCTGACTGTGCAGTTGAACCTACAGCACTCAAGCTCTCTTTGTTTATCCTTTCCCCGCTCCATTTTTTCTCACTCTTTACAGTTGATGTCTGTACTTTCAGAGAGAATGAATGCAATATGCGGATAGAACTAGTGAGATAGATGGTCCCAAGTTCTGGTGCATCCTTCCATTGAGACTTTTAGACAGGTCATTTAACTAGTTTGCCTGTGTAAAGGGGATGATGATAGTGCTTACTTATTTCTCAGGGTTTTGAGGATTACACAGAAAATAACATGGATATCTGTTTATTTTTATTTACTAGCTGGAGAACCCTTGTACACATACAGTAGCCACTGAGTCACTGGCACCAAGCATTTCCTTATGCTTCTTAACATTCTGGTGTGCTCCAAAATACTAGATCACTGGAGATGAGGAGGAAATATTACCCTTCATTTGTTAACACAGTGGGTGTTCTTGAGGAAAAAAAATACCTGGAAAGGCCTAACATAGTAGATTTTTTTCCTTTCCCACACTAAAATTATTTCAGCAGTTATATAATCTGCTGAAATTTATGTATTTTTATATGTGTATAATTTGTGTATTTTTAGAGAAGGGTTGATTGAAACCTTAGCTGCTTAGCTAAGGTTAACAAAGCAAAAATGCTACTGATTTCTATAGCACTAATAACAAGATGTACAAGTGATTTGGAAGTATTCAGCAAAATGCCACCATAGAAGAATCCACAAAATACGTTGACAAAGAACATTAGAAGAGGTATTATAATAATCTGTTTGTTAGTTGGTAAGGTTAGCTGATTGCTTTTATGACATCGGGTGTTTGATAGGCTGCAATGTAGAACTTTAAAATCCGAAGTGGAATATATGGTACTGGGTGCATCTACAGGAGACGTTTACTGCAGTTCCCTAATTAGATCCAAAGTCAAGTGTCAGTGTCTACACTTGCGGTCTTTTAGACCACAGAAAACTAATAAATGCTGCTGTGTTTACAATGAGGGTGGTCAAAGTTAATTATTATTTGCCCCGGCTACCTGTTAAAGATGATAAGGCACCAATGGCAGCAGGACCCAGGGGGAGCCTGTAGCAGGACCTAGGGGCAGTAGGACCCAGCAGCTACAGCAGCAAGGCTTGCCCTGCCCCATCCTTCCCCCCAAGCCCCCGACCTAGCCTCTGCCTAGTAGAGGCTTCTGGCCTGGTGACTTTGGGGCTGTTCCCCCACCCTCGTGCAACACATCTAAGAGGGTGCCGGGGCAGGGGGGGAGGGGCGGAGAGCAGGACTGCTGGCAATTGCCCCAGTCCTCAGGACTGGGGTGGCTCCTGCTGCATCTTGCGGTCCCAGTGATGCAGCTGGGAACCACAGGGTGCCAGAGTAGCCAGCACGCCGGCGGGTGGGGAGAAAGTGGCAGCAGCGGGCAGGAAAAGGTAATGGTTGCAGCCGTGGCAGGCGGGGCAGTGAGCAGGAGTACAGCAACAGCTGGGTGGGAACGTGAGGCCTTCACCAGTGCCCCAGGGCCAGGGCTGGCAGGGGCCCAGGGTGGGGTGGCAGGAGCACAGGACGTGGGTTGGCTCTGTCCCTCTCTCTGCTGGCATAGCCTGGCTTGGCTCCATAGAGCCCTTGCCAGCCTGCACCCTGTGCTCCTGCCACCCTGCCCATTGGCCCTGGTCCCAGGGCACCAGTGCAGGCTATTGCTGAGCTCTCGCCTGCTGCCTTACCCACCTGCCACCACCACTTTCCTACCCACCACTACCATTTCTCCCCACCTTCCTGTACACCCATCCGCCTGCTGGCTGTTCCAGCACCACATGGTTCCCGACTGCATTACTGGACTACAGGATGCAGCAGGAGCTTGTCTGGCTTGGCCTCTGCGATTCCTAGCTGGCTCCGTGTGGTGCCAGCTGGGCCGGGCCAGTTCCTGCTGTGTGAAACCAGCCATATAGCCAGGAACTGTGTGGTACCAGAGCAGACAGCGGGGTTGTGGGCGTGGAAGCAGTGGTGGCAGTGAGCAGGAAGGTAAGGAGGTGATAGGAGAAGGGTAGTGGCGGCAAATGGGGAAGGTGGGGGAAGAGGCAGTGACCGGCATGGGGCCTGCACTGGTGCCCTGAGGCCTGGGGTGGCAGGAGTTCTGAGCCCAGGCTGACAGAAGCACTGGTAGGGGTTCTGTCTGCCACAGGCCCCGAGTGCCCTGAGGCCTCATGGTCTGCTGCTGCCATTGGTGGTAGGGGCTGTGGGTACCCACACCCCACCTTGTATACTCCATACCCCCTCACACACACATCAGTCACCCTCCCCTTCCACACATGCTACAGTCCTCCCCAGCCACTTTCCCCCCACAAACTGTATACCCCATCCACACCCCACATATCCACACACAAATCAACTTGCTCCCATACCTCATATATATACACTCACAACCCCCAAACCCATACACACGCACACCTACCCATCCCCCCACAAACCCCACACACATACACCCTCTCCCACATACCCACAGCCCCCCACAAACTTTTACCCACACACCCATACCCCTCAAGCTCGGCCCACAATATAGAAGAGTAAGACTTCATAAGCTATTATACAATCACCTCTATGTACACTACACAAACAAGTAAATCATTAAAGACATTTTTTTTTTAACTAAATTAATTAATATTGTAGTAGGTATTTGATTTTTAGAATACAATTTGGTATTTTCTGGATATAAGGAAAAACTTCTTCATGGAAAAAAATTTCTAGACTCCCAGTGGGGGTGTTGCAGGCATCTACCCTGGAGATCTTTAAAAAGATTATTTTTAGGGTTGCAGGCATCTACCCTGGAGATCTTTAAAAGATTATTTTAAGGTTATTTGACCCCAGCAGTCTTTCCTTCCCAGAGCAGGGGGCTGGACCCAGCAATCTCATGAGGTCCCTTCCAGCCCTAAACTTCTGTGAATATGTGGTTCTGAGATGGCAAACTTCTGTGGACAAGGGGAGGGACTTCAAAGGTCAGAGGCTAGGTGGGGCAGGACTTCTGGTCCCAAGATGGCAACAAGGGGGCAGGGCATCTGTCAAAGGGAAGCCCTTTATAGCTGGCCAAAACTTGGTAAGTGGCCCTCTGTCCAAAATAATTGCTTGTCCCTTGCTTACAAATACTATCCTGCAGTGGCATTATTTAGTGTGTTGCAATGCACATGTAGATGCTGACAAGTCTAGCTGGAGCATGAGGGTGCTTCAGTGCAGGGGCTGCCTGCTGGTTAGCCCCACATTGAAGCATCCTTGTGCCCCAGCCAGCCCCTCTCCAGCATGTTGAGCTGGGCCACAGCAGCCCCAGGCTGGCAGGGTGATCCCTGGGGACTGCTGCCACCTGGGGCTGCTCCGACCCAGCTGGATGTGCTACGGTCCTGGGCACGTGTGTAAGTGTGGTATCTGGAAGCAATAAATTCCAGCGTGAATTGCACTGAAGTTTGTTCAAGTTGAATGAATGCACATGTAGATATGCCCCCCAAAGACTAAGACAGGCAATTTGACTTTATTAATGGCTTCAACTAGGGGTGCACTGATAAAGATTTCTTAGGCTGATACCAAAGGCCAATTATTAACGAGCCATATTGGCCGATACTGATCTGATTGCCGATATGCAGCCTGTCAGCTTGGGGAGCAGCATCCGGCTAGTAAGTCTGTTGCAGGGGCAGGAAGGAGGGTAGGGGAGGTAGATCGAGGCCCCTGCAGTGAGGGATCTGCGGGGCATATGCCCCGTATGCCTTTCCCTGGGGTGCGTGCAGCGGTGGGAGCTGCCCCACCCCTGCGCTCATCAGATAAGCCACTTGTGGCTCCATCCCAGTCCCAACCCCACTACCTCCCTCACCTCAGGGGCCTCAATCACTCCTCCCCACGCTCTTTCCTCTCCCCACAACAGACGTTCTAGCCAGACGCTGCTCTCCAAGCTTCCAGGCTGGCCATGTGCATGCTGTGGCTGTACATGTACATGGCGTTTATCAGCAACATTATTAGCCACATCAGCCAGAAAAATCCCATTGCCAATAATGTCAATTTTCCTTTTATTGGTGCTGATAAGATGTGGACCGATGTATTGGTGCACCTCTAGCTTCAACATCTTGGCATAAAGTTCAAAATGGTAATGTTATCAAAACAAAGAGTTGCAAAACATCCTGTTTTAATGTTTGTTCCTGGAAACAGGGTTCAATTTCCAGCTAACTGGTTTACCAGAAAACCTGCATGCAAGTGCCGGAGGACAAGAAAGTGAACCCTGCACTTCCTTTTAGCTTGGCATATGGGAAGGCAGTTGACAAAATGTGGTATAGTTAAACCTACTTTTATCCAAACTTTGAGGATGGATATTTAGCAGCAGAGTTGAGGAGAATTAGTCAGATAAAAATTATTGTTTCCCATCTTTTTTGTCTGTATCAAACCTGTTCTATATGTGATCCAGTGGTAATATACCATCATTCCTTTTTCATGTAAATTTGTCAGACATGTTCCTAATTTCCACATTTACCCTAATCCAAGTTGATTATAAATTTGTTATGATTTTCCATGGATAGAATCTAATCACTGCAATTAATTTTATTGTCTTAAATTTGTCCCCCATCACTATAGTATGAGGGCAAGTGGTGGGGGCAAGCAGCAGGAAGGCAAGCAGCTTGATTCCCACCCTTTCCTACTTATTTGCCCCTCCTGCCCCCACCCAGCATCTCCAACCTGCACCTGCTGCTTACCCTATACAGCATCTCTGGCTCTGCCCTGGGAAATGGAGCATGTGGTTCTTCTGGACCTAGCCATGCCATGGCAGCACCCCAGGTTGAGGCTGGGGCTGGAGCCACAGGTGTAGCCACTCCCCTGCCACTGTGCAATCCCCTTCCATTCCCCCCTACCTACACAGCCTGTGGTCTCCCCTGCATTCCTCCAGCCTCCTGCACCACACAGTCTCCCTTGCGCTTCTGCTGCTCACTGCACAATCTTGCCCATGCTCCCCCCACTGCATGCCCCCTCCCACACTGCACAAACCACCCTGGCCTTGGCCTGGCAGCAACAGCTCCAGCTTCAGCCCTGGCCTGGGGCGCACAGCTGTGGCTCCAGCAGTGGTTGCCTCCAGGAGGCTTTTTTCCCTCATGTGGAATGGTGGAAAAACTGTGTGTTGGATTTGAGTAAATAAGGCAAGTCATTTTTCTGATGTAAGTATGCACGTGAAGGATAGCTCACCATCTATATATGTGACATGTCACATATAAGATGTCGGTCTTAGTTTCAGAAATGTTCGTATTTAAACAAATAGATAAAGTGGGACACCGTTTCTAAAAGAAAACTCAAAATGAATTTAAAAAAAAGTATACTATCCAATTTTAAATGTTCCTATCTTGCTTAATGAGTCTTCCTTTTCCTACAGCTACTTTTCAAAATATAACTGCTTTTCTAGAGATATCTTTAATGTAAATGATAAGGGCCTGTTTCTGCCAGGATATGTTATATTCTTGGCTTCTGCTTTGTCATTCTCTGATCTCTTATCTCATTACTCTCTTCTAATGTGTCTCTACCTTTTGATTTTTCCTCACCATTTCCCTACTTATGCAACTATCAAATCCTGGCATCGGAGAATTTAGATGCAGCTCAAGTGCTTATCATCCTGACTAGGTAGCTCACCAACTGGTCCCAAAGCAGCTCAATTGTTGCAACATAACTTCAGTGTCACTGGCCCATGGTGCAGTTCTGTGGTCTCTCTTGACCCATGCTTCAGTAGTCAAGCAAAAGATTTGGAGACAAATGCTAGAAAGGGGTGTATTTCTAAAGAGAGGAAAGGAGAAACTGAGGGAGAAGTCTGAGTTGTAACATCAGCTGGCCCAAATTTTGATTCTACTCACAGGCCAAACCAAGCAGGTTTCTAGGATATCCCTTGCTCTAAACTTGTAGCTTGTTGGGTACTCACTGAAGTGTGATTACTTAAAAACATTTCTTTCATTTTTGGCTTCTACAGGAATTAGAGAATCTAAAGCGTGTACAGAAACAGGCTTCAACCAGTCAGAGTGCAACAGAAGTTCGCTTAAATAGGGCCCTTGAGGAAGCAGAAAGGTACAGAATGGAGCTGAATAAACTAAAGCAAAATAACAAGGTACATCTAAAAAAAAACTTGAAGAGCAATACTGAAATGAAACAAGGTGCTTGATCACGTACTGACTGAAAATACTCATATCATTGACGACAATAGGAGATTGGAGGATTTTTCTTCTGCTTGTAGATCATATCTGATTTGGAAAAAGTTATACAGGAAATTAGAATCCTGTAATAAATCACTTGATTTTTCTAGCTGTTTGAAGAGCTGAAAAATAATGTAACACATGTGGGCTATGAACAGTGTATTTCTGGTTTATCTGTATCTTTTTTGCTTTAGCTCAGGAGTTAAGTATATGATTACAAATAAAGGAAAGGAAAATGTTACTTCATTTATAAATGAAGTAGTCATATGTTGGCAAAATTTGGCTAAGTAATTGCAAGCCAGTATATTCCCCTTGAATGTCTACATTGGTTTTATATCGAGTAAAAACTAAACAAGAAAACAGGTCATAGACTAGATTGCTAGAAGAAACACAGTAAAATTATATGCAAGAAAAAGAAATATATATGAATACCAGTCTGTGTTACACCCAGATTACTTATGCCTCTCAGACACACATGCAGAAACCTTGGGTTAAAAGTTCCATTACCTCAATAATGTAGAAGCTCCTTATCAACTAGGTGCTGTTTTCTGTTTCAAGGATATGTAAGGTACTAATAAGATCCAGCTTTTATTCCTTCTCAAATGTTTTAGTTCGCTGCTATTTGTACTTTTTGTGTTGTGTTAAAATACCCACCCCGCTGATACCAGGTTGTTTGTCTCTTCCTTGCTAGGATATAGCTAACCAAGAGCTCAAAAAATTTGAAGAATTAAAAATTCAAAACAAGAGACTGGAGAAACAAAAGGGGGAGCTAATGGCAGGTTTCAAGAAACAGTTGAAGTTAATTGATATTTTAAAGAGACAAAAGGTGAGTGTCAGTCAACTCAAAATTTCAAATTACTCGTGTATAACAATTGAAACTGGCACATTTCAGGCTACAAATGTTTATTGTCAAGATTGTCATGAGTATTTCCTAACAGTGATATGGCAACACATCTACAGTCCTGAAAAATCAGTAAATGGCATGGATCAGCTAGGCTTCCTGTCACTGGGTTGCAGTACTGGCTTTTTCCATTACAGAAAGGACACTAAGACTATTTCTTGACTTGAATGCATCTTCTAAAAAGGAATATATATAGTCTTAGTGACACAGACTGTACAGTCCTGAGACCAAGGGTTTTTTTCTGTTATTCATGGAGTAAATGTTGCTCAGATAACAATAGCTTCCCCTAATATCCAGCCAGTGCAGGGCATTCTCCTCAGCAATGCACATTTTTTCTTTAAAAAAGAACTTAAGATGCATCAGCAGCCATAGCAGGTGGTCTTTCAGGAATAAATCCAACTATTTTTCACCAGCTGCTTCAAAATGGGAGTAGCAGATAAATTTGGTGACGTGTGGCCTCCTAATCTGTGACAAGGGATGACTTACCTTACAGTACCTTCTGTTCTCAGAGATGTGTTGCTTATATCTGTCACAGGGGCACTAAGGTGCCCTGCTCCTAGAAGGGCAGAAACTACCTGGCGAGAGAGCCCAAAGAGAGGCAGAGCCTAGGTGCTAGTTACCAGGGCAACAAGCCAGAGAGCAAAATAGCCTGTACCTGGTCAGCTGACCAGAAGGGGCAAAGCCCTGGGTCCATATAAACCTCAGGACGGGGCCTAGGGGAGCAGTTCCCTACTAGCAGCTAGAGGGGAAGGAGCCTCCCAGGAGGAAGTGCCCAGTGATGCAGCACCTGCTTAATATGCTGCAACCAGGGCTAATGGGGCTCCATGAGCTATGCAGCCCATAAGATATTTAAGGGCTGGAGAGGAAGTTCTATGCTTTTAAGGGGACAGAGCATACCCTTGTATTTTTTGCATTATATTATAGCCCAGGGGCTTGTGTTTTGTTTGTTTCATACCACTCACTGGTGGTTTGGGTGAGGCTATTTGGGGAAGGAGGCGGCCTCATAGGGGGCCCATTGCAGCATGGGGACCCTGGCGCCAGAGAGGGTGTGGCACTTTGGGGTGCATAGACCCCTTTGGGGGCACAGACCCCTGGTGCCACAGGGAGTGTGGCACTGTATTTGGGGCACAGAGACCCTGGTGCCAGTGGGGTGCAGAGTGAGATGGGGCTGCAAAGAGCCCAGGGAAAGAAGACAAGGGGGCCAATTACAGTGAGGCCTAGGCGAGACAACACCAGTACCATCTGTGAGGCTTGGGATGTAGTAAAGGGGTGGTTGGAGCCACGCATATAGCCCATAAGGCTGGGGTGTCCTGGGACATTTATTTTGAAACAGGACCCATGAGGTGTCTGTGACCCAAGGGGTTCGGGGAAATCCATCACAACTGTGCTTAGGTAGGCTTGAAGGCAGCCTCCCTATACCAATTATTCCAGCAAGATGTGGCAGACAAGAATAGAGGGTGCCCAGCAGGCTGAATTGGCACTGTCAAGGGACCCTAAGGGTAACAGCCATCCTTAAGGACCCCGTCCTGTGACAATATCAATATTCCACTCTTGGTATATTTGGAAAAATGTTTGGATCCTCAGTATTCATTGGTCAAGCTCTGCCCTTACTTCCCTCAGACCTCCTCCTACAGGCAAAAATGAGCAGGGCAAAGCCCGTTCCCAGCTACACAAAAAGTAGAATTTTTGGTACAGTAGAATTGAAAGCAGGTGCTCTTCAACATGTGGTGAAGAACACCAGTTACTGGAAGGTAAGTTACCTCATTTTCTTCAAACATTTTTCTCTGTGTGGTCCACTCCAAATGGCTGTCAAGCAGTGGTGTCAAAAAAGGAGACAGCAAATCAAACTGTTGAGAGAATAGTATTGGAAGCATCACTTTGCCAAAGAAACAGCTCTGGCAGCCTGTCCTGTAGCAAGAGGCTTCATAAAGATGTGAATGAAGTACTACATGACTGACCTACAAATCTAGGAAACGTTCCCATTTCCTGAAAAGTTGCTGAAACAGCATGTGTACCCCTTCTCCCTCAAAGTTTCAGCATATGCACCCCTTTATATTTTGTTCTTGTTTTTAGTGTTGCCAATTATGTGATTTAAAGCAGGCTACATAGACATTAAATAAGAAAAGCAGTTGGTTCAAACACCAGACTGACTTTCTTCCTAGGCAAGGAAGCTTACATCTGAGGCAGATGGGTGTATAACCTCATTCCTGAAATATTTCATGAGCAATTACATTTGTTAGTGACCACTTATGATTAAATGAGAAGTTTGCTCAGCCAGTCTGCTAAAACAGTTCTGGAAGGTTGACTGTTCTGATAGTTATTCACCGATTGATCTGCTGCTTCCTCCATTGGATCACCTCATACCTTTGTGGTGAAAGCCTGTTTCTTTTTGGATATTTATGTAAAGCAGGGGTGGCCAAAGTTATTTGTCTTGGGAACCACATCCAATCCTGCACAGAAGTCGGAGAGCCAGGGGGAGGGGGTATAGGGAGGTATTAAGAACCCCAGAGTGGAGGTGACCACCCCTGCACCGCTGAGCCACTCCAGCTTTCCCTGCCGAGAGTGTGCCCCTAGGTAAGCAGTGCAGTTGCAGCCCCTGGCACACCAGTGCTGGTTAGCGCTGTTCCTTGGAGCCAGCTCAGGGAGAAGTGGGCAGGGCTCTCCCCCAGAGAGCTGCAAGTACTGCACGGCTGAGCTGGTTGCAGCTTGTGAGCCACGGTTTGCGCACCGCTGACATAAAGAATTACAGTTATGATGCCAGTCCCTGTTTAAGAGCAAACCATTGAAAACTTAGTAATCAAATACTGTGCAGTGATATCATCAAGAGCATATTTGCTTATAAGTAAGCAAATGCTCATGTGGGAGAGCATTCAAGTCTTGCTAAAAAAAAAAAAAAATCAAGATATCATATCTATGGCTTCCTCCTTACTCACTAGCCCAGTTACTCTATCAAAGAAAGAAAATACTTTGGTTGACACATGCTACTTTGTTCTTCATAAATGTGTATTAGCTGTTTTATTATCATTTTAGTATCTTCTCTGTGCTGACAAATTGTTTCATTACAGTGCTTGTCTTAGCATTTTTTTCAAAGCTAGGCACACTGGTCTAAGTCCTCCTGTTCCCCTTCTTCCATCCTCTCACATCTTGTTTTACCTTCAATGAGTTCTTGAAGATCATCACTAATGGTGGAAGAGACTGATTGAGCTGTTGACTTGACTATACCTATTTTTTTCTAAATATTCTTTAATCTGTTTCCCTAATCTGGCCTGCACTCCTGTCTTTTTTATTATATATAATCTTGTTAAGGATCTGATCAGTAAACCTTTCTTGTGATGACTGCAATACTTTGGCCCTTTTTTTTTTTTTATGGCTTTTATTTGTTGTTATTCCCCAGTAACTAATAGATCAGGCTTTCATTTTCCTCCTCTTCTAATGTATTGATAGAGGCTTTTCTCATTTTAGTTTTTGGCCCTTACTAGCTGTACCTCATTTTGTTTTAGCCTTTCTGATTTTTCTCTTTCTTTGAATAGAAAACTTAATTGTTTCATGATCCCTTCCACCAAAATTGCTTGACCTTTTATTTTTTTTAACCAGTTCCTCCTTTAGAATCTGCTGTTTTCCTCATCTCTCATATGACATTACTGTAATTTCCCATTTCCCTTCCCAGATTTCAGCCCTTTCACCAAATCTGTTGGTTTTACTCACCTCCAGACTTTCAGTTGGGAAGCTAATGTTTTAGGAGGCTCACTTCCCTTTTTCATCAATGGCTGTCAACTCTTTCCAGCAGTTATTTTAGTGCAACACCTTCTTCATGGCAAAAGAAACTGTCTACACTTAACTGTAGAGTCATGCACTGGTCTCCAGTCCTTGTTTGGGCCTTTATGCTGAACAGAGAAGATTGACAAGAACTCTTGTGTCCCTGGCTATTTTCTCATGGCTCTTTCTGGCTTGTAATCACTTTTGATCTGCTCCAAGTCGTATCCGGCAGTGTGACTAGTGCTCACATGGATGATGGTCAGACCTGTTATCTTTGACGCCGCCTTCTGCCATTAGGAACAGGTAGATCCTTCTCCCCAGCCATTGGGATCTATTCTTTTCTTATGGTCCAAGGACCAAATATCGGTTCTTGAACTCAATGGCTTGTGGCTTCAAATGGGATGTGGGGAGGGGCATCGTTCCAGGGAAGATAATAAGTCTCCTTCTTTCAGAACAGTTGGTGTTTCTTCCTTCCATAGTGCTGATGCAGTTTTCTTGAGCCAGGCAGCTTTCTTCATCTGGATGACTATCTGTAGCTTGTTAAGAAGACATTTGTGAGGAGTCCCAAGAATACAACTTAGCTACTGTTTGCTGTAGTTCATTTACTTGCTTCCTGAAGGACTCCATTAGCATCTCTCACACTAGCTGACACTTTCTGCCCAGATTCTTTTACCAGGGCCATGACCAGGCCAAGTTCCCATCAAGTCAAGACTGAGACCTGGGTGGAATGCTTGCAAGTCGGAATCCTAATCTGGCCACGGGGGCCCTTTAGTACAATTGGAAGAAAGGCTAATAACAATGTTGAATGTACTAATTTCCTATGTGCTGATGGAAAATTAATTCAGCAAAATGGCTGTCACATGAAATACAGTGTTTGAAACCACAGATATTTATGTTCATGAAGACTGAAAAAGTAACCGGGAAATGAGGGGGAAAAAAAAACAAAAACCCCACAACTTATTTTTAAAACTGCATTATAAACTGTAATCTGAAAAAACAAACATTTTCTTCAGTATCATAATAATAGCTAAAACCTAAAGCTAATCCTTAAGGCATGCCACTAAATGTTCCTTCTCCCAATTTAAGTTGCAGTTAGAAAATGCAGTAATTGGCCTGCCCTTTCTATATTCTCAAGTAGAAGAAGGCATTTCAGGCCCAAGTGCAGCCAAGCCATCACCATTGATGAAAACGTTTTGGGGGAGGCACTGCAGTAGTGGACCAGCAACAGCCACATTAATTTTAAACTAGCTTTTCTCTGAGTATGTGAGCACATGTAGAAAATTAAGTTGGATCACCTGTACAATATTTGTATATTAAACTTGGATAGGTTCAACAGGTGGTAGTAGCCTGGAGGCAGAGAATATGCTATCATCTTAGGAACACGAGAGAAAACATAAGAGATAATCAGGAAAGCAGGGAACCGTGACTTTTGGCAGTCAGCTGTTGCTGTTCAAAATGGTCCCCTTAAGGTGGTTTCTGGCCATCTTGTTGGATTTAAGAGACTATTTCGGAAAGAGTCTTATTTATAAATGAAGGTTTTGCATGGAAGGAATCCTGACCTTAGTGGATTGAGAGTTGCAGCCTTTTGCTATAAAGCGACAATGTTTATATATTAAGATCCCTCTTAGCAGTTTCTAAAGTGTACTGCATTCTACTAGTTTACTTCCTTAAGAATACTGTTGTACTGAAGAAGAATCCGTAGATGGGATACTTTCTTTGTAGCCTTAAATTGTGCAAGAGAAAAATACAAAAAAATGTATTCTCCTTATACAAGAATAGTTTTCCTCCTTTTCTAAAAATCAGTGTGGAAGTGAGAAAATTCAGTGTCTAATGCAGTCTTTAGCTTGTTTGATCAGAGTGAGTGAAGCATCAAGAGCAAGTTCCTTATTTTTGATTGATTTACTGTTTTTACCAACATGCTAGTAATGGTTATTTAAACAACTGTACTTTATAAATCGCAAGACTACAGCATTTCTGAAATGTTTATGGTACATACAATATGTTCTTACAATCTAGTACAGTACCCTGAGTGGACCTTAAGTAGTGGGATTGTAGAGACGGAACCTCTTTTGTAACTGGAAGAAAGCTGTGATGGATACAGTGAACTTGGTTTACTCAACAATTGATAGGCAATGTGCATATCCAGGGCACATTGTGATTTAGTCCGCTACAGCAAAGGTGCATACTTTTATGTTTGTACTGGTAGAGCAGCAGCTGATTTTTCCTATCTGAAGAGTAGCTGTAACAGTCTTCTATTTGTAGACCGCTCAAAATAAACACTGGCCTTTGGGATGTAAATCTAAAGATACTTTTTGATTCATACTAGCTATGACTACAAAAGAGTCACAATGAACGCTACACTCTGGAAGGAAATGCACACCGATTTTCTTGTAATCATTTTTAAAAGCCCACAAGGTTTTTGGCCTTTCTTTAATTACCTTGTTAAAAGCATCTTGACTGTCAAGAACCACATATGGGGGAGGGGTAGGAGAGTCATAGTGTCTTATATTAAGTTGTGTAATATCAGGTCAGTGAAATGTAGTTCATTCTTTTTTACTCTGTCTCACATTATTCCTAAAATAGAGTATCACTGCTCCAAAAAAGAACAAGTACAAGGTTAAACTTCTCATTTTGTGCCTTTTTGGGGACTGAACATCAAAATATTCTGCCCATGGTGTGACATACAAAAAAGAACTCTGTCCTTCACTCTTTTTTTTTTTTTTTTTTAAAAAACCTGTTCTTTTACAGGTACTTGATCAACCTTAAATGTGTGCTTGCTTACTTATGGTACCATCTCTCATTAGCTATAATTAATTAAATTTATATTGTCTTTTACAGATGCACATTGAAGCTGCCAAGATGCTTTCTTTTACTGAGGAAGAGTTCATGAAAGCCCTTGAGTGGGGAAGCTCCTGATTCACTATGTAACCTCTCTTTGAAAAATCAATTAGCTTGTATACCATTTTAGAAATATATGTTCTCTTTTCTAAAAATAGTTTCAGGGGTTTTTTGGTTGCTCAAGATGCTTTCTTTTACTGAGGAAGAGTTCATGAAACGCTCTTCCGATCTAAGCTCCTGATTCACTATGTAACCTCTCTTTGAAACATCAATTAGCTTGTATACCATTTTAGAAATATATGTTCTCTTTTCTAAAAATAGTTTCAGGGGTTTTTTGGTTGCTCATGTTGAAATTTATCAAATAACAACAGCCTAAGCATTTTAACGGTTGAATTTAAATTGTGTTGTAATATGCCCTGAAATATAATCAGAGCAATTTAAATAAGCAGCCAAGTTGTCTGTTTTCCCCTTAACTGTAATGAGTCAGACATGCAGCAAGGAGAGCAGACTTTATTGAATAAACTAAATCTCAGTTACCAGGTTTTTATGGTTTGTTCTTAGATACTGTAGCTTGGATTGGAGGAAGTATTTTGTCCAAATACATGTCAATTTCAAACACTTTTTTTTTTTAATTTTAGGTCTCACAGGAAGGAAAAATAGAACTCCCAATTCATTTTACTGTTTCATTCTGAAAACAGTGTGAAACTACTCCAGTTATACCATATTTTTTTGCATATAACCCACACCTTTTTCCCCACAACCAGCTGGGGAAAACTTAAGTGCATATTAGGTGTGGAAAAGGGGTCCCCAGGGGTCTGCAAATTTTGGCAGGGGGGAGTGGGTTGGAGCAGTGGCAATATTAATTACCGTGGCTCTGGGAGCCTCTTCAATTTAATGCTACCACCACACTGTACATTCCTACCTGCCCTGCTCTCCCTAGCTGCATACCAGACTGGGTTGATGCATGGGAATGGGCCCTAGCCAGACCTCGTGTGCCAAATCTGACCCAGCACATGACCCTGAACTTGGCACACCAGGTCCAACCCCACATACTGGCTGGAGCGCTACATCATTCTGAGGTAATGTAGCTGGTTGCATCTAGCACACAGCCCTGAAGCTGGTGCAGTTGGCTCTAGCCCTATCTCTGCTGCACTTGGATCAGGCCCCAGTACACAGGGTTGGGGCTGGCAAGTGGCTCCAGTTCTAGCACCAGCTGGTACATAGGGCTGGGCCTAATGTATACCCCCCGTCCTAGATCCAGTGGGGTTTGGGCTGGCCATAGCCCCTAGTCCCAGTGTGTGGCTCTCAACTACCAGTCTGCAATACACACCCCCAGCCCTGGAGAATGCAGACCTCAACTGGTGCCTCCTGGGTCTGGGGGAGCACTGGGGTTGGGGGTGGGGAGGAGTCTGCACTCTTGTGGGATGCTCCATCCACCCCACCAATCTCAGCATTCATGAGCCACCTGGTACCTCAAGATGTGTAGAAAAACAGTTAAAGCTGTGTCTATGGCCAAATGGCTAATTCTCTGAATCAGCATTGAATCTTCAGATTCAGCTGAATCTGAAATCGGGACAGTGATCCAAATCAACAAATCTAATCCCTGTCCCCCAAAGGGGGCTGAATCTGAATTGACTATGACCCACTTAGCACACCCTTAATTTAGGTGTCCTTATGTACAGAAGAGTAAATTAAATAGTTTATCAACTATGTAACATATATAATGGTAGCTCTCTAAAAACATTCCCCTTAATCCAATTTAGAATTATTGGTTTGATATCTGGAAACAAAGTGAGAGATCTGCATTGCTTCTATGCCATCAGATGCTCCAGAGGGCATAAACAAGGCTTTGCTATTCTATTGTGCTGTGTGCCAGGATGACTACCTTGTTGTGTTTATCTAATTTACTATAATGTAACATTTTATGAGGAAAGGTTGTTAGCCTATCATCTTACCCGAAACCAGAACAACCAGCTAACTGCTTTTCATCTGGAGCCTGCCCTTTTAACTTAAGTGACCTGGGTGGCCATAGCAGGAGTTAAATACAACTCCGTCTGTTTAACTCTTATAGTCATTAAAAGACTTCTCACTGCATCAAGGTGCAGTATCAAGGGATGAAGAGGAGATACTGTACCTTTTATTATTTTATAAAAAGAAACATTTCCATATTTATATTGATGCCTTGTACTCGAGATTTATTTTGGGTTTTAGAAAGATTAAATGCCATTTGGGAACACTGTGTTTGCCACCTCAAAATGTAGTAGCTGAATACTTGAAGATAAGCTTTACAAAAGTTATTGATGATCTGGCCCTGGTAAATTCACCTTCCTCTGTTCTTATTCCTTCCACCACTTTTGCTCTGCTTCCCTATCTGTAATGTACCACTTTGAAGACAGTCGCACTATTGGAGAGTCCACACTGATATATAGATTACTATTTAAATAATGTAATATAAATGCAGATTTGGAGTCCTTAAAAATTATCACTTTAGGAGATTTGTATAATCTAGTGGTTCTCAATTTTTTGACTTAAGGCAACCTCCATAACGTCTAATAACTGAGTGGCATCCTATTTCAAAAGCCTGTTTGTTTATTACAGTGCTTACTACCTTGCACAGGGGCTGGGCAGTAGGGATAGCAGAGCCACTAATTTTTTTAAACTTTGTACTAAAACAAAATCTGCCACAAGTTAGTACCAAAGAACCATTTTTAAATTAAGAGATAAATCCCGAGCTTTGTTGGGAACAAATGTAATATTTATACCATCTACCTTGTAGTGGAAGTATACTGTTTTCCAAATTAAGATATTTTCTAACTTACCAGCAGCACCTAGAACTTATATTACAATCAGTCTATATATCAGTTTCCAAAGTGAAATCCTGATCAACTTGATCTAATATCTTACTTAAAACTTGCTCGAGGAAAAACCAGTAATGAAGAAATAAAATTTACTTTTGTAAATCTGTAACTACAATATATTTAAACATTTTAGCTAATGAATAGCTTAGCACTCTCAGTATTGAAGGGAAATCCTCTCCGAACACCAAAAAGGAATTCATCACTGTTAACATCATGTACAAGTTATCATTAGAAGTCAGATGACATCTAGTGGTAAACCACAAAGAGCACATAAATTTCAGCTGTTGTCTGAAAATACATCCCCTCTTCTTGTCTGATAAGCTTTCCTGAACTCCTCACCAAGCATGTTAACATCTTCTTGATCTTTGAGGATTCCCTGAGGTTAGAAAGGGGAAGAAACATTGAATGTTATTTAGCTACTGTAAGATTATACCAAAAGTACAAAGGTAATCCCTGACTCTCTCTCCTGTATGAGTGTCAGTCTTGGTAGTGTACTCTAGCTACACTCGTAACTTCAATAGAGAAATATCCTGCTCGCTTGAAAAAATTAACTACTGATCAGATGAGTTTCTGATATGTAGACTAATAGCATTTTGCATCAATACATTTTTGTCTGATTGTTTTATTCTGTGTAATAGGGATGTTTCCTGCCCAGGGCAGGGGTGCTGGACCTGATTATCTCACAAGGTCCCTTCCAGCCCTAAACTTCTGTGAATCTGTGTGAATCAGTGATGGCTGAGAAAAATCTGGTTTTTTGGTATTACATTACACAGCAAAGTAATATTCATCTGCATACTACATCTGATGGCAGTTCGTAAAGAGCCCAGAACAGACCTTAAACTTAAAAAACCCAAAAGGATTGCATTAAAAAGACAGTGGCTGGGTCAGTCAACATCAAGTAGTAGGAGACAATAAAAGTTCACTTACTCTAGGAAGATACCCCAATAATTTAGATGCATGTTCTTTGAGGAGTTTCTGTCTCTCTTCTTCAACAACTGCACGAATATTTTCTTGTCTTCTCTCTTCTAACTGTCTTTCTTCAAGTTCACGCTCCTACAAAAAGCAATGAAGTATTAAGTAACATTCTTCAATTTTACAGAAAGAAACTTGTACCTAATATATGAACACTAGTACGAAGTCTCTCAATGGAGCAAGCATAAGGCTTTCATGTCACTACTAGGTTTCTGCATCACTTTGCAAAGAAGTAAGTATGTCCTTGTTATGATACAGTAGATTGTTGCTTCAGTTAGTTCCTAAGGTGCCAGCCTGTCTTACCTTCTACTCTGTTATGGCTTTTGTAGAAGTAACAAAAAGGATGAGAAGATGGATACTGAGAGCAAAATACTGTTTAAATACAACTTTTAATAATTAGAAAAGAGAAATTATAAGGCATGAAAAATAAGAATTAAAAGTTACTTTGTTCCCTACTTGTTTTTTCTACTGTGAAAATCCCTCTTTAAAGATTAACACCTGAAGGTAAAATACTTTCAAAATGGGTCTAGTTTTGGCCCTACTACTATAAGCCTACAAAAGAAACAAGAAAAGGAAACAGGGATATATTCTCATTTACAGAATTATGCATGTGAATCACAGCAAAGTTTATGTATTATACTATGAAAACCAAGTCTAAAAATAGCATAATTAAATCCCATGATTCTCCATTATTTTAAGGTCAGTCCTTCTCAGTTTAAGGCGAACATTTTCCTCCCCAAAGTCTAACCTTGACTATGAGCTTGTAGAAGTACATGTTTCCCTTACCAAACACAGGGGTTAGGTTCCTGAAAGTTCCTGTAGTTGGCAAGACCAGCACGGCTGGGGGAGCGAGAGGCATGAGTAGGGCTGGGGGACCATAGGGGTACTTTCCAACTGTACCCCCTCACTTCTCTGAAGCATAGATACTCAAAACCGTGGTTGGCGAGGGAAACCTGTGCCATTAATTCAGAACTTAAAACCAGGTCTGTGTACTGTTTATAACAAGAAATAGAGCCCAGTTCCTCACTCTAGAAGTGCAAAGCCAGCTTAATAGGTAAAAAGCAAAAACATTTCTTGAAAGAGCAAGTCAGTTTGACTGCATACACACAATAAGCAGATCTACCAAGAAACCAAGCATCATTTAGAGTCAGTTTGGGCTAGGTCCACTTAGGCACCTACATCCAAAATTTAAATCCTCAAAACTCTGCTTAATTGCTTTCTACTCAGAAAGTGCGTAAAGCCCCTAAGCACCAAGTTTGTCAGTGGTGTGGTTAAGGTACTCAATGGAGAAGAGGGGTTCCAGTCTCTGTTTCAATGAATATTAAACTCTTTATGTAATACTGTATCATACTGGGAACACTCTTAGGGTAGGTGTGAGACCAGCGTTCACATCCCGACAGCCAGAGGAAGGATTTAAACTTGGTCCTTTAACATCCCAGCTGAATCCTGTAACCTATAAGAGGGCACCACCACTACCACCTAGCAGAAGGACTGACATGGATTAGGTGCTTGGCTCCAGAACTAGGCATATCATTGTAGCCCTAAGTCAAACACCTATCTTCTTGATTGGCACAGGACCTTCCTCCTCAGCATTACCTACTGGCTGGCCTCGAAGGCTTCCCACCAAGCATGCTGGTTCTTATGCATCACATGCTTCTATACTTGGATCCCCCCATGCATTACATAAAGAGCCTAGGGGCCAGGTACCTAAGTGACCACTAAGATGCCTCCACTTAGGCACTGTGTGCCCCTCACCCCAGAAGAGAGATCAAAACCAGCAGGTTAAACACATTGTTCCCCCTTAAGGGCAATCCGGATTGCCTAGATGCTAAGCAGGTGCACACCTAGCTAAGAGAAGCACGAGGCACAGGAGTGTGCCTGAAATGTCCTTACAATGTCTCACTCAGGACTGGAATAAAGGCACTTCCATCATTCTGGGATCCAGACTGCTCAGAGAGGAGATGTCTACCTAAACCAGAATGCCTATGTGACGGCAACAGCAACAGCATAAAGCACAGCACCTCCATTTGCTACTGAATACTAGGGGTGGGCAACTGCTCAGCTTTTGCCCAACAGCATGGGGCACTTGCCCTAAATTTTAAGTCCTCCTCTACTCTCCTTCCACCGCCCACCCCATCTCCCAGTTCCCAGGAGAATATCTGAACCCCAGTGGCAGCCAACCATTTTTGGCAAGCCTGTCACAAACTAGCCCTGCACCCTGAGTACTACTCTGATCCTCTTTCTTCTGCCTGCTTCCAGCCATATTGGCCACATGCCATATAGAGGTTGCTTGCACGCTACAGGTTGAATACCCCTGAACCAGGCTATGGCCTAGACTGGATAGAGACCCTTCCACTCATGCTGAAGCTAGCTCCCAGGGCAATCAACAAGTCTAGCTCGGCGGAGACAGAAGGGAGCAAACAAGTGGGCACATACCTGTAAGCAAGTGGTTATAGCACTCCCCTGGGAGGAGGGAATTCTGGGATCTGACCCCTATTTCCTAACCAATGACACTCTAATGTAAAATGTATGAACAGACCTGGTGGAGAACTAGGAACTAGAATCAAGGTTTCCTTCCTTCTCTCGCAGCAGAATGCCCTTTTTTTAAAGGACTTTGTGCTCGTCATGTTTTGCAATGAGAATACTCAGGTTCTATGCTTGTTTTCGTTACTACAGTAATAAGCATCATAGCTCAGTCCCTGGCACGGATCTTCGAGAACTCCTGGCACTCTGGTGAAGTGCCTGAAGACTGGATGAAGGCCAATGTAATGCATCTCTTCAAGAAAGGGAAGAAAGTGGATCCGGTAAATTACAGGCCAACGAGTCTGACCTCTATTCAGGGGAAGGTCTTAGAAATGATTATTCAGGAGGCCATTCTTAACAGCCTGGCCGATGGCAACATCCTGAGGGATAACCAGCACGGGTTTGTTGCAGGTAGGTCTTGCTTGACCAATCTTATTTCCTTTTACAACCAGGTGACCTATCACTTGGACAAGGGGGAAGAGATTGATGTCGTATATCTTGACTTCAAAAAAGCCTTCGATCTTGTATCCCTCGATCACCCCTTGGCAAAACTGGCCAACTGTAGCCTCCGGTCCACCACAATCCAGTGGCTGGGAAATTGGTCCATAGTTGGACCCAGAGGGTGGTGGTTGATGGAAATCAATCGTCATGATGTCCTGTGACCAGTGGAGTCCCTCAAGGCTCTGTCCTTGGACCTATATATATTATTCAACATCTTCATTAATGATGTGGACATTGGAGTCAGAAGCGGATCCTGCAGCATCCTTATAGGCTCGGCAGAGCTACTCTGGGTAGCACTACGGATGAAAGGGATTTGGGGGTCATGATTGACCACAAGATGAAGATGAGCCTTCAATGTGATGCTGCAGCTAGTAAAGTGAGCAAAACACTGGCTTGCATCCATAGATGCTTCTCAAGCAAATCCTGGGATGTCATTCTCCCATTGTGCTTGGCCTTGGTGAGGCCGCAGCTGGAGTACTATGTCGTTTTGGACTCCAGAATTCAAGAAGGATGTGGAGAAGCTTGAGAGAGTCCAGAGAAGAGCCACACGCATGATCAGAGGTCAGGAAAACACACCATATGATGAGCAGCTGAGAGCCATGAGGCTCTTCAGCCTAGAAAAGTGTAGGCTCAGGGGCGATCTGATGGGCACCTCTAAGTTTACAAGGGGTGACCACCAGGATCTGGGGGAACGTTTGTTCACCAGAGTGCCCCAAGGAACGACAAGGTCAAACAGTCAAACTCCTCCATGACCGTTTCAGGCTGGACATAAGAAAGAACTTCTTTACTGCCCGAGCCCCCAAGGTCTGGAATAGCCTGCTACCAGAGGTGGTTCAAGCACCTACATTGAACACCTTCAAGAGACATTGCGATGTTTATTTTGCTGGGATCCTATGACCCCTGCTGACTTCCTGCCCCTGGGGCAGGGGGGTGGACTCGATCTTCTGAGGTCCCTTCCAGCCCTAATGTCTATGAAATCTATGACATTAAATACTTCCAAATGCAAAATTGTATTTGGTTAATGATTTCTGTATCTCTGAGAAAAGTGCTTGACTGTATATTAAAAGGAAAGTGTTACAGCACGCAAGGTAAGAAGAGTCCTTTTGGTCACCGAAGCTTCTATTTAGTTGGATAAACAGTTAATGTTGTTATCTAGCGTAAGCAATTACAGAAAACTCTGTATACACATATAAATTCAAGCAGCACATTTCACACTACTAGAGAAATCAGATTTATTGACTGAATTCAGTTAATCACTCCTAATTTCATTTATAAAACATCTAGAATTGTTATAATTTCATTCTTGCTCTTGGGGCACATCTACACATTGCCCTATGGCAACGTTGTTACTGTGCCATGCTTTAGGACTTCCTTTTGGAAGCACTAAAGCACGGCGCAGTACCACCGTATGTGTGGCACATGGTTCTTTTTAGCTACTTCACCATAGCACTGTACTACAATGGTGGAGTGCGCTGCTATGGCAAAATAGCTACTGGTCATGCATGGACAGCTGTTTATACTACATCACCATAGCACGTTGCTACAGCAACAGCATCGTGTGTACACACCTTTGGAGTGTGAGCTTAGTAGAAGAGTATTGATGTAAGATGTATCACTGCTCTTTTACTTTTGTCAAACCACCTTAAATTTCAGAAAGGAGTTTCCCCAATTTAAACTTGCAACTTAAATACTTTGGACAAAACCACACTTTTTATTTTTTTTTTTTAGGACAGTGGTATGTTCTACCTTTCAATAAGTGCTACTAAATAAGTTAATTGAACAGCACCCTAAGTCTGTTGCTGGAAGCAATCTGCTGGCACTGACACCTGCAGAGTATACCAACCACAACAGAGTATGTAGAAGAGTAGGGTGAGTGGGAGGAGGAAAATCTCTCTTCCCCTTAGTATCTGGAAGTCAAGCAGTCCCAACAGTAAAGGGGCAGGCCACGGGAGCAGTTGAAACAGGGCAACTGCAGAGCTGGCTCAGAGAGACAGCAAACAGAAGAAGCCCCTAGACAGGTTTAGGAGCGTGGAAAGAACTAAACCCTTACTTCCAGAGCACTGTCAAGCAGAGGGGAGAAGTATCCCAGCAGGGAAAACCTGTGTTGCAGAGAGCCCCAGGAGAACACAGAGACGGTCCGGCCTCCTTAAGGTTCCTACTAGGAAACAGAACCCCTGGAAAGGGAAAGTCCTATTTGGAAACACTAAGATGGGGCTGGAACAGCCCAGGCTGTTTATAACCTCAGGGGAGGAGTCACTTGATATTACCTAAGCCCAGGTGTCTCCCCTCAATACAGGAGAGACAAGCTACAGCTGGGGACCAGAAACCAGCATTCATAGGCTGGGCATACAGGGCGGACAGCGCAAAAGGAAACAAGCAGTAGTGAGAGGGGAAAGCCTGCACTGGAGAGCAACAGAGGCCAGGGGTGAGGAATGCCCCTGCCCATATTTTTACATTTTTGTTTCTAATGGACTACAGAGGCTTCCTGGGAGTCATCCAGGAAGGTACTGAGAGCTGCTCCTAGCTATGATGTCTTAACAGCAGGAGCCTGTACTTCAGCCTAGAAGACTCTGGAGGGGGTACTGGGGTTGGAGAAGCCCCCTGTAAGGCCTATGAGCCTCTGTTACAGGCCATAACTGATTATTTTGGATTACTGGACACAGCCCTGAGGGCAGTTTTTCCTTTTTGGGAGAGAATTCTCCAATTGCCATCAAGTCATGGCAGGCAAATATTCTGAGGAGGTAGCATACCCCTTTTAGGGTGTGTGGTGGTAGCCAAGCCATATACAAAGGAACTCATCCACAGAGTACCACAAATGAGCAGAGGTCTGGGACAGTGGATCAGGATCTATATGGAGTAAGTTTGTAAACAAACAAACGTTTCCCCCCCAAGTTCATCAGGAGATGACTCCTTTCTTCCCAGCAAAACAAAAAAAAAAGCCAATCCCTTCAGTAGTAATAAGGAAAAGCAAACAGCAATCCTAACAACATACTTTAAGTACCATCTTGCCATTTTAAGAAATTTAAACTCAAACCAAAATTTAAAGGGAAAAAAGGCCCTTCTTACTCTATCTGCAAGGAACTGTTTGCGACGATCTTCAATAAGTTTTTCCACTGCTTTTCTGTGTTCAAGCTGTTTTATTCTTCGTTTCTGAGCATTCATTTGTTCTATGCGATCATCCTCTGCAAATTTGGCTAACATCTGTTGCTTGAAGGCTGCTTCTTCTTCTTGCGTGGCCTGCCGTACTATCTTCTTCAAGGCTAATTGCTCATCATAGGTTTGTCTTAACTCTAAGCGCTGTCGGATTCTCTTTTCTATTTCTACCTATGAAGACATTTCAACAAAATGCTAAATATGCTGAAAACAGTCTGGATCATTTTAGTCACCATATATAAACCAGTAATTTGTTCTTTTAGATTATATACCATAACCTTGTTTTGTAACACACATCCCAAATCAGCACAGGAACAAATACTTCAAAACTGGGAAATTTAGGTATGGGAAAAAGCTATAATTATTTTATTTATGAAGAGTATCAAACAGGATATTCCAGAATGGCACCTCAAAAATACTGTTGTTAAGAACTAGCCCTCATTATTTCACAGACGTTTTAAGGAAGCATAGTGAAATCCTAAATTTTCACCCCATTTTTATCTGTATAGCTTTAACTGTCTTAGAACAATTAGTGTAATGCAGAACACTAAGAAGACCACCATACAAAAGACCAAATTCTGACATCAGACAAATATACACAACTCCCAACAACTATAGTGGAAGATCTGTGTGCAGATCTGGCATGGAAACTTGATCCAGAAAGAATTTTTGCCTTATATTTACTGCCTGAAACAGCTACCAGCACTTACCATCTCCTTTTTTCTATCTGCCTCAGCTTGTTCTTCAAGATATAACTCTTGTCGCACTTGCTCCAGATCATCACGTTTCTGTTGCTCTCTTTCTAGATTTTGTGCGATCTGTTAGAAGAGCAATGACAGATTAAGTGACACATCCGATGCATACATTTTCCAAAATTCCCTTTTAAAATGTATTTGAATACCATGTTCTGGAGTTTTTCTTTTATTTCTTCACTCGCTCGAACTTTAGCCTTCCAACCTTCTTCTCTTTGTCGTTGCAGGTTAGCAAACTCCATGATTTTCTTATTTTCTTCTTCCATTTCCTCAGACTTCTTTCTTTGCCATTTGTCCTGTTGTATTTTGAATTCTTCTATATATCTCTGTGTTGCTCTTACTTTCTCTAACTTAAGTTGTTTTTCCCTAGAAAAGGATACAAAAATATAAGTGCTTAATTAATAATTCTATTTTGATTTTCAAATAAGCATGCTCTACACTCATTAGGAATTATATACTCCAGGCATGAAAAACCCCATGCTATTGTCTCCCTTTATTCACCCTCAGAGATAGGAAGTGGAATACACCTTAAAGATCTTCAAACTGTAAACACGTTTTTTTCAGCTGGACAAAAGTTATACACAGGTCCTCTGCAAAACCTGGGAACTAAGTATGTCCCAATGGAGGAGGGACCAGGAGAGGATTAAAGGGCCCTTTTTTGTATCAGTGGCTGAACTCTATTTTGGAGTTAGGCTTTGAAATAAATACTTAAGAAGAAATCTCCTTTTGCCTTGGTTGATGTATTCCAGACACACAGCACCCCTCCCTCCCCAAACAAACAAAAAACACCTTCTTCCCTAGCTTTTCCACAAACTGAATTACAAATGACAATCTGGCCAGACAGGCATGTCTGTCAGGGAAACGTAAGTGGCTATGTATCGTTGAAATCAGTCTTACACAGCCATTTCTGTCATTATGGGGCTGAATGAAGCACTCTATAAAAATAAGAGAGCTGGGCAAAAATAATAAAGGATGATCTAAGATGACAACAATACATAAAGGTGTGATCAGGAAAACATAAGCTTAAGTAATTTTCTGCATAAAGTTAAATTTAGCACATGCTTAAGTTAAATGTTTAGCAATTTTCTTGAATAGGAAAGTTTTCCCGAGTTGGGACATCAGTTTGAGAAACAGATATGCACATTGCTCTTACGTGACCCTATGAAAAATATTGATAACAAAAATTTAAAAACCCTAACATTTGGTCTTCTTCATAAATCTTTCGTACGATTTCATCTATCATGAGTTTCTCTTTCAGGAACTCCTCATAAGCATGCTGTTTATTTTTTTCTTGGTCCTCCAGTTGCTTCTCCAGTTCTTGCTGATAAATTATTTTCTCCTTGTATCGCCTCTGTTCTGCAGAACTTTCTTCCATTGTTACCTTCTCATGCTCTTCCTTCATCCTTTGGGCTATCTCAGCATCACGTTTCTGTTGTTAAAAACATGGTAAGATTTTTTCCTCCTCTTGCATTATGATCATGTGTAATAAAAAAAACCCCAAAACGTTTTTACAAAAAACATTAGTATAGAACCCCAAAAAAGAAATAAATGTTTTCATCCATAAAGGTGCCCTACATACGTAGAGTGCCAATTTGCGCTGAATTAATATACAGCTTAAGAACCCCTTATTTCATAAGGTGTGATAAATACCCATTCTAATCTGGATATTAGTAATTCAGTCTAGGGGTGCACCGATAGAGATTTTTGGGGCTGATATCATTAGCTGATATTTAAGGAGGCATATCGGCTGATACTGATCCGATTTCCGATACAGCTGCCTCCAGTTGGTAAGTCTGGTGTGGTGGAAGGGGGGTGGGGGTGGAGCCACAGCTCGGGGTAGGGAGGGGGCTCCCACCACTGCTGGCACCCCAGGAGGGCACAGGTAGGTCATGTGCCCCCAGATCTGCGTGGGGCAGGGCAGGCTGCAGCTGGGGTTTTGCAGGGCTCTTCTCGGTGATGGCTGGGCTTGGAACGGACACTGGCGCTGCTGGAAAGATGCTGCATCCACCTGAAATTTTCCTGCTGCTCCACTCCCAGCGCCACTGCTACCAGCCAGCCAGCAGAGAGCCCCAGCTCAATGCCCCGTGCCTCCACCCATGTGCTAGGAAGAGCCAGGGCTGCGTCAGGTGCTAGGTGGCACTGGGAGCAAAGCAGTGGTGAAATTTGGGATGGATGCAGCATCCTCCCAGCACCACCAGTGCTTGCTTCAAGCCCAGCCCCTACCGAGAAGAGCCCTGCGCAACCCCACCTGCAGCCCAGCCCATCCCACACACATCTCTTCCCTCCCCCCTCCCCTTTGCCACACCAGACTTACCAGCCAGAGGCAGATCTCCACACTGCCGGCTGTGCTCTTTGCTGCCCGAGTGCTGCGCTGTGGCTGCGCGCATCCAGTCATTTATTGGTCAAATTATTGGCTCCAATCGGGCCGATATCCAGTACTCAGTTTTCTTTATATTAGTACTGATTAGATATTGGACCAATGTATTGGTGCACTTCTAATTCAGCCCTATAAACCATCTTTAATAACTCTTTTCTATTATAGCAACAGATATCAAAAGTAAGATATTTGTGTAGAACACTGATATAACTGAAGCTACCTGTTATTTTGTCCACCTTAGTCACACATAATAATATCCTGGAGTGCTTTTTTTTAATTCTTTAAATATTCATTAGTAATAGCAAAACTATTACTACCAATGCATTTCAGTGGATAAGGAGCTATAATCATTACAATAATTACCTGCTCTAGAAAGGCACTGCAAGTGTGGTACTGTTTAGCTTTAAGTAGTGCTATGAAACACAAAGTAATTATATTACCTCAAACCATTTAATTAACTACTGTTTTAGCTGCTGCTATAAAGCAAGCTTCTTTGCTTTAGTCATGCACTATTAATCAACTTTCCATAACAAAGACAGATTTACAATAAACACTTGGACCCTTGCATGTAAGGGTATTTAAGATAAATAAGAAACTAACTTAGAAGAATTCCTCAGCTTAGTCAATACATTACAGTGTTGCAATAGCATTACAGTACAAGTACAGTGTCGAAGAACAAGATACACCTATTCCTACCTGTACGAAAGGTAAAATTCCCATTGATTTCAACAGACGTGGGAGTAGCAGGCCCATATATTTTCCATACGTCCATAATGAAATATTCTGTCCATAAACTCAATTCTTTGAAAAGTTACACAGTGGTAAATATTTACAAGCACAAACATTTGATTTATTAGTTATGCTCCATACAAGATATATGTCATTGTGTACAACAAATTTTGACTTTATTACAGAAACTAATTTGAGATTAGCAAAATTACTCCCATTGGATAAAAATAAATGTTTTAGTTACTGATGTTTACACTGTAAAAATGCAATAACATTTTCTTTAATGGCCACATAATTCCTACTAAAAGGCATTCCTCTAGCCTTCTCTTGTTCAGCTTCACGAGTGTTGACTGTTGAGTCTCTGCATGCCTCTTAGGCTACGCAGCCAGGGAGCATGTATTTCTATTTTAAGGTAGAAAACGCAATGTACCGCTAAAGCTGGCACTACTGTCAAGATGCTCTCCTTGCCAAGGATACAGAGACACACTTTCATTTAGGAGCAATATGGGAAAATAAATTGGATCAGACAAGTTTCTTCCCTTCTCTCCTAGCATGGGGTAGGCTGGTAGTTGGATGGTAATTCTCTTCCTGGAAATTTTACACTGAAGAAACAGACTGAACATAGAAATGCTAATTGGGACAGCGTGCAGAAAACTGTATTTATTTCCAGCCATCAGTGCAGGAGAGGTAGTCTCAGTTGCATACAGGGGGCTCATTTGGCAATCAGAAAACTACCTGGCATTCAACGTGTATGGTTAATTCTTTTAGTTCATCTCAGTTGCTGTTAGTGCTTTGCTATGAGCAGCACAAAACTGATTAGGTCTTATCACTTTCAGAGGTGCTATTAGATACAGAAAATTTGAATAACAATGCAAGAGCAGCCTTAATGAACTGTGAATAGCAAGGTTAGCAGGAGTACTTACATTGGTTAATTGGTGACTTTAACATTAAAGTGGGCAAGTAGACAAATGGCCAACTGGCTGCCTGCCTTACCACTGGATGCATCAGGTGACTTCTACCTTGCTATGCAGGCCTGGCAGAATATGTCATTTACCCTACATTATATCAATGAAGTTATCAGCTGTACAAACTCCTGAAGACTGTACCACTCCATAGCGGGGAAGGAAATAAATAGTTCAGGTAAAGTCATGAAGTTGGAGTGTGCTAGCAACAGAGAACCAAATTCAATATCAGCACATCACTCATAGCCTTAAATAGGTTCTCATCTGCCAGGAGCATATAAAGACTGGCAAACTGTGGATGCTGTTCTGCTTAGAGACAAAGGATCAGACAGGAAAACAGCAACTGCACGCACAAAAAATGCTCCTTTAAGATCCCAGTTCAGGAAAAAACAACTGATAATGTATTCACTTAAGCATTTAATGTACCTAAGCATGTGCTATAAAAAGCATTTTTCTGGTTTGGCACTTAAGTACATGTTCAGGCTTTTTGGAGAATTTATTTTTCACTGGAGATAGATAGATAGATACTTTTAACTCTCATTTTTGTTCAGTTATGATAGAAAAAGGTCTTCAATTTTTCTTCTAGAATCTTTTTAACACATGTTAAGTGGCACAGGCTGAATAGGACCTCTGTCTAAATACTATAGAGATCTTAAAAAATAGTTACCATTTTCTCATATTTGATAGCTTCCTTCTCAGCAATCTGGGCAGCCCTTTCTTTAGTCATGTAAGCAGATTTCAGTTTTTTTTCCAACTCTCGAAGTTCAATACTGCAAAAATCAATTTGTTTTCAATAAGAATGAAAAAAGAGTTTTAAGGATGTAACCACAGAAGAAAAATGGCACATCACAAAAACTTAAAATATCAGATCTGTGGGACTGGAGAGCTGACGTGACATTAATACTAGAAAGTAAAAAAGAGTAGGCCATTAGCTGAATTGGCATTAAAACTAAAATACCGATAAAGAATTATTTTACAATAAATTAATTTAGAATATCAATTTAAACAAGAATTGTATTTAAAATAAGACTGACAAAACTCATTTTAAAATAGCATGAATGGTAATCTACAAATCTTTATAGATGATGAACTGCTATAGTATACCATTATTACTGTGTACTGTGGATTGTTTCCATCTTGTTTATCTGTATAAAGTGTCAGGGGCATCAGCATTGACTGCTTATTAGGAAATGTAAAGGTAATGATGTAATTCAGCATGTTTATGTCAAAAATACCATGGAGAATGTGTTAATGAATATTATGTTAGTGTGCATTATTTAGGTAAAGTGTATTCTCAAAGTAAATAAGCAGGCAAATGAAGAGAATGAATGACATGTGAAACAGTGATAGAGAAAGAAAAAATGTAAAACTATAAGCAAAGTGGAAAATGAGTGATGGGAAATAATGAAGAACTTTCCAGGGAAGAAGAAAAACCTACGCTATGTGATGGAGTTGGCAAGAAAGGAGAGAGAGAAAAAGGTATGTGAAAGAAAAAGGTGTGTGGAAGATTTTAAAAACAAAGGGTAAAGTTCTTACCCTATTTAAATCAGTGACAAAATTCCCTTTGACTTGAATAAAATCCTGGTCCTCCATATGGAATACAAATTTAAATTGAGTTCTAAGTGAACAGAGACAGAAATCACTTGGGAATGGAATTATGTTGTTTTGTCCCTTTTGGAAAATGGGAGACATAGGACTTGTTGATCCCACACCAATGGAAGCTATAGTAGTCTATGGTAGATGTGAGGAAGGCATAACGGTCAAAGGATTTTTGTTTACTAGCTCA
>NW_017728911.1:16864955-16910418 GCF_001723895.1 Crocodylus porosus | reverse complement strand
TATATATATAGGTTGTTCAAACCTTTTTCATACAGAAGATAACCACCTATAATTCCAAGTGATCACTGGCAGAATAATCACTAAGCTTCTTTTCCCAACAGACATATTCAAGGATTAACCAGGTTTTCTACTTAACCCAATTTAACATTTCTGTGTAAACTGGTAGTATCTTTTAAAATCTTTCTGACCTCTTCTCAGGTCCATGTCATTTAATAATCTACTGGTATGGTTTCCCACTTGCTGCACTGTATTTTTTTTTAAACTAGCAGCTGTAAAAAAATCACTAATGCTCTGCCTGGTCATTGAACTTGGGTATCTATCATTTTTTGTCATCATTCTGGTTCATTAATCATTGAAGAAGGGTGCTTATGTTAGGAGGTAAGTTGTTAAACTTTTTTTTTTTTTTTTTAATTATCAAAAGGCACTTTTGGAGTTTGGTGGGAAATTGTAGTAATGATTTAAAAATTGCCATGTTGTTCGTTAGGCTTGATAATATTAAGGACAGAACAAAATTAGGAAGAGCAAGATTTTGTGCAGAGTATCATAGAATCGGAGGAAAATTATTGGGTCATTGTGATTTGGACAGGTTCACATTTTAACCACATTTGCATTCTCAGCCACGGTATTACTAAGAAATATGAGCATGATACCAAGGCTGCTGTGTTAAATAATACATTGTTAAAAGGGTGCTGAGCAGACTGATTGGATATGGGCTGAGATACCAGATGTTACTTACAAAAAATATTATAAATAGAACTGACACCCACACTAACCACTAAAAGTAATCATCAATTTTGTATTTCTGAAACAGATTATGGAATGGAAAGGCTTGTATAAGAGAATATTACTGTATTAGAGAAGTTAACAAGAAACAAAAAAAAACCTAGAACATGGGGACAAATTCTTCCCCTGCCATGTATGTGCAAATTTCACTGCTGTCAAAAGGTATCACACATTTGTATCCAGAGAGAGAAGATGGCTCTAAAATTCTACCCTTTCTAATGCATCAGATTTTTAGAGTATCTTTCTTGCACAGACCATTTAGAAGTCTGGGTTAAATACTAGAGATCTGTGCTGCATGCTTTCAACATTCAACCCCACATGGACACTTGTTTAAAAAAAAAAAAATCACAGCAGTATATTGAAACTAAAACTTAAAAATGGATTTGACTGCAGTCAAATCTCTTTCCCTATTCCATATACCATTTTGTTTTTCTGGCAATTCTCTTTAAGATGATCAAAAGGACAGACCAAGGAAAGAGTAGCTGTGCAGAAAAGTGCAGAAAATGGAGGAAAGGAGGATAAATAGAAAGTGTTCACTAATAATACTGGTTGAAAGGGACATTTTTGTCAAGCCCTACCCTCTACTGACTTAACTTCTTCCAGACTGGCTTCCCTGTTGGACTACACATGTCTTTTTCTGCCTCCATCTCATCTCCTGTCTCTCTCCTACTCTGGCTCCTCCAGCTCTGCTTCCTTGTTTCCTCTCTCTTATATTGTCTGTTAATTTCTGACATTTCCTTCCTGATCTAGTAACAAAACATAAGCTCCCTCTTTTTTTTTAAATCATTTCTCAAAATCCACCTCTTCCAACATTTTCTCCACCCTCCCTAATCATTCTAAAAATGTAAATTGGTTTTAAAAAAAGGCAACATGGAATATACCATTCAAAGCACCCTCACAGTCCTAATGTATTGAAACTTTTATCTCCATCCTTAAGCTGGTTAGCATCTCTCAGAGTATATTCCATGTTATAGGACCTATACAACTGCATCTGAATGAGTATTCAGTTCCAACAAAGAGAGTTACAGTCTTACTGCAGTATCAGGAAGCATAGAAATATACATTTCAGATCTCAGGAGTAAATCAGTCTTCAATATTAATGTTTCATAAATAAAAAA
This sequence comes from Crocodylus porosus, assembly GCF_001723895.1. NCBI lineage: Eukaryota > Metazoa > Chordata > Crocodylia > Crocodylidae > Crocodylus > Crocodylus porosus. The sequence goes on along the minus strand of NW_017728911.1, from coordinate 16,908,517 downwards.
AATAAGGCTTTTTTTTTTTTTTAGGAAAAATACCTGTTCTCCCTTATTTGCTGCCTCATTTTTTCATCTTTAAGCTTTTCATAGTTTAATCTTGCCAATTCATTTGCCAGTCTTTCTTCTTGCTCCAGCTGGAGGTCTCTCAGTTTTTTGTTTTCTTGTGCCTGACCAGAGCAAATAATTTCCATAACAGTTTACACACCCATTCTCTCAAGCCAATAAATAATAAGAAAAAATAAATTACAATATTTAAAAAGATTAATAAAAGATCTGGAAAGGGTATATGTTTGGGACATAATCCACATCTACCTACATACTATGAGTAGGAGGAAAATATTTACTGTGGGACAGGTTATTTCTTAACTGCCAGATATAAAGTTCCTTCCTCTGAAGCAACCAGGGCTGGCTTTAGTCTGGGATTGGAGAACAAACCACTGGTCTGATCCAGTAGAGCAACTCCTGTCTCTATATATGTTTATTTTTCAGTTGACAAGCTATTTTCTGTCTTGTATATGAGGTTTATGCTATGGTATAGGTTTGCTATACAGTACGCTATATCCATATTAGCTGGTACTATAATTGAACTAATTCTGAACTGATATACTCTTCAGTAAAAGTCATAAAATTATTGTTTGAGAAGTATGTGTCAGCTAAAGAATAAACCAAACCAATCCAACATGGATATTAAAACTGGGAACCATCTGAAAAATGAATACATTTCTTAAGCAGATGAATGATCATAACAAATACTCTGGAACAAAGTTCCACTATTAGAAAGAATGGGTTTATAAAAGGGAGTTAGATCACAGGATAACTATGGCCACCAACATAATACAACTGTGAAGATGGGGAGATGCAATTTTAGGACGATCATATGATATATTTTTAGTACGGACAAGACAAAACTACTATGGTATATGACACTGCAAGACCTTCTCTAGAGTACTGTGTACAGTTCTGATCACCCTTTTTTCAAGAAAGAAGTGTGAATTCAAACTGGAACCAGTGCAAAGACAGGCAATGAGGATAAGGTGAACAGAGACACTCTTATCAAACATGACTTAAGATCCTGGGTTCCTTTAGTTTAGGCAAAATGAAGGTTGAAAGGGGATATGGCTGCTCTCTGAACCAATCATGATGTAAACACCAGAGATGAAGAAAAGTTCTTTACAAGGTAGGACAGCAGCACTACATCAAGTGGGTATAAGCTGGCTGTGAATGTTTAGGCAGGAAAATTTTTTAAAAATTTCTAAACAATCGGAAGAGTATGGCTCCAGAAAAGCTTTCCAGGAAGAGTAGCAGGGGAAAAAAACCAAATTAGTTTTAAGATGTAGTTTATGCTCATATTATGAAAGGGACTGTATGATGGTGTTGGCAGGGATAAGTAAGAAAATGGACTTAATGACCCAGGCGGTCCTTTCTTTCCCTAAGTTCGCAAGTATGTTCACAGCTACATGCTGCGAACTGATGTAGCATTCAATACTGTTTAAAGTTAAGTAATGTATTTTTCCCAATGGCATGCTTACGTATTTTTCATTTTAATAATCCATGTCACCACAAAATACAGCAGGGGTGGTGAACCTGTAGCACACGTGTCAAGTGGCACTCCAGCATGTGGCAGACTGGGGGAGGGCATGCAGCACAGCAGCATATATGGCAGAAAGCAGAACAGATGAGACAAGGAGCCCAAGGCCAGGACGCAGAAAGTAGCGAGGAGTCCGTGGAGAAGCAGAAAGCAAAGCAGAAGTGGCAGAGGGGGGAGGGGCCGGCGGGGCTTGGTCCGCTCGGGGGAGCAGCATGGGCCACAGGGGCTCCCTACGTGTGCACCGCGCGTCAGGCAAGTTGAGGCAGCGGCGCCGCTTACACGTGTTTCAGTTCCACCCCGACCTGCCCCGCAAGCCGCAGCTGTGAGCCCGAGCCGCGCTCACCCTGCGAAGCGCCTCGTCCATGCGCCGCTCGTGCTCCTCGTCCCGCAGCAGCCGGCTCAGCCGCTTCTGTTCCGCGCGCTCCTCCGCCTCCCAGGCGGCCTGTAGCCGCGCGCTCCGCGCCAGCTGCTGCTCGTGCTCCTGCTGCAGCGCGGCAGTGCGCTGCGCGTCCCGCAGCCTCCTGTCCCCCTACACCAAAGGACACAGGAGGTGGCCTTAGGGACGTGGGCGGAAGGCACCCCTGAGACCCGCGTCTCAGACCCAACTCGCGCGGGACCACCCCACACCCCACCCGCTCACCATGCTGCATCGCCAGGGCCCGAGAGCCACGGCCGCAACCCCGCCCGCGCTGTTGCGCCCCGTCGCCTTAGTAACAAGCGGCGGCCGCAGCTTCCGGCGGAAGCCGGGTGTTCCAGCCACCTGCCCAGACCCCGCGCTCGGATTGGGAGAGCCGGCGGCCAACCCTGGCCCGGCTTCTAGGAGGTGGGCTGCCCAGGTGCTCAGCAGCCGCCTTTTCTTGGCGGGGGCGGGGCCGGGTCGGACGGCTGGTGTTAAAGATAGGTCGGGTCTAGTACCCTGCGGACCGAGCTGAAGGCGGGCAGGGCGCGGCCTCCCCGCCACCGTTACGGGGCTGCGCGCGGGGGCCGAGGGGCCGGAAGGGGTTTCCATAGCAACTGTGAACGCCCCGGCGGGGGGGTTAACCCAGCTTGACGCGGGCGGGGCTGGACCCTGCTCCCACCGCAGAAGGAGCAGGATGTGGAGGCCCAGGTCGTGCAATAACGGCCACACCGCCCCGCGGCCACTTAGAGACGCGCAGAACTGCGCGCAGCTCCCACGGAGCGCTCCCTTACAGCCCCAAGGCTCACCTTTGCCTAGGCTGATGCGAAGCTACAAGGCTGCTGCTTTCATAAACAAGCGTCCAGAGGTCCACCACAAGATACAGTTTGTACAGTATTTTATGAAGTCATTGCATGGTAAATGAAAACCCCAAATCAGCAGATCCCTTTAATACGTTTGCTTCCAAGCACCAGGATTCACAGCTTCAGGAAGCCAATGCTATCCAGGGGCAGAAAACTTGTCCAAATATTCCCACTGAGGTTGAAGCAGCAACAGAGCCTTTAAAAATAACCATCTTTCCCAAAACACTCCTGTTTTCAATTGTATTGAGTCATCATTCCTACTCACCTCACTGAACTGGAACCTAGCTGGCTGCATTTAATAAAGCTTCACCATCATTACTGGTATGCTGGACCTCTAGACAAGTAAGAGAGGCATGTTGAAGAAAACGGGACATGGGATGAGGATTTTCAGTAAAACACATTTCTCATTTGTTCAGTTAGGTTTACTAAATATAGAACAGACAATACAAAATCTAATAAGGAAATTTTAAAAAAAAGGCTAATCACTGAACCTCCATGTCACCACCTAGAGACACATGCCTCACTAATTAGCATAACTATCAAGCACCACAATTGTTAATGTGCTCTATAAGGAGTGCCAGCTTGCAGCAGTCATACATACTACACCCATCCACTTCTGCCACACGTAGACATTCCCCCTCCACTGCCCCTTCTGCACTCACCGCTTAAAAAAATGTATTTACAAAACATATTAGGAAGTTCCCTTTATAAGTGAAACTCAATGTAAAGTTAATACATGCAGAGGTTTGGACAGGAAACCTTAAAAGATTTCACAAATAAATGCAAATTTCTGTTGGCTCTATAGGTTTTTTAGGAGTTAAATAGGGTGGCACAATTGAAAATTAATTACTCATGAGGTGCTCACAGTTTTTGCATAATTGCCAATATCAGTGAATTTTCCATTGTTTCTGTACATGAAGGAGAAAGATTTTCCTGTGTAAAGCTGGAAAAAATTAGGAAGGGCAGGGGAATGCTCCTCTGACTGTATAAGTGAGGAATTTTCATCTCCTAGACTGGCTGAAGGGTTGACTGCAGAGCTGTACATAGCACTTTTCCTCTTCCTTCTCTCCCCAGATGATATTACTTTGTTCCACACTTCCTTTTTGCAGCATTCCCAGGTCAAGTCTTATATCTGAGTTTCAGCATTTTACCTATCCTCCATAGGACCCCTTCCACCAGTAAAGAAGGCAGGTGCAATTTATACTAGAGTTGTAGGGATCCCTAGTAGTGCCAGGTTGTGGAAGGTTTCCAAAGGTGAAGCCCTTTTTACTCTCCCAGCCAGAGTAAGCCTGCATAAGTACCATTACAAGAGAAAGAACAACAAAGAGTTCGCTTCTGAGAATAATATTCCAACCTAGGAAGCGATCCTTCTTTGATGTACAATGGCTACATCCTAAAAACAGGGAGATTAACATCAAACATGATTCACCTGTTTTGAGGTGAACCAACACATTCAGATAGTTTTTTGAAAACTTAGATACTTATTTGAAAATTACACATATATAAAAAAATATAGACAGCATTAGCAAACTTCTTTAAAAAATAATATTAAACTAAACTGTAAGCAGAAGTTCTCAGTCTCCTGGGAAGAAAAGAACATGGAAGAAAAATCCATTAAGATCCCCCCAAAAAATATTTTTAGGTTTCCAATCCTGGGTGTCTCATTTTATCTCACAAATTTCAGATTTGCTGTAGCACTCAATGGTAAAAACTCAAAATGTCTTCTTTTTTTTTTTTTTCAGCTGGGGAATTATTTTATCCCCACACCTTACAGCACTGTGTATTCAGAAACTCTTAATGCTCTTGTTGTTTCATCAACATAAACCACAAGGACAGTTCATTAAACATACTACATGTGCAGGTTCCTGAAGACAGTCAAATAACCTTTTACCTTCTGCAGTTAGCCACCATGTGGAACTGATAGTGAAGTACATCTGCAGAAGTCACATTAGTGCTATCTATATACTGTACGAGAAAAGAGAGTGAGTTAAATAGCCCCTCAAGATCAGTTTGATCCTAGAGCATCTGAATAATTCATAACTTTTCTCTTCATATACTTTGAAGCCTACACTGGTGAAATCAATTATTTGCAAAGAGCCATCGATTCCCCATAAGTTTAAAAAATATTGGATTGAATGGTCAAAATACAATTAGATATCATTCCCGTTATTAGAGGCATAGCGGTGCAGCACCTCCCCTGGGGCAGGTGCAGTGCCAGCTCCTGCCATGCCAATTGCAACAGTGGCTGTTTTTTTGCTCCCTTGAATGTATGAAATACAAGCTAAGTAACTACTTCATAACAATTTCTTTCTTTCCATTAATATTTTTAATTACAACTGAAACAGTTTCTTAAGTAAAAAATGCAAAGTATAGGATTCTTACCTGAGCAGAACTCCCATTAAGTTGGGCATGAACCCATCTTTTCTTTAGGTGCCAAAATGTACCTTACTTCCATTTCAAAATGGCCCCAAATTTCTTTCTTAAAGACCACAACATTTGACCTGTAAATAATTCTCTGCAAAATTCTCACTTCAACCATGAATAAATATTATCTAGATCAGTGGTTTTCAGCCTGTGGTCTGTGGACCCCCTGGGGGTCTGCGGACTATGTCTAAATCAGGGGTGGGCAAAATGTGGCCCATGGGCCAGATGTGGCCCACCAGGCTGTTCTATCAGGCCCGTGGGGCCCCTAAAAAAATTTAGAAAGTTTATTTTTATCTGCCCCTGGCTGCCTGTCATGCAACCCTCAATGGCTTGCCAAAACTCAGTATGCAGCCCTCCACCCAAAATAATTGCCTGCCCCTGGTGTAAGAGGTCCAAGAAAGATGACTACGATCAATCAAAAGTATGTGAATACCCACACTTACAATCCAAAGGGGCCCACACCTTAATTCAACATTTTTTTTTTTAAGAGTCCACAAATGAAAATCTGTTGAAAACCACTGATCTAGATAGTATAAACAAATTGAAACTGACTAATCCAACCTCTTCTATCAAGCTGAAATGGACAAAGTAAACAGTTTAACTAGGCAGGAGTACAGTTTGTTTTAAATAGTCTTTCCGTGTTATAATCTATGATCTTTTTAGAAGCACGAGCAATGAGAGTTCTATTTTAATTTAAAAAATAGAGAACCTTAAACACAGAGAAATCACCAAGGGTCAGATACTTTTTTATTTTTGGGTGGGGGAGGAGTTTAGATTCTTCTTTGAGCAGCCTGACTTGTTATAGATTATGGTCACTGACCTACATTTTACTCTTTTCTGCTAAGGTAGCATGAAATGCTGTCAGAGCCTTAAAAAAAACACATACCTAGGGTAATGTTTCATAACCACTAGCTAATTGTTGAAACATTTGTTAATGTAAACAAAGCAAAACCCAGCAGCCCTTCCCCAGCTTACTAATTTAGCCTTCCATCTCAACACCATATCCCATCTGTGCAGTTTGCATATAGTATAATACATACATTAGTAGAAAAAGAAGATTGTTGGGGAAATTAAAATTTTGCTATGAAACCCGCCCGATGATAAATAGAAGTATTAAAAAGGAAGAGGCTATTCAGTCTATTGCAGCAGTTAAAAGGGAAGGTGACAACTGAGGATCTGACAGAAATAGTTATCAAATGAAAAGGGTAAACCAGACTTGCAGCGTTACCCTCATTTCCAGGCTGCTTTAACAGATGATCATAATGCAAGACAGTGACAAATGTATTCCAGCTGAGATAAGATATGTGGGTCATGCTGAGTTTGCAACATTATAGACCACTATTGGGGATAACATGGCATCTATGTGAGGTAATTTACCTTCTTTGGATGAAAAGATAAATGTGAATTAACAGGGAAGAGTCTGAAACATCTGAACAGGGTTATTGATCTACTAAGGACCTAGATAAGTCACAGAGAAACTAATGCTTGTTTTGCTTGATGTTAATGATGGATGGGGCAGCAGATTTAGCGGCTATGGGACTATTCACTGTCAAAAGAACCCTAGCACTAAGATAGAATACAAAATCTTAATTAGTCTGCAGTAGTAAAGAAAATATGTCCCATGGTAGCATTATGCAGAAGTGGTCTTTTACTTATGAAATCATGGACTCGAGGCAAACATTGCAAGGAAATGCAGTACTGGGTGTTTCAAATTTGTTCAACAAAAAGGCAGCTGTTTCTGATGAGAAAATGTGGCTTTAATAAATACTTAGCCAGCTCCCTTGTGATGTTCAAATTGCTTGCAAGCCAGCTTTCCATATAGACAGGTTAGATACAGATAAAGAACAAAACAGGATGGAATATAAAAAATTACTTTTCTTTTTAACAATTGAAGATTTTAAAATTATCCTATGTTGTAGACTTAAAAACTTCTGTATATGTACCCCTAATACAAACGCTGAAAGAAATAGAAACATTGGGCAGAGACAGAGCATTTACTTCCATTTCTTTCAAGGTCCTTGCAGGTTTTAAATCAAATGTTACTGGTATTTGAGGTCACCAAAACATAATGATCTGCCAGAAGTAGATCAAAGTAATCTGATGTGCCTTTCTTAAAGGAGAGCAGGGATACTTTCCATTTCCCTACAGGCATCTTCTTTGTGAAAGTCTCCATGGTCTTTACAAACAGCATAGGATCAAGCCTCTTAACACCCATGAAAAGTCAGTATCATTATTCACATGTTAGGGATAATGGATGCAAGAACAAAGAGAGTAAGTGGTATGTCTGGCAAAGTCTGAGGGAAACCTGTGGTAGATGCCTGAACAGAATCCATCCCTCATGTACACCCTAATTACCAGACTATCTTTCCCCTTTGGCATGTAATGTCTGCTTCCAGCCTCCATCTCATGTTAGCAAATTTGGCTCAATCTCTTATAGCTGTGGTGTAAAAGCAGTAAACGCTGTTATTTTGCCAAATACGCAAAGATTATGGACAAACCAGTTTGAAAAGATTTGGTTCAATTTCCAACCACAGCATGGTAGATCCTGTATTTTGTGTTTACATGGACAGTTCTGAACATAAAAGAATATTTAGCTATGAATGTTTATTACTGAGTAAGTTTATAAAGCACTCGTGTATTGCTCTGAGCAGCGTAAATACATTTTGACTGAAGTAAATAGGTTTCATAGACCACAAACGTATATTATTCCACAGAAAAACTGTTCCAGTGGATGTTTTTACTTGAAGACATGTATAAAGTATGGCACTTAGGAAAAATATAAAGCATAAATATAAAATGGGGAATGACTAGGTAGGCCAGGGTGGGCAAAGTCTGGCCCACAGGCCAGATCCAGCCAGCAGTGGTCTCCGTTTCCCAGCAGCCCCTACCTGCGCAGCTGGGGCTGGTTTCCAAAGAGACCCCAGCAGCACCCGCACTGTGACAGCGCTGTGCCGGCGTTTTCATGGAAACCTGCCCCAGCAGCACTGGCAGACAGCTGTGGTGTCAGGTTCTTCCTGGTTGAGGCGGGGCTGTGCTGCAGGCAGGAGAGAGGCAGGCTCAGGTACTACTATCTGCTCAAGGCAGGCAGCAGCAGCAGTGGCAGTGCCAGTAGGAAGGGTGACTACAGGGGGCTATGGGAATTTTGGGGTGGCTATAGCTCCCACCAGGTCCCACCTAGCATCGCCCCTGCTGGGGAGTCGAGTGGGGAGCTGCTCCAGAGCTGGGCTGGGATCTTGCGGCACTGACAGTGGGGTCCGGAGCCAGGGCAGAGCTGCGATCTGCAGCCTGCTTGCCCTGCAGCTGCTGCTAGTGCCTCTGTGGAAACTGGCCCCAGCCATGTGGGCAGGTGCTGCTGGGAAATGGAGTCTGGCTGCTGGCTGGAGCTGCCATTTTGCCCAACCCTGAGCTAGGCAATGGTAGAAGAAAAATAAAAAAGATCTGTGCATTATAATACATCACATCTATGTCAATATGAGATATTGTTATAAAATAAAAAAGGAAAACCCATTTTCATTAACAGGAATGTAGTGAGAAAGAATTGGAGGCAATTATTCTGCTGTATTTAGTACTGGGAGGCCTCAGCAGGAATACTTAGTCCAGTCTGGGTATCACACAATGAAAGACGTAGACCCAGTGAAGAAACTCAAGGTTCAAAAAACCCAATCGGGCAGAAAGATTGAAAGTGTAGGAACAGGTTAGTCTGGAAAAGAGAAGATTTAGAAGAGACTAAATCTTCCAATAAGTAAAATGTCAGTACAAACAGAATGGTGATCACTTGTTTTTGTCCAGTGAGTGAAGGATCAGAAGCAACCAGCTCAGTTTGCAACAGCGACAACTTAGGTTGGGTTTTAAGGAAAAACTTTTTAAACTATAAAAGTAGTAAATAGTGGAAGAATGCCAGTACCTGGGGAAGTTCTGGGATTTTTGTCCTTGCAAGGCCTTCAGAACAGGTTAGACAAACATTTGTCAGGAAAGGCCTAGATTTACTTGATCCTGCCTTATTACAAGGGGATGGAGCAGATGATTGGTTGAGGTCCCTTCCAGCCCTGCATCCTCCAATTTGTTCAGAGTTCCAAGATTTTCCAGTCAGCACTTGCCTGAAAAGTTCTCTCTCACCTTTTCCTTGGGGTCATGCTACAAGTGCCCCTCTGGCTATTTCTGATTTTTCCTTGATATCTTTTGTGTATGCTTCTGTGGGTTTTCTACTGCTTCTTTCCCACACACATAGTTCCAAACAAGCAATACTCAGCTCCTATCATTTGCATCTTGTTCCTAAGCAAAACACTTTATCCACATATTTCAGATTTTGATTTACTTTATATTTGACATATATTTTGGAAACTGTTCCCCATTTTTTTAACCTGTCTTATTCCATAAATGAGTTTGTTTCTTGCATGTATGAATGGTTGTTGTCTCACACAAGTTTCAACTCCTACCTGATCTTCAGGATGTTTTCTTTCCCCACCAGCATTACCTTTCTCTGTATGAATTGAGTTTGAGTCAGCTTTCCCTTCAGTATCCAAATATCCATTTCCACCATTGGACCAACTCACAAACAACATTAACTGAACTACTGGTAAATAACTATATATCATAAACAAACTAACAAGCGTTCAACCCAGAGTATCACGGTCTCTCTAAACAATTGTACTTACATAGGATAAATGGTAGTATTGGGTCTGCAATATAGGATGTGGGGCAGGCTGAGCATGTGGTGCATAGGGGAGCAAATACCATCCCAGATTTGTGTGCTCACAGCAGACACAGGGCTGCAGCCTGGCCAAACCAGCATGGGCAAGAGCCACCTCCGCAGCCCAGCCGGCAGGACCTGGCACTGGAGACTGGAGCGGGATGGTGAGACTCATTGCTGCCACTAGGACGGACCTCTGTCAGCTGCACTGCCAGCAGTGCGAGAAGTAATGGCTGGGGGCGCGGGCTGCACTGTCTTCACCTCCTCCTGCCACTTGCGTGCCAGTCGTGGCTCTACCCTGTGTCATGATCTGGTTGCCACTGCCACTTCCCTTAGGCCTGAACGGCTTGAAGGGAGTGGCGGCAGCAGCCACGCCAGTGGTGGGGTAGAGCTGCGGCTAAGCATGAGAGCAGCTGGTGGCTAGAGGAAGTGAGGTCAGTATAGCCCAAGAGTGGGCAAAATGTGGCCCGGGGGCTGAATGTGGCCTGCCAGGCCATTCTATCCAGCCCATGGAGCCCCTAAAAAATTTAGAAAATTTATATTTATCTGCCCCTGGCTGCCTGTCATGCAGCCCTTGATGGCTTGCCAAACTCAGTAAGCAGTCCTCTGCCCGAAATAACTGCCTACCCCTGGTGTAGCCCCTCCCCCCACACCCATTACTCCTCATGCTGCTAGCACTGTGGGTGGTGTGGGGGTCCTGGTGGTGGCAGCAGCAATGAGTCTTGCCACTCTGCTTTGCCTTCTCATGCTGGGTCCTGCCACTGGGCTGCGGAGGCAGCTCCTGCCCCTGCCAGTCTGGTTTGGCTGCTGTCCTATGCCCTTTGTGGGTATACAAAACTGGGGGGGTACATGCCACCCCATTCCCTTCCAATGCATCACCTGTGCCTGCCACCTCCTCCCTCCAATGTGTCACTATGCCTCTCCCCACCCCATAGAATTACCTGTGAGGAAATGCAGGAGCTGCTCTCCATGCTGCCTGGCTGCCATGTGCACATGCGCAAAGGAAACTCATGGTTTCCCACATTTTTCCACTTTAAAGGAGAATCCATTTTTTAAGTTCGTTCATGACCCTTTCATATATTCTTGCAACCCACTTTTGGGTCACAACCCATGGGTTGAGAAATGGTGTCTTAGATAGACTACTAGCAGCCTCAGTCATGATCAATAGCTTCAGCTATGCAACATCTCTAATAGACCCTGATGTTGAGATCTATGGACACAATAACTATGTGCACACAATGTGTAGCTCACCATTTTCACATGCCTCTGAATAATTATCCCTTACTGCATTCTTTGTGAGATATATTCTTAGGCTCTATAAAGGTACTGACTTAATACTGGGGTATGTTCTACATCAAAGCAGAGGAGGCATTAGCACATCAAATTCTCTCAAAACTGGGAAATGACTTCTTAGCTTGAAAAATTATCTTACGGCCTGGTAATGAGTATGAGCAGAGGAGGAGGAATTAGATTGATAGGGGTAGGATGAGTGTCCAAGGAACTGACTGCAGAGACAACCATAAAGAAGGGAGAACAATATGAAACTGATCCGATTCGAGACTGATCTGAGACTTGTCCACATTTTTGCTTCTTATAACAATGCCAAATTTGATATGAACGCCTCTCAAGTAGGAACTGGTCTGAAATCACCAGTGTATTTTGGCTGTAATATATTGAAGTAGGTAGTCATCATTTTTTTAAATCACTGTGTCTCTGCAGGGTGTTCAAATAGAACACAGCAGTGAAAGATTTTTCATCTCTTAATAAATCTCCCTCCCCTGCCCCCCTGTTCAGTCCAAGAATGCCAACACGCTATATATGTCATTGATCCAGTACACACGTGTAAGATAACAACTTACCCATCTTCATCTTCGGTAAAATGCCCAAGAACTTCCCAGGCACTCATACTATTTCTACACTGCAAACACACTGAGGGCTCGGCTGCCTGGCACAGTACATGCTTCCTGGCTTCATGCCTCAGGACTGTCTCTGTCATTATCTTGGTACAATGCCACCAGGAGCAAAGTTATGCTAATTCTAGGAACTTCTGAAAAGTCAGCATTAGCTAGAAGTCCAGGATCCATGAATTGCTCAGCTCACTTGTAAATCAGAAAGGCTACCAATGCCAGATTACTATAGTCACTTCTGCCCTACGACACAGCAGCTGTTGTACTGGCAGCCATGGCACAACATCAGAATCCTGAGCAGTTAATACATGCTGTCACAGAGAACTTTAATTTTCAGGTGACTGCTGCCTGGTGCGTTTAAATTAAACTCATAGAATTCACTTCAATCTGAGGTCTAAGTGTAAGCACCCACAGATGTTTCCTTTTTACCCCCCTTCCTGTTTTGTTCATGAGTAAGTGGGAAAGGATATATTGCAGCTATTTAATAACCATGAAATATAAAATTGTGGGTTATGCTTTTTTCCCTACTTGAGTACAGAAGGTATAGGTCTCATACTTTTTAACTCCAGCAAACAAGTTGGAACCAGGAATGCCTAGAAATGAGTAGAAATAAAACCTGTAATACACTGCAAAGCATAATCATTTTACACAAGAGCTGTACATAATTGAAAAAATGTAGAACTCCAAAACAGAGACCTGGGAGGAAGGGAAGATGAAACTTTTTTTTTTTAATTTAAGAGTTCAGTGACAGGATATTTAAAAAACAAATTGTAATCATCTCTCAGCTACAGTTAGCTCCCCGCCCCTAATTAAGGAAAGGGTAATTCAAAGGTTGGAATAAAAAACAGATCAATTTCTCATCCCCAGCAGGAGTTAAGAGTGTTCCTTCCCTCGGAGCTCTCAGCATGGACTTGCCAGTCAGTCAGTCATGGGATATCCCAATAGCAAATCCCAAAGTGGTAAACAACCTGTTACCCAGCTCAGCATTAGGACATCTGGAGGACTCCCTCAGCATGCTTAGCAGAGTCCCCAGATGTTTTATTCAGCAGCCTCTGAAGAATGGAACAGTGTGGAATGGTTAATGATGCATCGTTCCATGGCTGCTAAGAGTCTTCAGCTTCAGTAACTGAATTGCCTCTGCAGCTATGGAAAACATTTTGGACTGGAACAAGCGCATAGCAAATCACTTATTAGGAATCTAAGAGACATATTATCTAACTGATTAATTCTTTCACAGTTAAGATTCATTTATTCCCAATTGCAAGTGAGTTCTGATTATTATTATTCTTTAACACTGAATTATGTTTGCACTCAGAGGCCTCAGTCAGGAAAGAGGCTATACTGTAACGGACATTATGCAGACACAATTAAAGACATGGTCTTTTGTGTCTATATTTCACCTATTTACTTTACGTGATTTACCATTTAATTACATGGCACAAGTTATGTCTGTTGGAAAGAGGGAGAGAGTGCATGTGCACATCTAAGTATGTGCATGTGTGTGTATTCTTCTGCTGTGATCACACAATTGCTGATTTTATGAAGCAGACAGCAACACATTTCATTCATTCTGATTTCAAGACCAAGGCTTAAATGCATGCAACAATGAGATAATCATAACCAAATGTCTTCATTATGGACCATTCAATCTGTTCTGCCTGTTTCCTTGAAATGTCATCCAGAAAATGACATATGAAAAGTCTTCCAGACTATGAGCTGAATTAAAAAATAAAGTAAAAATAAGATTTTTCAGTAAGAAATAATTTGCTTTTCCACTGATACGTTAAGATATGTTCTTGCATGAATTTAGAAGCCACACACATGTATTTACTGTAATGCTTAACTGCACAATTTTGACAGTGGGCTTCTTGTTTAACAAGAATTATAAAGGTTAATACTTTGTAAAATAAACAATTACACTGAAATGATATTTCTATGATTTAGAAATTAAACCAAAACTAATCTAATTTTCTACAGCTGGACACCACCTGCAGAGTACTGTTTAAGTACTTTGAACATTATGCACTTATCTTTTAAATATTGATAATGCCATTTTTCATTTATGTGACATGAACTCCCACAGGGAATAATTATGCTAATAAACCTTAATGATTCTTGCAAATAAATGATCAAACAAAATTGCTACTGTTGATTTATATTAATGGATGCCTTTAGGAGGAGATTTGTCAGGATGTGCTGCTGCTTGAATCCCAATTCATCTTATTTAGCAGAAGAATGTACATAGTTTGTTAAATAGATTAAGTGTTTAAAGTATAATGTGTTCATGGAGTTTCTACAGTTCATAATGTTTATGCATTATCATCTTGCCTAATGGCAATTCTGCATTAAATGGTTTCTTTATATATAAACTTATCTTCAGTCCTTTCCCCCCCTTTCACAGCCCCTTGTGGCTAAAAAGGTCCTAATTTCAAAAACTTCTTAACTTTTGTATCTGTGTTTCTGAGAGCTCTTACCAATGCCTTAGTAACCCAGAGATGAACTAGTAAAACACCACAGAAGTAAAGCATATTTTGCTTTACTGTTTTAGTGGACCAACAGGCACACTGCTATTAACAATAGTTTTCCAATCCACACATCCAGAAAAACCCTGGGTACTGCTTCCAAAGCAAAGTACTTGAAATTCAGTGGACCAGGGATTATCATAATACGAGTGCCCAGTGAGCTAGGTCAGTTTCCACTCTTTCTGATGTAGTGGGAAGTCACAGTTCTCTGTCTAAACTTTTAACATTTGAATCAAATTTTCTCAGAAAACTCCTTTTTATATTTTCAGTAGTAAGAATGAATATGAAGGCAATACTAGTATAGTACCTTTGCTCCCTCAGTCAATGTATGTATGACTGCTAACCTTACTGCTAAGCGGGGTGTGAGAGAAGCAGTTCTAAGTTCTTTTGGGGTATAATCAGATAATAAACTTTAAGGTCATAGACCTGTAACCTGAGAAGAACTGGAAAGAGATGAAAGCACGTGCTTAAATCTTTGCCTGTTCCATAAAGTGATTATGCACATGCTTGAGCTCTTGGTCAGATTCAGGTAGCCAAGGGAGATTCTGTCACATGAATAGCTACATAAAAATTCACCTGTCAGAGTTAAAATAATTCTACCCACTGTTTCCAAGTTAGCTTTGTGAAAATTAGCTATTTCAGTGACTAAGAGCAGAATGGGGGCTACAATTACATGCTTTTGCCTTTGAGACAACCAAATAATTTGCTTGAGAAACCACTTAATTATTAGTATTTCTAATTATCATATTTTCATGATTTTCCAATTTTACCTTGGTGTATAAAGTTGGTCAGAAAAAATTAAAAAATCCAAAGTTTCACAAAAAAAATCCTGAAAAATTGTCCACTGGAATATTTCCCCATATTGTAACCAGCTCCCATGAACATGAAGCAGCATATGATGTTAAGTCCACAATGGGTTGGTATTTTGAAGCAGAATAGCAGTGAGGAGGTTTTGAGACAAATTGAATGACACTGCATTATGAGAGCCTGTTGAGGCATCATGACTTTCTAGCTTAAAAGTCTGCCCTGTGAGACGAACTGAAAGGTAACTGTGATACAAGTCAGCGGGACCATGCCTGCATGGTGATATCAACAGCTTGAGCGCTGAGCTGTACCATTCTGATAATGTCAGAAAATCCAAAATCCAATTCATTTAGCAAAAGTGAACTGTCTTGGAAATATCTCAGATAAGAAAATGTTTCTAACAAACCATGGCTCTGCTCATGCAGATCCTGAACTTAATTCTTAAAAGCCTGAATTCTGTAGGTAGATAATCCAAATAGTCAACTTCATCTCAGTGTACTAGAACTCTAAAGCATTTCTGGTGAGTTCTCTGATTGAGAAGTGTCAACCCAGCATACATCAGGTGAATTTCCCTGGAAGCAAAACAACTTCAACGGAAACAATGTTGCTATTCCAGTGGGACCCCCTACCTATGTACAGAATGCTGCCCATGAGACTGTCTGATTATCTTTGTGTCCACAAGAAACTGAAGAGTTAGCATTGAGGTTGACAGGTAGAACAAAATAGGATGCTGTCCAGACCACATTGCTGAGTCAACATTGTTGCCCAGGGGCCAGCAAAGGTTGAGGAATTATGTTCTATTCTTTTTTCTCTCCAGGACCACGTGGATGCATGTGTACATGCAATATGACATATATAGATGCATGTTATTTTTATCTAAGCAAAATTCATCAATAACTTAAGATGCATTCCTGACTTTCTGGATTTAGATAACGCATATCTAATTCACTGATGAGCATCTGAGATCCCTTGGTAAAATCCTGACTCCTTTAAAGTTAGTGTAAGTTTTCCTGTAGACTACAGTGGGCCTCTAAATTTATCCATATTTTTTTCCCCTTTTTCTACCTTTTACTCTCAAAACATTACCTTCCCCTTTAATTTTTCAACATTATATACATGTTTCAAATCTACTGAACTGTGCATCATAGATGCAATTGAAAGTCACAATGGCTAGGGACAGAAGTCACACATAAACTGCTTTAAAACCTGTAACAGAACGTAAGTTCAGTGTACATAAGCCAGTTTCAAAATTCCCAGAACTGGTTTAAGATAGCCCTGGCTGAATGTAGCATCAGACTTAACTGATTTGGGTCAAACAGGTTTATGGAACTTCTGTCCCAGACCCCCTCCTGGTTTAAGTTAGAGTCCACCAGCATCCCAGCATGCTTTTCAGCCCTGGGTTGGGCTGTCTTCTTCTCCAGATAGAAGGGCTGGCCCTGTCCCTCTTCTCTCTAGCCAGAGCTCCGGCTGGCTGAGAAGGGGGTAGGGGGTTGCAGCTGGGAGACAGCAGCATCTGCCTGGCTTTCCCCTCCCCCCCGCCTTGCTTGCTGCTCAAGCAGGGATCCCCCCTCTCCCACAGCAGGGACCCCAGTGGCATGGATCCCAGCCGGCATCTTGGCACGCCACCCCCATGCTAGCTAATGCTGAAAGGTGTCTGTGTGTGTGTCTCCAATTTCACTGGAACAAAGGCTGACAGGACAGTGCCCACTTAGGGCTTTTTGGAACTAATCAGTAGGTCAGTTGGTAATGTGCCTCCATTCCTTCTTTGGAAAAAGCTGTTTAAGAGCTTGAGCTAATGGGAGAGGCTTTGTTTTCTTGATGGGCTGATAAGCTGCCTGCTGGCTTGCTTGCTTTAAAGGCTGCAATCTATCATTGTTCAAGAAGGGGGAGAGAGAGGTGTGAGAAATGAACTGGTTTGAAATGTATGTGACCTGTGTGCCAATTTGCTACAGACTGCATGAAGCAGCAGGAAGGAGATTGAAAAGCTCAGTATCATCAACAAATGCATGCAGTCCACACAAGCAGTCCTCCCTCCCCCCATCACTTTGCCTACCTGGGGTCTGGCAACACTCCCATTCCTTAAGCAGCAAGTGGGTGTGATGGGGGAGGTAAAGCCGACCGAGGGCTGCTTCCCCCCTCCCCCTCCAGGCACTTCCTGGCTGGGGACTATGCAGGCCACAGTGGGGGTTTAAACACCTCCATAATCATAGTGCACTGTTGGGTCCTGGCCAAACCCTATCCTCAGCTCAGCATGGTGGAAGGGAAGGGAGAGCTCACTCTAGCACCTCTTAGCTTCTAACCTGAGCCACTGTAGGCACGTGCCTGTATTTCTTGATTCAAAAGTGAATGTCGATCCACTTGCAAATCAGCTCAAGCTCTGCAGGTTAGACTAAACTGCAAAGATTTAATCAATTCATGCTCAGGCTTTTTGAATGTCTGTCCCTAGCCATCAACTCTGTTTAACAGGGCTGTTCACAGACAAGAGGATTCAACTCTATCCTTTCTTTTCCTGCCCCATCTTACAAGGCTGATATTTTCTCACTGTCCCACAGCCTCTTGTTTTCTCAAGTTCTTTGTCAGGCATTCTTGGTTCCTGGCCCTGGTTTATTCTTGTTATGAAGATTGTTCCAGGTCAGCTTCGCTTCATTTGCAAAAGAGAACATTTCTGCCTGTGTCTTGCTGCATGCTAAGTCACTCTAATTTTGTGGTTCAAAGATAGGTCTTTCATCAGGCATATTCGTGTTCTGAACTCTCTCTAGGCTCTTCATGCTTGCAGAATGAGTAAAAAATGAAAGTTAAACTGATTTCTGGAAAGTGAAGAGTGACCTCCCTTCCAGATGCAACTTATTTCAGCTAAACTAGGCCTCCAACTCACCATCTGCCCTTATGAAAGAGGTGTAAATAAAATGAACCATTTCTTTAGCGTTATATAATGAGTGGAAGCTGAGAGAACTGGTCTGGGCCCCTTCCTAATAGAGCAATAGGAAAAGACAAAGAAGGTGCAGGAGTAGGCAACTGGAGCAGGCAGTCTCCCCACACATACTGGCAATAGACCTGCTGTCTAATGAACCTTTTCTACTTGGAGTCTTGGTTTATGACAGATTTTGAAGTCCAAGCACTGGAAGAGTCCTCCATTTAAACAATGAGATGCATTTTACCCAAGCTGTCATCACTCCACAGATAAGTGCAGACTATTCTTCTTAAAACAGAATGTGGGGGCCAGCTTGGCCAGGCTGTTAGTCTCTAGATTGACTTTGTAGTGGCTGCTTCTACACAGCCCTCTGCCCTCATCTCTCAGAGCAAAATTACAACCCTACTCGATCATGTGCATGTAGATACAGCAGGTAAGCAGACCCTGTTTCTTTGACAGTGAAACTTACAATGTAGCAGTCAGTTACATCCTCAGATATGCCTCTGTTGGCTGCTTTCTGATCTAACACAACTTCAGGAAGCTTCTTGTTTACTTAAAATACCATCACTTGTTAACTTTGGAGGTGAATTTCCAGTCACACCATCTGGTCAGGCATATGCTTTTATATGTTGCAGGCATCACTGTTTACCTTTACTCAATCCTTACCAGTCTGCACAGATGATAATAGTTCAACAACAGTTCAGGCACAATTTGCTTTACATATAGATAAGAAAATATTAATGGTTAATATTTGTCTTTTTTTGACTGCATATAAACCATGATGTCAACTACATAATGCCCATGATTGCTGAGGGCTTGCAGAATGAATTGTGACTGTTTTTGATATTCAAATCGTTTTAACCTGACCTTTTAAATGACTTCATGCTCTCTACATCACCATGGACTTTTGACACCTGACTTTTCACTGACACCTTGTGACAAGGGTGACTTCCAAGCCATGTGTTAGCACTAACACACCCCTGTGTCTGGGCAAACCGCCCGCACTGCACACCTGTTATGCCTTGTTGTTATCTAATTAAGATGTTAAGTAGGCGGGAGGCTGCCCTTCGAATACCCCAGTTGTAATGGGATAGTGTTTACACGCTCCAACCATCCCTTATGTGTCCCATGCTTCACAGATGTTTCCTCCAGTGGTTTGCACTGGGTTCTTCTTTCAGTCAGACAAACATACAAAACACAAACACACAGCGCCCCTGACCCCACATATTGGGCTCCTAGCCCTTGATTCCCCTCACTGGGGCTGCTCTGTCACACTATGCACAAAATAAACTTATCACTATGGTGACTGCAAAACTATAGCTGACTTGAGAGGAATATTTTCATAGAAGAGGCTCCCCAATTTGTTGGTAAAACATAGCTTCCTATGGCACCAATCTACAAATATGTATTTTATATCCAGATGGATGGGAGGGAAAAAGAAAGAGGCATTTCTTCTAACTTTCTGAATTTCCCAACTCGCTGAACATTCCATGAAATGTCCTGGGAATATCCTGGAAGTATCAGGATTGGTAGAAATACTAGCAAGTTAGTGGCCACTTAACCGGATTATTCAATACCTTTATGGCAGAAAACATATTGTCGCCACCACTACTATTACCCACTGAAATCAGATCAATTTATAAGTAAGGGATATGCTGGTGACACAGTGAAGTCTGCTATAAATTAACATGCATCATCCTGTGAGCTATGGAGTCATAACTATAGATGGTTTAAATTTATAAGTTTTCAACCAAAAGATCACGTTTCCATTTTTACCCATTCCAGTTACATTTGTAGAGAAGTGACAAACATATTTTCTAAGCAAAATTTTCTAGAGAATGTAAGACTTCATTAAAAAAACCAAAAGTTTCTAAGGCTTTGGTTTTGAAGGTGTACTTCTATATATGGATAACTACACTAATTAGGGTGTGTGAATGCGAAGTAGTGGGATAATATGCATTTCATGATAATTTAAATAAAAATGTACATGGTTAACTTTTTGATAGACCTTTGCAAGATATATTTTTCAGTATTGATGCCTTGAATGTAAGCAGTTACATTGATCTTATATTTCAAATAAACTTAATCTACAATCAACTTGAAAACGTAAAGATATTGTATCATATCAAATAATTATAATACTGTTTGGATGGAACAACTGAACCTCATCCCACCTCAACAGAGAAAAAATGAGGAAAGTCATTATTAAAATACAGGTTCCCCTCAATTTATGCTGTGCGTGTTCCTGGAGAATGGCGCATAAATTAAATTTGCATAAAATGAACCCACTTTACAATGTAACAAATAGGGATAGGTTCCCATGGTGGCGATGGAGGGAGTGAGGCTGGGACTAGGAAAGGGGTGTGGGGAGAGGTGCCGCTCACACGGCTAAACAAGGCAGCAAAGCAGAGGGAACAGAGTGGCACTCACCACCACCCCGGCTGCAGTGGCCCCAAGAGTGGCCAGCGCCAGCTGTCTGCAGCTGCTGGGCTACACTGTGCTCCACCTGTCCCCACTACCTCTGCTTCTGAGCTGTGCCATGCCCTGGTGCAGGCAGCTGGTGTTGGCTGCTTCTGGGGCTGCTGCACCCAGGACTGGGGTGAGTGCTGCACCCCGCACTGCCTGGGGCTCTGCTCATCTGCACTCACCCCAGCCCGTGCTGGAGCAGTCCCAGGGGCAGCCAACACCAGCTGTCTGCACCACGGCACAGTGCAGCCCAGGAGCTGGAGTGTGGCTGCAGGAGCCCAATGGCTGCAGGCAGCTGGTGCTGCCTCCTCCTGAGGACACTGTAGCTGGGGTGAGTGGGGCCATGGCCCTTTACCCTCCCCACCACAGACTTACCTGCTTGGGTGGGGGGCATGTCTATGTTGATCACATAAGAATGAATTTACCTTGCATATAACAAATTATGGGTCTAAATATGCTCATCACATAAGAGCAAATTTGCATATATTTAAGAACCCACATAAATTGAGGAAAACCTGTATTCACCTCCTTCACAATGACTTCTCCTGAAATATCCTACAGCTTACCTTTATTCATCCATTTAGACATCCCTCATGTTCTTCTCAGACAACACCTACTCTTTCGTAAGGGCCTGAGAAGTCCACCACTGTAGTTCCTCCCAGTCTCTTTGCTGCTTCTCTCATGTTCAAGAGTTTAGACACCCATGTCCCTGCAGTGACCAAAGAGACTGGTCCCATGATTTTCTCTCCTCCCACTTTGACTCCCTAACTTCTTTATCTTACCTAGATCTCTTCCATCTGTCAAAGATCAAAGTCTTTGATTTCAGATGCCGATGGCAAAAGGTCAGATGACAAAAGGTCAGAGGCTAACACAACAAACTCTGTGGTTGTAATTTACCAGTACCACCCAAGTAAAAATAACCCCCCTTTTTAATGAAACCTGAGCAAACAAAGAAAGCACAAGTGCCAACTCATTATTTATAATTGGCGTATAGTAATTGGTCACCTGTGTCAAATAAAACTTTGAAGGAACTTCCGCCCAAAGCAGAGAACTGCGTATACACTCAAGAACAGATCGTGCATGAATATTTCTCTCCGCCTACGTTACCTTTCTGGCATATCCCCGTTTATCTCTCTGTCTCTGGTGTTATCTTTCTTATCAAGAGCTCTTGGTAATTTACAGACTGCAATGGCTTATATGAATCGCTCGGAAGCAACTGTCTTACCCACCCTGTAAATGCTGGGTAACATGATATCTGCATGCTGTAACTGAATAAATCAGTCAGCTCCTCTGCCTACGCTCCAGTACATCAGAAGTGTAAGTAAAATAAATCTTTTGTGAAACCATCACGCTGTGTTTAAATCATACTGACTCCTGCTCACCGTTATCACCCACCTGCCCGGTCATAAATCCCCCTCCTCACACCAAGCCAGTCGTGCCGATCCAGGCTTGCAGGTCAAGGGTGCACCGGCATTATGGGGCGTGACACCATCCACATACAGACTAGAGACAGTCAGACCTAACATGCTAATTTCCTGGCTCAGTCAGGTTGCTGTAAAGCACAAAGCCTGGCTTCAACAAAGAATGGACCCAATCCAAACCTAAGAAAGGATTGAGAAGGAAAGGACTGACTCATTCCTCTGAAAGTGGGGCAGGGGCTTCAAAACAAATTGAAAGCACTTGAAACGTTTTGAAACTTTCAAAACGTTTCAAGGTTTGAAACAGCCAGGTGGCCAGAGGCGGGGGAGAGCCAGGGCTGCACTCTGCCTCCTGCTGCTGGGCTGAGCTCCGTGGGAGGGCAGTGCTGCTCACAGTGGAGCCCTGGCTCTCCCCGCCTCCCGCCACTGGGCTGCACTCCGATTGGCTCTGCCAGCCCCACAGAGCTTACCCTGGTGACAGGAGGCAGGAGAGAGCCACTGGCCAGGGCTGCTCTCAGAGCAGCTCTGCCACTGGCTGAGCTCCACGGGGCTGGTGGAGCCACTCAGTGTGCGGCCTGGCAGTGGGGAGAGCCAGGGCTGCGCTCCAAGCAGCTCTGCCAGCCCCACGGAGCTCAACTTGCCCTCCCAGCACTGCCAGACTCCTCCTGGGGGCGTGTGGCCCCAGATCTGTGTGCGGGATGCAAGGAGGCTGCCGCTGCCATTGGGGCCAGTGGCAGCACCAGTCTTCCTGGCACTAGATGTGGGCTGCACCCAGCGCTGGTCCCAGGCGGCACCGGCAGCCTCCCGTCATCTTGAGCGCAGATCTAGGGGCCTGAACCCCTGGGAAGAGTCCAGCACCGTCCCACAGCCCTCCTGGGGGTGCGGGATGACAGGAGACTGCTGCTGCCACCAAGTGACACGTGTTTTGCTTGTCAGCACATGGAGGTAGTTTCCTAGAAACCCCTGCACCTATCTCTTTGAAACTTAGCAGGATTCATGCCCTCAGAAGAAGCTACTATCCCTGCAGTTTTCATCAGGCAAGAAATGACAAAGTTATAGGCATTTCATGATTCCCCATTATAGCTTATGGACAAAAAGTCAAAACACGTTGAATCAGCAAAACAGTTTCAACGAAACAAAACAGTGCTCTGAAACTAAATGACAAATTGAAATACTGTCCCTTCAAAAGGGTGACTCAGAAAGCACATTTTCATTTCAGAAACAAACAGGCTGAACATCAAAGGCTGAGATCAGTTTAAGTTTCTGGAGTACCAGTGAAATCAGGAGGCTCCAGAACCGTTGAACATCTACAGAGATCTTGTTGGTCATCTGAAGCTAGCTCCTGTTTTAATTGTAGTCTTATAGTAAAATAAAACAAAAATAAATACTTGTCTAGCACTACTATTCCATGCCAGCAACTGCTGCAGTGATAGAGGATATGTCCATAAGATACTACTGCATTCATAAATGGCCACACTGTGAAAGAGTTTAGGAGTCCCTGAACAACTGTCCTGTAGCATCCATTTTGCTGGCAAGTACTAGTATGGCATTTACTGAATGCATTCTTGTCCTACATTTATAACAACTAATTTGTAATTTTTTATTCCTGTCTGTAGGAAAAAGCATCTTCTAGTTCTAACTCTGTGTTAGTGATTGTACCGATTCCATTCCGTTGAGGGAGTTTGTAGCTTCTCATCTATTTAGCTTCAAAAGTGTTGTTCTCTGTCACGTGCTTTGCTAATAGGCCATTTATCAGGATGAAGGGTACTCTCCAGAGACAGCAGACAGCAGGACAGGCCAAGCCTGAGTGACAGTCTGTCCAGCAGAGATTGACTTTAATGAAGCATAGAATAAACAGGAAGATTAAGAGGGTGCAAAAATCAGTGACAAGTTTTGAGTTTGCCTCACTGTAGGAAATAGGCAGCTCACTGCGCAGCTTAGATCTGTCTTTGGGTTACAAATGCTGTACATCTGCTTCATTGTTAATGATTACCTACAATACAAATAACCCCTACAAATATTTCACAAGAAAATTTTCCCTTTGATCCTCACACCCCAAAGGCCACATAACTGTCACCGTGTACCTCATTTTAAATCACAGGGATGCAGGTATTTCATCCAAATAATTTGTTGTGAGAGGATGATCTGCACATTCAGAAAAAGAACAAAACTCTTTAATATTCATTATGGAGTTGCTTCCCCCTGCAGTAGTCTTCATCAGCACAGCAGAACAGTTTGGTAACTATCAAGATGCACAAAGTTTGACTTCAGCTCTTCCAAGCTGTTGACAAATACTACCTCTCAGATCTACATTGTGGCTTTTACCCACCAGGGGTCTCTACAGTACATACTGTGCCTGTTTCACATTGAGATTTTCCATCATATCAATACGAGTTTCCCTGGCAAAAGGAATGCAGAACATTACATTGATCAAGTGAGGCCAAGAGCTGGCTGATGATACAGAATGAGCCAAGTTATTGGCTTGGAGTCACATTATCAAACCAAATCTAACAAGTTTGCAGAATCTGCCAGAAACTTGCTGGGCAAAGGATTGTGTTAATATAGATTCTTATGGCTTGCCTCTGGGTTATTGCCTTGCCTTGTTAAAAAAAGTGTGTTGTTGGCAAGGCAGTGAAGGAATTCTAATATTTTCTAGCCCATAAAGACACCTGAGTATATTCCAGAGCATATGGGATGCTCTGTTTCCATTTAAATCAGAGGGAGTTTTTGCATTTGTTTCTATGACAGTAGAATTTGGCTAGTCCTGAAGACTTCTGAAAACCTGTTAGGCTGTCATTCCTACAAGACAGAGAGGGGTACTAAAATGCAAAAAATATCTTGCTGTTAAATTCTCAAAAAGATAATGCACCAGCACTATACCCCTTTCTGCCCCCCACCACAAAGACTTTACCTGGTCCAGTTTCTCTCACAGTAGTGCCTGTTTTCCACTAGCGTTCTACAACAGAGATTTATGTATAATAGTAGTTATCCCCTTGGAAAGACACTTTTTTGGGGGCAGTAAGGGCAAAACCTTTGCAAGGGGAAGGGGAATTCTATATTAATGAAGAACTAAGCATTATAAAAATGTAGTATTTGACACTTTAAGATCCCAAACTATTTTTCTGCATTACAATTCTGCATTCTCAACAGTTGATGGCACCAGAATTCAATCTGAGAGCACTTCCAATTAACTATACACCTTGTGATAACAGATACAGTACTTGAGTAAATGCATTTAAACAGATGTACTGAAATGTTTTTACTTTAATATGATAAAACAGACAAATTTAAGCAAAGGCTGGGTGTTCTTTGTTAAAGGAAGTCATCTTATTGTTCCATGTCTTGAGCCCAAATTCATCACTGTTAAAACAACTACTTCTAAATTTAAAAAGTGTGTGTAGCCAAATGACAGATCCTTAACCCGGTGCTTATTTTCAGGACTACTGCAGAGACTTACAGCTTTCCTCATACTGAGTCAGTGTGCTCTACAGTTTTGTCAGTGGAGGCCCAATCCTACATGTTACGGAGAAGCAAGTAAGTGTTCTTTTGTACTGACATGCACTGTAGGATCAGGGTCATGGAATAAACATGGTAAGATTGAAAGCCTATTAACTACCTAATAATCATGGTCTGGAACCAACAACATGATAGCTGATAGCAATCAGAAACAAATTAGTATTTAAAGACATTTTTCCCCAATATCATCTCATAGATGATTTAATGAGCTCCTTGCTTTATCTCTGCTCATCCCTTTGGTTCACACACAGATAACTGGGCTAGCACTGAATAGGTTTTTTTGGATCTAAATATTCAGTGCTTTAATCAGAAATATATTTTTGCTCTTATATCTTCTCAAGTTTAAGGTTGTTGTTCCTTTAATTTGTATTTAGGATAATTCATTTAAGATGTGATACCCTAATTAGCAATAGTATTTCTAATACAGATTTATAGCTTAAAGCAGGAAAGAGGAAGGTGTTTTAAATAATTTAGCAGAAACTGCATCAAATTTAGACAGTTAAATCTTTGTAAGGTCCACTCTAAAGAATAGTGAATCGTTAATGGAAACTATGTTGCTTAATCTACAAATAGTGTTTTCCATTCACCATATGTTACCAGAACTATCATTAAAATTGTAATTTATTATGGGGATGAGCCTTGAAAATATTATGCTGAGACCCCAGGATCATGTTCTGGAACCAATGGTTGGGTCAGCATTTTTTTCATGGTGTTAAGCTCTCATATGCCTGGGGCAGGAAAGAGAGGTCCATTAATTTTTGAAGTGCCGAGAAAACAACACTCTACTTGAAAAAGTGTAGATAGTGGCTGAATTCTACAGGCCAATATAACACTATTAGTTACGATTCTCAGTGAGACTCACTCTGGTCAGAGTGCTTATGGCACGGTACTGTCAGATCTGATGAATCTGCAAAATTCTGCTAAATACCTTGCTACAAGGCCACAAGATAGGAAAGGTCAGAATGTATCAAGATAATCAACAAGGGGGTTAAACTATTTAACTATGGAATATAGGGTATATTTTGCTGTGCCTAATATTTTGCAGTGCCTAAGTATTCATCCTGATGCTGCCCACCTGTTCATGTTGGATTCTGAAGGTATAAGTTGTGCCTTACCTATTTAGGAATCGCTATAAAAGCTAAGGCTGTGCAAAACAGGACCATTGTTTCAACTTCTGTTTCAAAGTTTTGACAGGACAGTGTTTTGTTTCAAGTTTTGTTTAGTTTTGAAAGCACTGTTCCATTTTGTTTCATTGAAACTGTTTTGCTGTTTCAATGTTTCGCCCAAAGGCTATAATGGGGAAGCATGAAACTGCCTATAACTTTGCAATATTTTGGCAGATTAGGATGAAAACAGCAAGGATGGTAGCACCTTCAAAGGGCAGGAAGCCTGCCAAGTTTCAAAGAGATAGGTGCAAGGATTTCTGGGAAACTGCACCTCAAAATCTTGAAAGCAATGTCACTTGTAAGTGTGAAGGCACAGCGGGGTGAAAACAGCAGACATTGTATCCCCTGCTGAGGCCACAAAGCCTGCCAAGTTCAAGGAGATAGGTGCAGGGCTTTCTGGAAAACTGCACTTCAAGCTGCTGACAAGCAAAACTCATGTCACGTGTGTGCATTAAGGTGCAGCAGGTTGAGAACTGCAGGCTTGGTAGCCCCTGCTGAGGCCATGAAGCCTGCCAGCTGTCAAAGAGAGAGGTGCAGGGGTTTCTGGGAAACTGCACCTCAAGCGGCTGACAAGCAAAACTCATGACATGGGTGGGTGGGTGAGTGAGTGAGTGTGTTTTAAGATGCTTCTTCACTGGTGCTGGGGCCTCTACATGACGTAGTAGCATGCCCCAATGAGGCCGCCTCCTCCCCAATGAGGCCCCTACAGCCTCAGTCTGGTCCACCACTTTAAATAACAACAGGTAAAATAATAACGTAGTGAGCAGCAGCATATAACACCAGCAGCATCTCAGGCAGCCAAACTGTGACAGAGTCTTTCTTTCCTCTCTTGTAGGAGCTTCTTCTTCAGTGTGTGCGCTAAGGTGTGTCCTCACTGTGTCCTTCCCTCCTCTCCCTCGCCTTACTTTCTGTTTCCCTGCAGGCAAGCCCAGCTTCAGCTTCAAAACTTGAAACATTTTGAAACATTTCGACTTGTTTCGTTTCAAGGCTGTTTCAAAACCCTTCATTTTGTTTCAAGTTTGCTGTTTTGAGCTCAAAATGAGTCAAAACAGCCAGCGAAATTTCACACAGCCCTAGTAAAAGCAATTTGTATAAGCTGTCCACCCATTCACTTGTGCTCATTCAATTTCTGACACAACTGTCACTTTTTGACAGGCAGTAATGAAGGTATTAGTGGCTGTTTTACTCAACGTCATACACTTCGTACATTTTTTTTTAAATAGATTCATAGATGCTAGGGTTGGAAGGGACCTCAACAGATTGAGTCTGACCCCCTGCCCTGGGCAGGAAAGAGTGCTGGGGTCAGATGACCCCAGCCAGATGCCTATGCAGCCTTCTCTTAAAGACCCCCGAGGTAGGGGACAGCATCATCTCCCTTGGAAGCCCTTTCCAAATTCTGGCCACTCTTACCATGAAGAAGTTCTTCCTGATGTCCAGCCTAAATCTGCTCTCTGTCAGTTTGTGAGCATTGCTCCTTGTTACCCTAGGAGGTACACTGTTGAACAGAGCATCTTCTATTCCTGACTTGCCCCACCTAATGAATTTGTAGGCAGCCACAAGATAAATTCTCAGCCTTCTATTTCAGAGGCTGAAGAGATCCAGGTCCCCTAGTCTCTCCTCATAGGGCTTGGCCTGCAAACCCTTAACCATATCAGTGGCCCTTCTCTGGACTGTCTCTAGGTTATCCACAGCTTTCTTAAAGTAAGGTGCCCAAAACTGGATGCAGTACTCCAACTGGTAAAATTATCCCAGTGACCAATTATCAGGAGTTGATGACAGCAGGGGGAGGTGGTGGGGGATTTTATTAAAGGAAGTTTTGACACCTCAGAACAAGACAACATATTCTTTAGTTTTGAGGTCCAAGGAACATCTTTGTACCAGCATATATTGATAGCATGGGTTTGGTGTTAGCTCCTGTACAGTCTCATTTTCTTTTAAAGTATAGCAGAAAAGGGATTTAAATGGTCACAATTTCTCTCATAAAAACTTGCAAACTTGATGAGCTGGCAGAATTCCAGACTCTTCCAAAACAAAACACATCCAAAATTTTCCTGTTGAACTTTCCCTTATGATTTGCTCTGTGTATTTTTATCAGTGGCATTCAACAAAAAATGGCTTCATCTAGATTATGATTAAGTCATTTTTTTCCTCTAATACTGCAAGGGAAAAATCAAAGGAAAATAAAACAAAAACAAAGCAAAAAAAAAAAATCACAGAAGCTCTGACTTCACACTGGAATTTAACTCAAACAGTACAGTGCGTGTTTAAGTTATGCCTCTTGTTTGGACTAGACTTTTAGTTAGCACCTGGTAGCCAATCTTACAGTAATTCCTAGGATCTATATCGCAATCACTGCAGTCTTAATAAGATCAATGTGAACAGGACAATTTTACTTAATAATTTTGAGAAAGCATCAATTTTTGACGTTCCCCCAGTTCCCAGATTAACATGTCATTTAGAAGGGGAAGGCAGGGATTTCAACCTTGGTTAATTTGCCTGTGAGCTAGTGTGCCACTCTGGTTTAATTTGCCATCGAATTCCCCATCATCTCCCCCTGCTATCATCAACTCCTGATAATTGGTCACTGGGATAATTCATCATAGCAAATTAACCAAAGTGTACTATTTTGAGCCTCTTCTATGTAGATAGGTTATGGAACAACTCATTTGCTTTATTTTCACGTTTTGATTATGCTAATCCATGGGTTTGCCTGATTGTTATGAGGAAAATTTAATTAAAGTTCTCCCCCCGCCCAACCTATAATTTGGTACAACCCTGGAGTCTTTACTCAGCACTTCCTACATTTCCAAAGTTTATTTAATGTAAAGGAACTTCTGTTCAATAACAAAACTAAAAAAATCAGGTGATATCAGGCACATCAAAACTCAAAGAACTCATGAACTTGAGCTCATAAGATGGTACCAGTGGCCAAATCTCTCCAACAAAGAGAGAAGTCAGGACCCGACCCTTCTGGTGGAGCAAAATCAAATCAAGCAGGGGAAAGGAATTCTTAACAAGCCAGCCTATTTCATACAACCTAAAGGAGGATGTTAAACACCACAAGAGACAGTATGTTACTATTTATTCAGCAGTTTGCAGTTACATGGCATTTTTTTGCTTTTTTAATTTAGGAATTGTTTAAACAATTTTCTACATGAGGCCCAGGAATGAATTCCACTGATCTTTAGATGCAGTGTTTTAAGGTTGCCATTCATGTTTAAATTCCAGTGAAATGAGAAACATTCAGTGAGTAGAGGTGAAATGTGACAGGCCCCAAGGAGCACAGGTAGTAGGAATTTCCCCACCACTCAAAGATTATCACTTTTCACTCATGGGCAGGCAGAGAATATGAACACTGAAGGAAATAGCTGCGTGCTGCGGACTGCACATAAACACAAGTAGCACTTTTGTTTTAAAGGAACAGTACGAATATAGTTAACTGTGATGATCACTATAAAAAAGCAGCTTCAGACAGGAATACAGTACTCTTTGAGCCTTTTTTCTATCTTCACCTTTAAGAGTGGAATCCAATGCTCTGTTCTTTTGTGGGGGTGAGGGGCACTATATGCTTTTTTTTAGAAGCCAATATAAAGTTAAACCGGTGGTGTGATGAGAAATGCACATTACATTTAAATGAGCAGAGGGAATAACAAAGAAAACAGATGAATCACATTACAGGTGTCTGTGAGGAAGAGAGTGCGGATGTGAAGCTCCAGTTTGAGAATTTTAACAGCTGTCAAACATTAAAATACCCAAGTGGGAATTAGAAGACTAAAGCCTTTAACAAATCTTGCAGGTTACTGATATTCGGCCTGTGATTCCACAGAGGGATGAAAATTAATGGAGTGAGGCTTAAATTCAGCTAGTGTGTTTAGGCTAATTTTGTCTTCTGGTGATTGTCTTCCTAATCATTCGGTATTTGTTTCCTCCTTTTAAACAATACCTATATAGCAGTCTCCTTTTTCTTAGTGGCAGGATAGGACAAGACATGCTGGATTTTAAATTTCCAAATACATATGTGAATGGAGGATTAAAATTACAGTTTCACACTGTTGAATGGAGTACTAGTGGGATTTACATTTAAAGCTACAATATTTGAATAATTTATATAAATCAGCAGCTCATTCTTTCCTTGTCATTAGGCACAGTATCTGGCAGCCATGTTTGTTAACAAACAACACTATGGGGTTTATTTATCCCCTCCCCCCCATTTTTTACAATATAAAAATAAAACCACCCCACTCCTAAAACAGTGAGAGATACAGGCAACAGCCACAAAAAATTCTCTCTGCTGCTTTGAAAATGGCAGACTTTTTCCTGGGCTCACTAAAAAGGGGAGAAAGACAAGTACAGTAAGGCAATTCAACCCTGGGCCAAGCCAAACTGGTTGTTATGCAAGTAGAAATGAAGATGTGGGATGTAGGAACAGAGGGATGGTAAGTAGATATGAGCATGCTGCACAATGCAAAGGAATTTGGAAGTGCAGAGTCAGAATTTATCGCTGCTTACCTTGAACGACCCTTCTTCAGGTCCCACCTCCGCAATCCTACTTCTGAGCGTCTTCTCAATGGGGCTTGTACAATCCTATCAAGTCAGTCCAGCTAAAATGCTCTAACAGTATGCAAAAGCTATAAAACCAGCTAAGACAGGATACTGGGGGGAAAAAAACTTCTTTGCTCTTAGAATAGTAAGGCAGTGGAATAGACTGCCTAGGGAAGTTGTGGACTCTCCATCACTGGAGGTGTTCAAGAAGAGGCTGGACAGCCACTGGTTGGTGATGATCTAGGTGTAGCTATTAGGGTTGTGCAAAACTTCGCTGGCAGTTTCGTTTCAACACTGTTTCAAGCTCGAAACAGCAAAATCAAAATGACAGAGAGCTTTGAAACAGCCTCGAAACGAAACAAGGCAAGTTGAAATGTTTCAAAGTTTTCAAAACATTTTGATTTTTGAAGCTCAAGCTGGGCTTGCCTGCAGGGAAACAGCAACTAACGTAAGCAGAGGGAGGGGGAAAGCGGTGGGGGGAAGGACTGTTTTCATTATTGACTGTGTAGCTGGCCAGTGACTGTCATCCTTTTCTGAGGTCTCTTCCAATCCCAGTGCTTTGGGGGAGGGATGGAAAAACTGCATAAAAGACAGCATTGTTTGAACTGCCCTGCTTTCTGCCTTGGTGTCAGTCGAGTGAGGGCGCACCTTAATGCACACACAGCATCACCCACCCATGTCACGAGTTTTGCTTGTCAGCAGCCAGAGGCGCAGGGCCCCAGAACCCAGACTCCCCCTGCACCTACTTCCTTGGTGGCTGGCAGGCTTCGTGGCTGGAGCAGGGCCTAGCAGGCCTGCAGTTTTCACCCCCCCGTGTCCCAACACAGACACAATCCTACAAGCACCCATGTCATGAGTTTTGACTGTCAGCAGCCAGAGGTGCAAGGCCTCAGAACCCCCCTGTACCAATCTCCTTGACAGCTGGCAGGCTTTGTAGCCGCAGCAGGGGCTAGGACGCCTGCAGCTTTCACCCTGCTATGCCAAAACACACAGTGTCACCAAGTTTTGCTTGTCTGCAGCTTGAGGTACAGTCTCCCTGAAACCCCTGCACCTATCACCTTGAAACTTGGCAAGCATCATGCCCTCAAAAGGGGCTACCATTCCTGCAAGTTTCATCCAAATCAGGCCAGAAATGACAAAGGTATAGGCTGTTTTGAGCTTCCCCATTATAGCCTATGGGCAAAACGTCAAAACAACAAAACTGTTTTGACAAAATGAAACGGAGCAGCAGTTTTGAATTGAAACAAAATTCAAAATGAAATGCTGTTCCATCGAAACAGAAGTTGAAACGGAACAGTGCCGTTTTGCACAGACCTAGCAGCTATGCTTATGTTCTACTGTGGGTATTACCCCACCCTTCTGGGCTTTGCTGGTTGCCCCTGCCTCCGCTGCCCCTTTCTGCTACATGTGTTCATGTTTTTAAGCTTTCCAGTTTCAGATGCATTGGGTGTTGGCCACAGCCAAGGCTGGTGACTTTGACTGGGGGAAAGGAGGGAAGAGCATGTGACAATGCTCCTGTTGGGACCAAAGCCAGAGATTTCTAGCTGAAGAGTCTTTTGCCCCTCTCTCAGGGTCAGACTGACTGTCATTTTTGGGATCAGGAAGGAATTTTACCCCATGGTCAGAAGACTGGTACAGATTGTAGGGGTTTTTGCCTTCCTCTGTAGAGGGGGCCATGGCCAGGATCTCTTGAGCATATATTGAGATTTCACAGAAGCAAGACAGTGGCTGCTGGGGTCCCCCTGCTTTACCAGGTGAGGGTGTTAGGTTTGTGTTGTATCAGGGTTAATGGTAGTCTTAGGTAATAGAATGGCTTGGATAGGAATGATTCTATTTCAGAATAAGTCCTATCCTGATCTCTGGAGGTCCCTTCCAGCCCTACTTCTCTATGAAGACAAACTTCTGTGTGCTTGCTTCAGCCCACTTCAACCTGCCCTCATTGTGCATAACTGGCTTTTTCCTATCTTTTTATGGCCTTTATTTTGCAGTCTTACTCTTATAAGTAGTCTTTAAGGCTAACCCATGGGGAAACATGCAATTTTATTCTGCCCTCCCCACCCCACTAGAAAGAGTCAGATTGAAATCAGGAAGCTATAAAAGAGGTATTATGGTATCACTGCTTATGTGAAGAAACAGTAGCACTAAATGAATATACAAACCAAAGAGCACTTGCTATATTCCATTAAATTGTCCTAAACTCACTTCCATAAGCCCTACCTTCTCACAGAACCCAAGCCAAACAGCGTTCAGTCAGGCCAAACTGTTTTACTTTTCCTCTCTGCTTCTACTCCCTCTTTTTCTTCAACTTCCAACAACCTTCCAGGACACCATCATCTCCCCCTCCACAATCCCAGGTTACGAAGAGAAGCAAATCATGGAAACAGTGACAAACAAATTAAAGTGAAAAAACGCGCTGAGACATCTACTACCGATCCAACATACTATGTGCATAATAGCCACAATACACAAAACTGTGGCAGGCATAGCTTCAAATCTGATTATTAATATATTAGTTAAAAAAGAAGATGCTGTAGAAGAGAGTGACTGTTGGTCTAACTGGGAAGGTCTCTCTTATTTACAATTTTACTGACCGTCAAAGAATTAATTTTTGAAAACTAGGT
Source organism: Crocodylus porosus (assembly GCF_001723895.1). Lineage (NCBI taxonomy): Eukaryota > Metazoa > Chordata > Crocodylia > Crocodylidae > Crocodylus > Crocodylus porosus. Next base: position 16,874,688 of record NW_017728911.1, on the reverse strand, counting down.
AAAATTCCTTCAATATTCATTTGTTCTTAAATAGAATGGATACAATTTAAAAAAATCCTTTTTAAGGATATATTCAAAGATGAATCCAACTATTCATTTAATACATAGATCCAAAGCCCATTTATTAAATATCAGCATTATAATGGGATGCCCAAATCATACATATGGAAACACTTAGGTTAGACTAGGCATCAATAATATCAACTAGGCATCCATCTGTATCAATTTAGGCACCCTTGTGGAACTGTCTATGGTTGACTTTAGCTTAAAAGCATGACCCAATGTAATGCTGTCTGTCTGAATCTGCAAACAACCTGAAACCAGAGCTCTGGGGGCTCTTAACTCATAAGACCCATCTTTTAAGTTATTTTACTGCTGAGCAGACCATGCAGGAAGGAAGACAGCTGATGATATCATGAAAATCTAATGTGATTGGAGTAGGTTTTGCAGATGGAGCTTGGGGAGAATACTGCTCCTACTCATCCAACACTTGTCCATGAAGGATATGTAAAGCCAGGTTAAAACCTGCAGCCCTAACAGGCAACAGTCCTACTAAAGTCAGAGGGAGATTTATGTAAGAATAACCTGCAGGATTGGGTTCTTAGTGAATTCCTTTCAGAAAGCTGCTGTGGGAATGAGGAGAGTTGGGATCATACTTGAGATGGAAAGGATGTGGCTGTAATTAGGAACCTAGTGTACACTGGAGGCTTTTTAAAATTTAATTGAGATACCAAATTACAAAGCTGAGGAATCAGGCAAACCATCTCAATTTTATCTTCCCCTAAAACAGTGTTCTGCTGAACAAGACACCAATATAACCCCTTTAGACCATGGTACAGCCTCTATCTTTCAGTTTTCATAGTCCAGTATTGATCAGAAACCTCAATCAAGAATAAGGGGTCCCATTGTGCTTGTCCTTACAGATATATGCAATGACCCAATTCCTGCCCCAAAGAGGTTACAATCTATATATTACAATCTGTAATTATGAAGTGTTTGAGGGGACTAAAAAAATTCTTGTATGAGTGGCAAAATTCAGAAAAATCAAGATAATTACAACCCTAGCTCATCCTGATTTATGGGGTTATTTTTAGAAGAGAATAGGCTGATGTGCTCTGAGCTTTTTTATATTTGCATTAAGTCCTCTGTGATTCCTTCACTGAAATGTGTGCATATGCTGAGTCCATGTGAGATGCTACCACTGGCGCTTGTCATAAGAATTAAATCCCTCTCAAGCTTGTTTACAGCTCAGCACTTGTCATACTGCTCCCTTGAGCTTCATGGCTGGTTGGGTTCCCCCTCAACCCCCTCCCACTCTCTGGCTCTGCGAAAGATTTAATTTCTTTTTTGTTTATGTGTGTACTTACACTTGCAGGTGCAGGAAAGAAAAAAAAATTGCTGTACCCAGATGTTTTGAAGCTGCAGTAGCATACATACAGCTCAGATTAAGGAGAAAAATTGCATCAGATAAAGCCAAGCCTTTTCATACAGTATTCTATAGAGTATTTAATAAACCTATCATGTTCACTGACAATAAGACTCTTGAATTTAATTTTAGGGACACCAGAATATTTTAAACAGTAACAGACTTAACTCATTTATTGCTGATTTTGCAGAGCACTTTATCAAGGCTGAAGGTGGCCCAATTACATCTATTTTCAATTTTGCAGAATATCATGCTGGAGCTGTTACAGTCTAGTCATCAGGATAGCAGCTGCATACCAAGCTGTCTTAGCTCATTACTGAATTAGTTGGACCTTGGGGAGCGTGATCCAGATTTCATTTTATACTTTGAAAATTACATTGTATTGTTAAAAAGAACTACCCTCCTGCCAGTCATATACCTTCACACAAATACTCAGAATCACTGCCTGAGCTTCCCGTGGATACTGCACAACTAGTGTCTTGAATCACACATCTTGTTAAACAGGTCTCTGTAGCTGGTTAACCCTGCAATTTTCTTGCCCCACCACATACTTCAGTATTCTATCAAAGGTGAAAGGATGAGCTGGTTGAAGTTTCACAGACATCTTGTATATTAATTTGTATATATAAGGATGGTTTGTCTGCTTCTCCTTCATACCATGTTCTACTGAGAAGGATTTATTGCAATCAGCAGCATGGCTGCTAATATCTTTGTTTAAGTTCAGTGTGCAGATCTGGAATCCTACCTCAGATATGTGTTTATAATGTGAAAAAATTACATTTCTAATTTCTGGTCAAGAAAATGCATCAGCCTAGTGATGTTCAGAACAAAACAGCATTGATTCTCAGTTTCTTTGGTTACTCTTCCCTCTGCTTTCTTCCAGGAACCTATAAACACCTTACTTGTGTGATGATAGGGGCAAGAATGCAATCTATATCCTTGAGCCTGTTGCAGATTTTATAGGATACAGCTGTAGAGCCCAAATGTTGTTGTTTTCAGACTGCTCCTTTTCCTTGTTTTCAGCCTCACAAACAACTTCCCATTGACAGGTCCCATTTGGTGCCACACAGAGGAGCCTGAGCAACAGTATTGTGAGAGCATCAGTCAGTCACCCTCTACCCCTTTCAGTAACTCTCTGACTAACTCTACTGCCTATGTTGGTTATGTTTCCCCTGAACACTGCACACCTGGTGCTGCACTTTTAGATGAACAGCATTGTTTTAACTGAAGTAAATGAAACTGTCCAATCCAGAGGACTGATAGAGTCATGGTAGAAATCCTCAGTCTATCTTTTATTCTGAAATAGCTCCCTTCTAATTCAATCCTGAATATTTTGCCCAAATCCAGCTCTCTCAAACCAACTCAATCCTTACATGAGGTTTATTTACTCATTTAATCTAATAGATTTCCAGGAAGAAAATGAACTGTGGGGAAGAGATGACTGCTGAGTTGCCACTGATATCACCAGGGGCAGATCCAAGATTTCCCAAAGAGAGGTGCTGCTCCCAATCTCCCCTTCCCCAACAAGCGCTTCTGGGGACCTTTTTAAATCCCTAAAACAGGTGAAATTCACCCCTCACAGGCACCCCCCCCCCCCAACCTGCTACTGCTGCTTTCCTCCCTGTCCCAGGGGAAGCTCCAGAGCTGCTTCTGTCTGCCCCAGTGAGGCTACATGGGGACTGGGCTCAGCTGGGGATGGGCAGGAGGTTTCCCCTCCCCACACCTGTTCCCGGGGAATCAGACAGGGAAGGGGAAACTAGTCTCCCACTGTGCTGTTGCCACCACCCCCATCCCCAGTTGAGGCCAGTCCCTGTCCAGGCTGCTTGGGGCAGGCAGAAATGTATCTCCTGCCCCCAGGACAGCAGGGAAAACAGTAACAGCAGGTAGGGGAGGGGAAGAATGGCTGAGCTCTAAGGGCCATGGGGAAGGGAGGAAGGTTTTCACTTGCTTTAGGAACTAAAAGTCCTTGGAAGCTCCCCTGGGTTGCTCCAATCCAAAAGGGGGGTACAGCCACACCACTGCACCCCCTCTGGATCGCCCCTGGATGTCACCATGCTTTTCTCCCTACAGCACCAAGTAGGCATTATGTGGAAATCAGGCTTTGTCTCCCCATGGTGTTCTAAGTTTTCTAGTTGTCACTAAAATCTAACTCATTTTGCTGATACCAAAAATGTTTGGTGAAGGGTTAGAATCCACTGGGTCTTCAAACAGTTAACTGACTTTGACACAGAGAAATATCCCTAGAGTTAATGTTATCCCTCACTTCTCTCAATCAATTATAATACTGCTTTGTCCTTTGACCACTTGTATGCAAGACAAGACAAAAATATTATTTAAAATTAGTTGACTTCTTTCTTCAAACTTCACCAACCCTGCTGTGTAAAAACTAAACTTACATTGACCAAACTAAAGGTGCAGAAGTATAGTAACCAAAGGTTTCTGAACAGAAGATACAGGAAATATATTAAGATATCATCTTTGGCATAGGTGGTAAACTGTAGTGCTCAAAACTTGCTAGGTCTGTATAATTACAAAAGGCAGCAAAATCCTCAACCCTAAAAGCCAATATTCTTTGTGTAAGGCTTCAGATTCTCTATACAGGGTACTTCCCAGCCAGGTTCTTCACTTCCAAGGCCTGGAGGTGGCTGCCATCAAAATTCTATTTGGCAGGACAGATAGCAGAAGTCTTTCCTCAAATTGGGTAGAGTACATTTTGCCAAAGAATAATCTGTAGTCACTACTGTAGACAAGCAGTAAATAGATGCTGGCTGTTCTGTCAAGTTATAAATATACAATAGCCCTTTCCACTGAGGCACCAACTAGTCCCAGACACAGCATCCACACAAGCGTGGACATTTGGTTCCCTGGGGATAACTAGCAGCAAGACACCAAGTTATCCCAGGTGGGTAGGGGAGGCTGAGGCCAGCACTGGATATCCAGGAGTCAAAAAACCCCTTCTCACTGCTCCCTTGGAGTGCGGAGAACAGCTAAATGTGTGGTATGTGGCACTACAGACATGTCTGTGGCACCACATACCGCAAGGCTGCGCTCGTCTGGATGTGGCCAGAATGGTCAGACACTACACAGGACTCGATATTTCTTGAAAGACCTCTACTCTGAAAGAGCAAAGACTAAGGAGCAGCAGCAGTTTGACTCGTCTGGTTCTATATTCCACTCACAGTAAAGGCCTTGTTTGCTGCTGCTTCTTATTGATCACTCATTGCAATGAAGCAACTTGACAATTCAGTGACACATTTATAGTTTGTCTCATACTTTCCCCTGAGGCAGAGTCCAGTAAAATTCCTGCCACCTGCAGCGCCATCTGAGAGAACCCGTGTAGGCCTGTTAATGGCCTCTAAGTGATAGGAGTTCATGATTTTTATGATGGATATGCTGTTTGCCTCTATTAGGGATAAGTATGAGACTGACATTTTAAAGCAATTTCCCATTGGTTTTCCATTTTTTTTTAAATCGACTTTTTGAAGGGTCATACCTACCAGAAACAATAAAAAGGAAATGTGTGATCAAGAAACCTTCCCATAAAGATGCAACTGAACTGTTGGCTCTACAGAGTAATGCAATTTATTTGTCTGCAATGTTCCATGCATACTTTTGCAGGGGAGTGTGTGAATTAATTATGCAAAACAATACATTAAGAATACAGATATTTCCATTACACTAGAAGACCATGAATGCATTACAATGGAATTTTTGTATAACACACATTGTATTCAGAGACTGTCACTTACTGTATGCTGTCAAGGCAACGTTACTGAGCAGTGACTCTCTCTAGTGCAGTCAAATAACTCATCAGTGAGAGCTTTAGTCACCTGCACCAGAAGCAGCGAGACTTCTTTTTTTACAGTCTTATCTTATTTTCATCATAACGTTCCCATGCAGTTGGTTTTCTATATTTTACGGGCACAACTGTACCTTGAAAACACAGCTCAGTGTCCAGGGAGATACCCTGATGCAACAAGAGTTCAAGGAGCATTGCAGGCAGGTACAGTGCCTCCCAGGGAGCATGATCTCTTTGCCTCAGACTGAATGGCTAAGAGCACATTCCCTCTGAGCTTGTATGCTAGTGAAGATGGGATTTTTGCTTCCCATCCACAACCTCTTTGGGGTAGTCCGTGTGGCTAGCAAGGAGCAGCCTTTGATTAGTAAGATGTTCAGGTCACTTGACAGGTAACCTTACAACAAGCTGGGCAGATAGCCTGTGCTCTCAGGGGAACACACATATTGCTGCTGAACAGTCACTTGTGCACAGGGGCAAAAGGGGTCCTTGCACTCTACTCCTTTGGTTGCCCATATGTAGCAAAATTAAATCCATCATGTTTTTTTTTTTTTTTTTTTAGCAGGGTGGGTGATTATTTGCACCTGTGGGCCACCTATGGCGTTTTGGGGAGCTGTTGTGGGCCGGGTCCACACCAGCACCTCCCCTCCTCACCCACAACAGCTCACCAAACCTCACTATGTGGGATGGAGCTGTGGGTGGGCAAGGAGCTGGTGTGGGCAGGCAGCTGCTTCAGCAGGGCCACTACTAGTGCCACCTCCAGGCCACCCTTCCACCTTGAGGAGGGACTGGAGCAGCTGCCCAGTTTTGGCAGTTGCAGCCCAGCTATGGAGATGGCAGCTGGACAGAAGCTGCTGCTGGGCACTGGGAAAAATTGGGACTTGGTGCCAGCCACTGCTGCCACCCCCTCGCCACTTCAGGGGCCTTTCTCACTGTGACCAGCCAAACACATGGTGGGGCTCTCCTCCTTGCTACTGCCACCACCACCAATGCCCAGCCCTGGCTTCAGTACATGCAGAGGGTCTTGGTCCCTACGGCACCCACTCTGGACTCACCCACCCTGGCCATAACGAGTGGCAGTGGCCAGACAAAAACTGCTGCTCTGTGTGGGGAAAAAAGTGGGACCTGACAGCAGGCATGGCCACCTCTCCCTCACCACTGCTAGGCAGTTTCTCACTGCTGCTTCCTGGAACCCATGATGGCTCCAGGAAGCAATCCTCATACGCACAGGTTTGACTGGCCAAATAACAGGAAATTCCTTTAAACAGTGTATCAGTATTCATAGGTAGCAAAGGAAAACTAGCTGGGTTGGCATCTGCCTGGCCCCATGGCTCCTCCCTGCCACCACTGTCCCAGGGCGGCCCAGACGTGGTGCTGGTGGGCGTGACCAGGGGTACTTGAGGGCGGCCCTGGAGTGGGCTCTGGGCAGCAGCAGCTAGAAGAGCCCAGCAGCAGCAAGAGGGAGGCAGCTGCAACCACCACCAGGTCCTGCTTTTTTCCCCATGCCTATCAGGAGCTTCTCCCCAGCCACTGCCACTCATCATGGCTGCAGCAAGTGGGTCTGGAGCAGGTGCTGCAGGGAACCTGACCCCCTGTGTGGGTTGGGCTGGGGCTGCGTGCTCAGCCCATGGCTCAAGCCTTACCCACACAGGTCCTGGTCAGTCTCCACAGGGCTGGGCTGTCAGGAAATCATAGAAGTAGGGTTGGAAGAGACCTTGTAGATCTTCAAGTCTGACCCCCCGCCTGGGCAGGGGAAAAAAATGGGTTCAAATGATTCCAGCCAGGTAGGCATCAAGCCTCCTCTTAAAGACCCACCCAGTGGAGTCCAGCCATGGAGCTGCCCCAGCTCTGTTGTGCGCCCAGAGGCAGCAGGACAGCACCTGAACCAGGTGGGACCAAAGGACCTGCTGCAGGGTGAACAAAGTCCCTCTGCAGGCTGGATCCAACCTGCAGGCTATATTTTGCTTACCCCTGCTTTATAGTATTATGGTTACAAGAACACACACACACACACACACACACACACACACTTTATGTATCTAACATGAAAAATTGTGGTGACCAAGGATATCCATTATGGGTAAGGTTACTTTTGCATTTTTATAATTTTCTTTGCTGCTCCAGAGTCAGTTTTCTAAAACTTGATCCTTTCCCTCCTTGTTTCCACTCTATTTGAGATTTATTTGGAGGTCTTACACTAAGGGGCAGGGCTATGTGATGAAAGGAGTCTACATACTAAATGAATCAGTGCAAAATTTCCTTCTGAAAGTAGGTTTGTTTTTTTTAATTTTTTTTTTTTAAACCAAATCCTGTGCAATAACAATGTTTGATTTTCCCCAGTTCCCCTCCCTGGAACTGTTGATCATGCAATCCAATTGCGAACACCAGCACCTGCATACTGAAATAATCGTACATCTGCACATTTTATTTTTATATACAAGGTGCATGTACACACTCACATAAATGAAACTGCACAGTGATCTTTATAATTTGTACCTTTTTAATGTATGAATCCTTTCCAACTGAAGAATGTACTCAAAATAGTTTATTAAAATGTTTTTACCTTTTATAGCAGCAGTTGATTATAATATGTTGATACATGCAAAAACTCTTACTATTAGAGATCCAACCACAATAAGCAAAAAGATGCACAGGGAATTCATTAGTCCAATAGGTTTTAACTCCCTGCAAATGCTTAGCACAGGCTCAACCAACGTTTCTCAAAGGGTGAAGATTTCTACTGATCATTCTAAAAATTGTACTTCTTTGTGATCAGAAATTCCAGCAAAACAATTAACCTCCAGATCTCTTGTAAAACTAAGCAATCCTCATATGCACAGGTATGACTGGCCAAATAACAGGAAATTCATTTTAATAGTGTATCAGTGTTCATAGGTAGCAAAGGAGAACCAGCTGGGTTGGCATCTGCCTGGCTAACATTTGAAAACCACCAACAGGAAGAAAAAGGAAGGAAAAATATGGGGCTTCATATTTAACTCCATTAAAAAGAACCTCTTTTCAGCCCAAAGTGGAATAGTGGAACTTCCTTTTTTTTAAACAAGAATGCATTAAGAAAATCTATCATGTTTAAAATACAGATTGCATGCCCACATTATTCAAACTATTTATACCGTGAATGGTAGACAAAGGTGACACATCAAATTGCACAAAGATACTGGAAAGACACTGATGATTACTACGAGCCAGATCCTGCCAACTTTAGGTGACTGAGTGGGACTACTTGGACACCAAGGCACTACTCAGTGAGTGCATCTATACATGAAATTAATGCGACAAACTCCAGAGCAGTTTGTACTGGAGTAAACTGCCCTTGGGTGTAGCACATACACGTGCGCCTGAAACAGCAGCAATTTGAGCCGAGGGAGAGCAGGCCTCTGGCTGGCTGGACTGTCCAGGAGCAAATATACTCCCCTGGTCACCATCTACACATGGATTTCAGCAGAGTAAAGTACTCTGCCATAAGATAGTACTATCCCCAACTACCATCCTACAGCAGAATTAATTAGTTTACTGTGCTCTAATACCAGCGCATATGCAGACAGTAACATTTTACTGCAGAGCTAATTAGTCTACTCTGCAGTAAAGTGTATGTATAAATGCACTCAGTATGATGCATGTGTTTCTGCCCCCCGAAGTAATGACCATTTATATCACCAATAATGTGTCCATACAACAAATACAGGATGCCAAATCCCTGACCCTAGCAGTTTATAAGCTAAGTTACATGATGGATAGTTTATTAGTACTCAGGCATACAAGAAAAGAAAGTCTTAATTTCCCTTAGCTGAGGCTAAGTAGAGAGACGTTAATTGGAGGGAACAAAGAATAACTACTTAACAACAGGATGGCATTTCATCTGAACAAGTCACAGACATCACCACTTTCAGGCAAGCATACAGTTTGGACAGCATTTTCTGACTAGGACATAGGACTGGCCACTGCAAAAGGCATGTCTTATTCTTGGTTTTGACAGGTTTCCCATGGGACATCAACCTAGAAGGCCTCAAACCTGCAGAAACAGAAACTGAGGCTGAAAGCATAGATGCTACTACTAGGTCTTGTAAGCTTGAGTTCACTGCTTTTTTGAAGTACTCTGAACTGCCACTTGGAATCAAAGTAGTAATGTACAGATTGGTAGTATAAAGGGTGTTCATGTACAGGATCGGGGTGGACCCAGAGGGAGTGCAGTGGTGCAGCTGCATCCCGCTTTTGGATTGGAGTGTACCGGGGAGCCTCCAAAAACTTAAAGTCCCTAAAGCATGCGAAAATCCCTCCTCCCTTCTGCTTCCTGCTCAAAAGCACACCCCCTTCCTGCTTGCCTTTCCACACCGTGACAGGATTTCATAGTTTTCATAGATTTCATAGACATCAGGGCTGGAAGGGACCTTGGGAGATTATCGAGTACAGCCCCCTGCCCAAAGGGCAGGAAGTCAGCTGGGGTCATAGGATCCCAGCAAGATAAGCATCCAATTTACTCTTGAAGGTGTTCA
>NW_017728911.1:16835012-16864855 GCF_001723895.1 Crocodylus porosus | reverse complement strand
TCATAATTCTTTGCACTGAGCAGGAGGATGAGCTCCTCCTGCTTGTTACCCTTGGGGGCTCTTGCCTTGCCCACAGATTGTGCCAGGGCTGGGCTCCCTTAAGTGCCTTGGTCTGCTGGCTTTGCAAGGGTTGCTTTGCGGGCCAGCAGTGGCAGTAGTCCCCCAGTCCCCCAGCGGGCTTAGTTTAAAGCCCAGTGGAGCAGGTCAGCCAACCTGGCTGAGAAGAGTCTCCTCCCCAGGGGGGAGAGGTGGAGGCCATCTCTTCCCAGCAGCTCGTTGCCTCTCTCACCAAAGAGCGGGCTGTGGTCATGGAGGAGAGGGGGAGTAATAGGGAGGAGCACCAGAGCCATTCTTGTTCCCTGTATGGGGACTGGGCTTAGCAGGGGACAGTGGCAGTGCACCTGCTCCAGCTGTCCTGCTGCTGCTGTCCACTCAGGTTAACTGGCTCTGGACCTTCCCCCACCTGGAACAGTGAAGAAAATAGCAGCCACAGCTGTGGGGAAGCAGGGGGAGGAGGGCCTCTGAGCAGGAAGGGGAAGGGAAAAAGATTTTCACCTGCTTTTTAAATCTCTCAAGTCCCCAGAGGCTCCTGCAGCTAAATATGTCCACACTAGTGGGGGTGGAGGAGGCTAGGAATAGGGAGTGCAGCCATCCCTGCAATGTGGGTGTTGCTCCTGCACCCACTTTGGGAAATTCTGGATCCACCCCTATATGGGACCTAAAATTACTTTTCTGCAATTACTTTTTCATGGTTTATATTCACATTACTCTAGCATGGCATTACATCTTTTGCTCTATAAAGCACTCATAATGGGTCAAAATCACCCCTGGTTGAATGTCATTTGAAGTTAATGGAGCTACACCATACGTGAACCTTGTCTCCCATATCATCTCACCGTTAAGGAAAAAAGACATTGTCAATCTGCATCTTTATAGTGTCAAGCATGCTGATCCTGAGCAAGATGGAAGTGGAGATTCAAATTTTTAATTATCTCTTATTTTAGCTGAACTTGAGGAGGGAAGGTGGGGTGGGGGGGGAGATGGGCAGAATAGTCTCATCTTTTTTTTCTTAAGTCTTTTAATATGAATTGCTTCAGTGCAGATATTTTAAGCTATTTTATGGCATGAATGGAATTAAAGTCTGTTAGATCAATGCAATAAGTATTATGCATGTTTCCAATATAAAGCATACCCATTGTATAATATTAAGGTATATATGCACACACACCAGGGCTAAAAATGACGGGGAAAGAGAAAGACTTAAGATGATAGGCACTAAATATTTCTCTTTTCTTTTTACAACAGAAAAAAAATCAACGTAAACATTACTATGTATATGGGGTTGTTTTGTGATTAAGTATATGCTGGCTAATGCCAACCGATCTTGCACCTGTTCTACAGCAACACAGAAGAATAAAAAAACAAAGTTGTGTGCAAGGCTAGCATTCAGCTGCTATGCCCTATGGGACTCTCTGAAGGTTTCTTTTAATGTAATCTACATCCTTTGATGCTGTCTTTACAAAAGTTACCCAGTCATAATCAATCAGGTACAACTGTAGTGGGCAACAGGAAGCTGTTTTGTGGAACAAGAGTAAGATCTGGTCTTTAGTCAGCTTTTAAATAGACAGATATGGAAGGCAGAGTACTTACGTACTGCTGCATAACTACATCCAGAGGAGGTCATAACATTTTATACAGCTATAGTTAATGCTGTACAACCTGTATATTTAGACAAGGCTTTCAGGTCAAGAATTCAGAATTCAAATTTGTAATGGCTGATATTTAGTGTTAATTTGCCCTGCTGTATCACTGTACACACTATCTTTTATTATACAGACCAGTCCCCTCTGAGACCCTTGCCAGTCTCCTATGAGACCAATCACTGGGAGAACTGATCCTGCACATGCAGACTGCAAAGGGAGGGAGACTTTTAGGATAATCTAACTACACGAGAGTCTACCAATAGCCAAACACATTTCTAATGGACCAGTAAAAGATTTTAAGATATTGCTGCTATCCAAAGAGTTCTCCTCTCTGTAGTACACTGCCTGACTGTCCACTTACTGTAGATGTAAAAGGTGACAGGCCTACCCCTTCTTGAGCTGTCACTTCAGCAAACTGTATTGAACTGCCCTCAGACCCAGCAATGTGCTGGGGCCATCACACCTTCATTGATAAATGAGGTAGGTACTTCTAATACTGTGCCCTGTAGGATTTGGGATATGAGAGAATTAATAAGTATATATAGCAAGAAAGTGATAACTTCCTATTAGGAGAGTCTCTCTTCAATCATCACTAATAGGTAATAATTTGTATTGAAATATTTGGAGGCTGATCAAGGTTGCTGTGTGAAGCTCCAGGACTAAGCCTTGACCTGCCTCTTAGGCCACTGGAAAATGTCTTCCAAAGCTGTAGCAACAATGCTAACAGTCTGTTGTTGGAATAAGACAACACTTGACAGCATATAAATATCTGCAAGGCAATTATACATCCAAGTGTCCCTTCAGAGAAAAATTTCAATTTGTTATTACAGTCATTTACCAGATTACCAGGGTGGGTTGAACAATGAGTGAAGCTGCTAAGAGAAAGAATATCATCAGGTAAAAATGTTCTCATTCTGCTGCACAGCTTCTTTCCTCATTCATCACTGATGGAAAGTAGAAAACAGAAGTACTAAAGGAAAGGATAAGCAGCATTTTAATTATTAGAGCAGAACAAAAGGCAGAAATAGAATTTTCCTCTTTAAATTACAAAGCTCTTGCTCTCTAATAATTATTTGGGAACTAACCCAGCAGTGCCTTCCTACCAATGGATATTTTTGCAGAGGAATGAAAACCTATTTTGCAAATCACTCTCAAGAGAGGCTCATATGCCTTTCCCCATAATGCCACTTCCCAGCTTGCAAGACCCATCTTCAAAAATAGTTTCCCAGATGCCTTACAGACCAAATGTTGCAGGATTTAACATTTTGCCTGCAGCAATGCATACCCGTAAGCCCTGGTATTTTGGATAGAATGAGATGAACAGGGTACAATTGCCATATGCTTGAAGTACATTTTTATACCTCTAAGAATAGCCATTTATGCCACAAGCTTCCAGATGGTATTAAGTATTGGAGCAAAATGATGGGGCACTAGTTCCCAGAAATTGTAGAAAGAACTTATTTTGAATATAGAAGTTTTGGGAATTTTAAAGATACTCTTTTTCTCAAGCCAGAGGCAGTGTTGTCCTTTATTCCAAATCCTGTCTTTTTTGGCAGTAATGGCATCTAGAAAGGCCAGCCACAGGCTGAACTAATCCATCATTCTGATTAATTTTCCGATCTGATGATATTCAAATGGGAGTCTGATGTGCTTGCTGAACAATGTTGATAGGGGAATTGTTGGTGCTTTTTTATGTTGTTTGATTGCAGGACTCCAACCAACCCTGCTGGAAAATATCTGTGTAACTGAGATCACCAGAACTTTGTTTTTATTGCTTGTAGTAGCAAATTGCCCATCAAAAATTATGGGGGGTGTTGGGGCCACTGCGGACAGAACCCCACATCTGGCTCTGTGCCCCCCACTCTCCTGGGTGCAACCCCATTCCCCCACCCCTCTTTGTCCAGCCCCACTCTTCCCCTGTCCCCTTCCTGGTGCCTTGGGTCTAACCCCCCCCATTCCTCCCCCCTGCTTCAGGTCCAAGCCTGCTCCCCCGCCGCCACATTGGTTATGACCCCACTCCAACCCCCCTCCCCCCCACTTCGGGTCTGACCCCACTCCACCCCTCCACCGCTTCGGGTCCAACCCTGATCCCCACCTCCTTCCCCCTACCACTGAGGATTCGACCCACTTTCCCCTCCTCCCCTCACCACTGTGGGTCTGACCCTGCTCCACCACCTTCCCACTGCTTTGGGTCCAACCCCACTCCACTCCTCTTCCCCCTGCTGCTCTGGGTCTGCCTGGCCTATGTCTGCCTGCCTCCCCACTCCCCTCCCTTCCTCCCTGCCTGCCACCTCCCCAACCCTGCTAGCTGTTCTGGGAGGTGGCAGGGGGCACCACCACCACCACGATCCCCCTCTTTGCCCTCAGGCAGGGAGGAAGCCCCACGGCTTGGATGGCCGGGGTGTTTTCCCCGCTGCCAAACTTCCCGGGCAGCAATGTAAACTTGGGCCCGTGCAGCCTGGGTCACACAGTCAATCACTGCCAGCCCTCTCGACGGCACATGTGCAGTTGGCCAGAAGCATTATAGACAGACAGACACACAGACTGAGTCTTTTATTTTAGAATAATTAGAGTAGCATGAAGAGTCCAAGGTCCCACTATACTAGGTGCTGCAAAGAGAAAGTACTTGCTGTGGACTGCTTTCTGATTCCCCTCACATTCACAGAAGTTTAGGGCTGGAAAAGACCTTGAGAGATTGTCGGTTCAAGCCCCCCTGTTCTGGGCAGGAAAGACTGTTGGGGTCAAATAGCCCTAGCAAGGTGCGTGTCCAGGCTCCTTTTGAAGATCTCCAGGGTAGGTGGCCTGCACCCCCCCTGCTGGGAGTCCAGAGTCTATTCCAGAGTCTGGTCACACAAACCGCAAAGAAGCTTTTCTTTATATTCAGTCTGAAACCTTCTTCTAGGAGTTAATGACTGTTGCTCCTGGTTTTCCCCTAGGGCACTTTGGTAAATAGTTGTTCACCTAGCCCCTGATGCTCATCTCTCATATATTTGTAAGCTGCTACCAAATCCCCCTAAAGTCTTTTCTAGGCTGAACAGTTCCATATCTGTCAGCCTTTCCTCATATGACATGCTCTTCAGGCCTCTAATCATATGAGTGTCTTTTCTATGGACTCTCTCAAGCTTCTCCACATCCAGAATTGGACACAGTACTCCAGCTGCGGCCTCACCAATGGTGAGTAGAGTGGGAGAATAACTTCCTTGGTTTTGCTTGAGATGCATCAGTTGATGCATGCCAGCGTATTGTTTGCTCTGCTAACTAGCATCACACTGGTGGCTCATTCATTTTATCGTCAAATTAGTACCCCCCAGGTCCTTTTCAGACGTGGTGCAAGCTAGCGTAACATCACCAAACCTGTAAGTTGCAGATTTTTCCTCCCCAGATGGAGCACTTTACACCTCTCAGTGTTGAACAGCATCTGGTTCTGGTCTGCCCATCTAACTACTCTGTCTAGGTCCGCTGGGATTGTCAGCCTACCCTGATGCTTGGCCATACTTCCTCACACCTTAGTGGCACTGGTGAACTTTGCCAGTGTGCTTTTCATCCTCGCATCCAGATAACTGATAAAGATGTTGAAAAGCAAGTACTGAACCCTGGGGGACCCCACTGGCTACCTTCTACCAGGTCGACACAGATCCATCTATTGGTACTCTCTGGGTCCAACCCCACAGCTGGTTTCCCACCCATCTGACCATTGAATTGTTGAGCCCATAGTCCCCTAGTTTTACCTTGAAAGCCTCATGATACACCAAGTCAAAGGCCTTGCTAACGTCCAAGTAAATAATGTCAACCTCATTTCCCTTATCCAGGTGGTGAGTAACCTAGTCATAGGAGATGAGGCTAGTCAGACATGACTGACCCATGACAAGACCAGGCTGGCTGCTGTTCAGAATTTTGCCTTCTACGAGCTTATTGCATATGGACTGTTAAATTGCCTTGAGAAATTTTTCAAGGATTTTTCCTGGGATTGAGGTCAGGCTGATTGGCCTGTAGTTCCCTGGGTCCTTTCTCCTCCCCTTCTTAAAGATGGGCACAACACTGGCCCTCTTCCAATCTTCTGGGACCTCTCCTGAGCACCACAAATTCTCAAAGAGTTTGCTAGCGGTTCTGCGATGACTTTAGCTAGTACATTTAGCACTGTCGGATGGAGTTCATCTGGTCCTGCTGACTTATAGGTATCCAGCCTCTCTAGCTGTTCTTTCACCAGCTCTATATTAACTGTTGGTTGGAGATCATCCCTCCTGTGACTATCCTGTGTCATATTTGCATTTGGCAAGCTATCACTCTTAGACTGGTGGAATGCAGATGTGAAGTACTCATTCAGGAGTTCAGTTTTCTTCTTGGTGTTGGTGATCAAATGTCCAGATGTATTGAGTAGTAGTCCCACATTTCCACTGGTTTTCCTCCTGTTATCTACATACCTATAAAAGGACTTATTGTCCTTGATTTCCGTTACTAACCTGAATTCAGTCACCATCTTTGCTTTTCTAATCTGCCTGCTACAGGTATGGGACAATTTTATGTAGCTCTCCTTGGGGCCTATTCCTAGCTTCTATTGTTGGTAGGCCTTCTTTTTCTTTTTCAGAAGATCTGTGACTTCCGTATTGAGCCAAGATGTTCTTCCAGCCCCAATGCCACCTTTTTTGCGTACAGGTATGGACAACTTCTGTGCATCAGAAACTACCACTCTTCATCCACATTCTTTCTCTGTGGTGCATGATCCTGTAGGGCACTACTCACTAAAGTCTTTAGCTTACTGAAGTCAGCTTTGTTAAAGTCAAGGATTTGTACCTTACTGACAGATTTCCCAGCCCTACAACAGACAGTGAAAGTGATAGTCATGGTCACTGTTGCCCAGGTTACCCTCTATCATCAGATCACTCACCAAGTCATCCCCCTTGGCCAAAAATAAATCTAGGAGTGCATTTCCTTTGGTCAGCCTGTATGCTTCCTGAGACAGGTAGAGTTTGTTGATACAAGTCAGGAAGCTATGCGACTGGTCAGATCTGGCTAAGTGATCTTCCCAGGAGATGTCTGGGTAGTTAGTCACCCATGACGACCATATCCCAATGCTCTTGCAGCCTCTTCCAGTTCTATGGAGAATTCCAGATCTTGCTCCAAATCTTGATTTGGAGGTCTGTAATATATTCCTGCAGTTAGGTCCCTTTCACTGTGTTCCCCCCACACCCTATATCTTGACCCAGAGGGTCTCAAGTCGCCCTTCCTTAGTACCGATTTTGGCTTCCAAGGAGGTGTACTGTTTCTTTACACATAGAGCTACACCTCCACCCTTTTCCCCTATGCAATCCCTCCTATGTAGGGTGTAACCCTCTATAGCTACGGTCCAATCATGGGTAGAGTCCAACCAAGTCTTTGTTATCCCTATGATATTGTAGTCCCTGCTGGAAAGCAGGAGGGACAGTTCCTTCTGTTTGTTCCCCATGCTCCTGGCATTTGTGTACAGGCATTTAAGCCCTCTGCTGGAAGTTCTTGGTTTCCTGTCACATTTAGGGTAGCTCCATTCTTTCAGCTTGTGCTGTAGTGTCTTTTTTGTCATCTCCTATTGTAATAGTTGTTTGTTTGTTGACCCCTGGGCTTGCTTAGCTCATTGTTCCCTCATCCCCTGGTGATCTCAGTTAAAAGCCCTGTCCAGGAGGTCTGCCATCCTGGATGAGAAAAGAGCCTTCACCTTCAGCATGAGCTGGATACTGTCCCTTCCCAGAAGACCTCTGTGTCTGAAGTGCGTGCTGTGGTCAAGAAAGCCGAAACCCTCTCGGTAGCACCATTGCCAAAGCCTTTGGTTCACCTTTTCGATACAACCGTCTCTCCTAGGCCCACAACCTGCAACTGGGATGATGGAGGAGAAAACTACCCGCACCTTCAACCCTTTAAGCCTAGCCCCGAGACCTGTAGTCACTCACGTTACATGACCAGGCTGTATCTATTACCTTGGAGAAAGTACCTTATGACAGAAAATAATACCTGTTTGTTTGTTTTTTATAGCAATATATATATTTAAAAAAAAAAAAAAAAAATCAGGCTAACAGGCTTGTAATTGCCTGGAGAGGAGAGAGAGAGAGAAGGAAAATATAGTTAAAGATATGGAAAAAATGGAAAATGGGATAGCAGACAATATGAATTTCACAGGATAATCACGGCAGACTAATTTAGCAGTCCTCTATGACAAGGAAACAGACTTCTTGGTTAAAGGTAATGCAATTTAAATTTATCCAGAACTAAGACAAGCTTTTGATTCTCTGCCACAGGGGAAATTATTTGCCCAACTGAAGTGGACAGTGTTCAAGTGGCAGAATGTTAGGGGATAAGGCCCAAAAGGGAGACTACAGCATATTATACTGAAAGAAGAGTTCATAGATATTAGGGCTGGAAGTGACCTTGAAGATCATCAAGTCCAGCCTCCTGCCCCAGGGGCAGGAAGACAGCTAGAGTCAAAGGATCCCAGCAAGACAGCATCCAAACGTTTCTTGAATGAGTTTCCCATCTAGAAAGCAGTTATCAATGGTATTCCTCAAGGATCAGTTTGGGGACTTTTTTAACATTTTGTATCAGTTGATACTGGAATAAAAATCATCCCCTTGAAACATGCAGATGATATTAAGCTACATTTCCAGAAGAAAGGAATATCATATTATTGCACAGGTATAATAAAGGAAGATTTAGATAATCTTTTGAAATGGAACATTAGAAATGGAATAAAGTTTAACAGTTGAAGTACAAAGATTGAACTAAGCAAGTTTATGGAAAGAGTGGTTTGATAGGACAAGGGATTCCGATTTAACAATCAGTAAGCATGATGTGGAGTCAAGTTTGCAGTTTCTGAGTTGGGGTAATAATTTAGTTCTTCTGGTGTGGAAAGTGTCTGGTAATCTCTGCCCACTCCAACATTCTTTGTGAACAGGCAGATGAAAATCCATTATCTACTTCTTACCCATACCCCACAGCATGGTAATGATCTTTGCTCTATAGGTGGAAATGTGATATTTATTTCTCTTTTTAAGCATTAAGCAACTATCAGGTAATCTCCTAGATGAAAATAGTAGGACTCAGACAATTGAACTCTGGAGTTCCCACTGCCAAAATGCGTCTCTATATATGGAATCCCAGAATCACTGCCAAAATTCTGCAAAGTTTCTTTAAGTTAAGAGCATGCTGAACCCATGGTTTGGATCACTTGCTATACATCAAAATTGTAACACTACAAATGCTTTGTAGGCAACATCTGACAGGCTTTAACCAAATTCAGCAAAGGGTACAACATGAAGGGTAGAACTGGGAGAAACATCAGGGAAGCATAAGGGCCTGGAATAATTGCTCACAAAATTCTTCAGCTATCACTCTTTGTTCAAGATACTGAAATCTCTTGTGAGAGATGTGTTTATAAAGTTTCCAGATGAGTTTACAGGACAAAAGATGCCTAACACAAGAGAAAGGAATAATGACACAACATCTATTAGGATTTCATCTTATTAAGTGAAATGAGTTATACGGACCTTTGTTAAGAGTGTCAATGTTTTATAAACAATGGAGATTCAGAACTGTGTATTATTTTTACAGATAACAGCAGGTTTTTGGAGAAGCAGCAAAGTTAAAAATTGGTAGCTTTAGGTAATGGAGCAGGGTTTCTTTTCTTAGGAACGTTTGAATACGTATCATATAGAATACCAACAGAGCAATGAAGTTAAACAGCGAGTCCTGAGGAAAAATAATTTCCCTTTACAGTCTGCTGTTGCACCTAAATTAGCTCTCTGGCCTCAGGGGATTAAAAATCAATGAGTTGTTATAAACTTCAGTTTAAATGATGTTTAGTGTAGCAGCAGCACTGCTCAGGAAGTAAAATGCAGTACTGCCATATCTGATGTGGACTGATCGAGTGTCAAATAACACAGTGTTTGATAGCTAAAATACTTCTTACTTTGGTGGTATAAAACAGCAAAGATGCTTTTCTTTGGCTCCAACTTGTAAATTCATATCAGCATTAGAAATCTTGGGAAAACCTGGGCTGTTCAGTTTTGAGAAGGTGTCCAGCATATCTTGCCTGAGAAAGGAAACAGAATGGAAAGTTATCAATAAAAAGAGAATACTTTTATCTAGGGCACACAGTTTGCCCTAAGTTCTTTTTCAAAATCTTGAGCTTTTTAGACCCCTGTAGGCACAAATATCTCCATTCAGCTACTTTGATATCCCAGGCCATATATATAAAATTGCACATTTGCTCTGATCCTGAAACAACTCCAGAAACAGAGAATCATTTTATCAAATACAGCATGCAAAACATCAAAACCTCTCCTACATGACACCACCAGTGCTACTAATCCACTTCAGTTATACAACCTGTTAGAAAGTATGAACTTCCTCTTTGTTCCTCCATCTGTGAACATCCCTTTACCTTTGATGCCCAGCCAACAATTTAAAAGGATTATACACTAGCAGGGCAGTGAATGATGTGTATTTTCACTCACCTAATCTTGGGATGTTCCAGTGAGCCCCAGCATTCCTCAGACATCCCCTGAAAGACCCCCTCTGTTATAGTAGTCTGTCCAAGTACAGCTCTGCCCTGGACCTCTTTCTTCTGCCCCAGCCTCACCTCCTATGCCAGGGGTCCCCTATGGTGATCTTCCTTAGCTCCTGTGCCAGCAGAAATCTTCCTCTGGCTGAACTTGAGATTTTATAACTCCTTTTCCCCCATTCCCATTTAAGAAGTCTCATCCCAACTGAAAACAAAGTGGAGGAAAATATTTTCATACTGTGTGCTGATTTACATAAGTTCCAATTTGTGTTTCTAGTTACAAAACACATATGATCTGTTTTAGGTAAAAATAGTGACATGACTCTTGAAGCTAATGCCTAGCTGTCAGTTACATTTGGCAATTCAAAATACTTGATGCTTAAAAAATATTGCAAAACAGCTAAAAGGAAACCCAAGAACATTCTTAACCAAATCATTTGTTAAAAAATATTTAGAATATTAGAAAAAATCCCAGTTATTGATCAGTGGATATATTCCCACTTTTATATACAGATTTTATCCAGCATTGCCTTTGGAACTTAATAAGATTGGAACATTCCTGAATAAATACTTCATTAGTTTCTATTAGTGAAATCCAGAATTATTCCATTTAAATTATGGTTGACTTCTATACAAAAGTACCAAAAATAGAAGATCATCTCTACCTGTCTCCCAAAAGGAATACCTATAGGGACAGTTTGGAAGAATACACCATGGATCTCTAAAATGACCAGTGCCAGAGTCCAGTAATTCAGTGCATATTTTGAAAAAAACCCAAACTTTTCTTTACACAGCAAAAAACAAATGAGGAAACAACTTGGAAAAAAAGCCTGTCTGCATACATATTTTACCAATATATTGGTCTTCATTTCCCCAAGACAGTTTGTGTACAAAGTTAAAAACAATACCCCATGTCTCACTATTAAATAGTATTGAAACTATACGAGTTACTGAAAATTTAGTGGGACACATCTCAGGTTTTTCAAATGTTAAATTTTATTAATACTGAATTTAGCTTGAAAATATTTAAGCATCATGCATTACAGATTTAAAAACATCTATAGATAATTCCTTTGCATACCCATTCATTTCATTTCATCCATCTCCTCCACAAAATTTTAAAACAAGTTGCATCCCAACTCAAAATGACTTAATTTGAAAAAAAAAAAGTGACTGTAGCAAAAAGGTACCTTTTGTTTCTTTCATGAACCTTCCTTTCTTTTTTGCAAAGGGCCCTCCCCTTCCTTTTTGGAATGAGGTAATATCAGGAGTGTAAGTCTCTTTACTTCAGTTGGGGTCCTAGATGAAGCACCTAGACCGGGGCAGGCAATTATTTTGGGTGGAGGGTCGCTTACCCAATTTTGGCAAGCTGTCGAGGGCCACATGGGGAGCCCCACCCCTTGACAGGTGCCCTGCCCTCCGGTCACCAACTTGGGACAAATGTCTCAGGGTCAGCACCAGTGGGGGCCCAGAGTGGGGCACAGGTTGGCAGTGGTCTGGTGAGCCAGGTTAGGCTCCACCAGCAGGGAGAGGGAGTAGCTGGCCAGGCTCCAGAGCCCCTGCTGTCCAGAACCCTGTGCTCCTGCCACCCTGCTCTGGGCCCTGCCTGCGCTTGTCCTGGGACACCAGTGGGCCCCGTTCACCCGCTCACTCCCAGTGCCCCCCAGCCCTGCGGTACAGGCGGGGTGCAGCATGCAGCCCTGACACCCTGCTCCATGGCAGGAAACGAGCTGGTGCTGAGCACGGGGAAAAGTTGCCCCTCTTGGGGAGGGGCAGAGAGGCAGCAGATGTTTGCAGCTGGCCCAGGTTCTGGCTAGCTGCTGACAGCTACAGAGCGCAGGCTAAGGGGCAGGGGCTTTGGGTGGGGGGCAAGGGTCATGAGCAGGGCTGGGGGCCGGGGCACAAGCAGGGCATCCTGCCATGTACCTCCTGCCCTCATTCTGTTTTGAGCAGCCACAGGCAGCCCCACGCAGCCTGTGAACGGCTGCAGCGTGGGGCTCCCGGTACAGGGTGGGCAAGGGGCTGCTTTTTCCATGCTCAGCACCAGCTCATAACCCACTCATGCTGCCAGCCTGGGCCCCATGCAGTCTCTGGGCTCACCCATCAGGGCTGTGCACAGCAGCAGCAACAGCAACAGCAACAGTCGTCCCCCCCACACACACTTGCTGCACCAGGCAGCGTTTGCCACCACCACTCCTGTGCTGCCCAGCGAGCAAGCTCTGGGTGGGCAGCAGCTGTAAACACTGCCCAGTGCAGCAAACAGCAGGGGGGCCACAGCTGCTGCTATGCACAGCCCCAAAGGGGAAAAGCAGCCCCTGCCCTGCCCCATGGCCAGCACCCCACTCAGCCTGCATGGGGCTGCCTGTGCCTGCTCGGGACACCCCCATGTGGGCTGCAAGTGGCCACAGCAGGGAGCACCAACCACAGAGCAGGCAAAGGGCCGCTTTTCCCTGGGCTCCTTCCCTGCCCTCCCCACCCCCTACTTACCTGAGGTTCCAGTGCAGTGTAGCCACGCGGTCCCAGGCCAGAAGCCCTTGCTGGGGCTTCCAGTTGGAGGGGTGGGGCCAGGAAGGTCCTGCAGTCATGGAAGCCCGCTGGGCTTCCCCTGGGTCCCACTGCCCCTGGTTGCTGTCATTTTTTTACAGGAACCAAAGACAGAGAAATATTAATTTTCTAAATTTTTTAGGGGCCCCACAGGCTGGATGGAATGGCCTCACAGGCCGGATCTGGCCCGCGGGCCATATTTTGCCCACCCCTGATCTAGCTCCATCCTCTTTGGAACCATCCTTCAGGTAGTTGAAAGTTGCTATAAAATCCCTTCTCAGTCTTCTCTTCTTGAGAGTAAATAAGCCCAGTTCCCTCAGCCTCTCCTCAGAAGTCATGTGCCCCAGGGCCCCAATCAATTTGTCTCCATCCTTTCTGTAGTGGGGGGGCCCAAAACTGGCCATAGTACTCCAGATGTAGCCTCCCCAGTGCCAAAAAGAGGGAAAGAATCACTTCCCTCAATCTGTTGGCAATACCCCTAATAATGCAACCCAGTAAGCTGTTAGCCTTCTTCATAGCAAGGACAAACTGCTGGTTCATATTCAGTTTATTGCCCACTGTAACCCCCTGGGGCTTTTTCTGAAGAGTTGCTGCTTAGCCAGTTGGTTCTCAGTCTGTACCAATGTATGGGGTTGTCTGATCAAAGTGCAGGACTTCGCACTTCTTATTGAACCTCATGAGATTTCTTTTGGTCCAATCCTCCAACTTGTCTAGGTCTCTCCCAATCCTAGCCTCATTCTCCAGTTTATCTACTACCTACATCCCCACCTCCTTCCAGGTTGGTACCACCTGCAAGCTTGCTGAGTGTGCACTCCATCTTCCAGGCTGCTGATTAAGATATTGAACAAAACTGGCCCCAGGACCAAGTCTTGGGGCACTCCACTTGATACTGGCTGCCAACTACACATCAAGACATTGATTACTACCCTTTTAGCCCAACCATCCAGCCAGTTTTCTATCCACCTTACAGTCCATCCATCCAACCTGTACTTCCTTAACTTGCTTGTGAAAAGGTTGTACGAGACTATATCAAAAGCCTCAATAAAGTTAAGGTACATCACATTCACTGCTCTTCCTGCATCTACAGAGCCATTCATCTCATCATAGAAGGTTGGTCTGGCATGACTTGTCCTTGGTGAATCCATGCTGACTGTTCCTAATCACCTTCTCCAAGTGCTTAGAAATGGATTCCTTGAGGACCTGTGTTCCATGATTTTTCAAGGGACTGAGGTGAGGCAGACTAGTCTGTAGTTCCCCAGATCCTTCTTTCATTTAGTAAAGATGGGCATTATATTTTCCTTTTTCCAATTATCCAGTACCTCTCCTGATTGCTGTGAGTTTTCAAAAATAATGTCCAGTGGCTTTGCAATATCTGCCAACTTCCTCAGCACTTCTGGGTGCAATGAGTCTGGTCCTGTGGACTTGTACACATCCAGCTTTTCTAAACAGTCCCAAACTTGTTCTTTTGCCATTGTTGGCTGCTCATCTCCTCTGCAAATCGTGCTGCCAGGTGTAGTTTGGGAGCTGACCTTGCCCGTGAACTGAAGTAAAAAAGACAATGAGTACTTTAGTCTTTTCCACATCATCTTTCTATAGGTTGCCTCCCCTATTCAGTAAAGTACCCACACTTTTCCTGATCTTCCTTTTGTTGTTGACATACTTGTAGAAACACAGGTGACTGGTGCCAGGGCCAATCTCTCCAACTGGGGGGGGTGGGTAGGAGAGGGTCCCCCCATGGCCAATTTGGCTGACTGGTGAGTGGCTGTGCTGCTCCCAAAAGCAGTGCTTGCAGGGGGGTACCAGTACTCCTGCCTGCCCCTACCTGCACATCACCTAAGCAAGGAGTGCAGCTGGTCAGGGGGTGCACCAGCATTTTCAGTACACATAAATCACTGTGTAGAACCCATTCTTGTTGCCCTTCACAATCCCTGCTAGCTGCAACTTCACTTGCACTTTGGCCTTCCTGATTTCATCCCTGCAGGCCTGAGCAATACTCTTATCCTCCTCCCTAGTCGTTTGTCCATGTTTCCACCTCTTGTAAGCTTCCCTTCTTTTGAGCTCACTGAAGAGTTCCCTGTTAGTCTTAGGCCATACTTGCTAGTCTTTCTGCACATTGGGATAGTTCTTGCCTGCACTCTCAGTAAGGTTTCTTTAAAGCACAATCAGTTTTCCTGCTCTCCTTCCCCCTAAGACTGGCCTCCTAGGGGATCCTGCCCATCAGTTCCCTGTGTCAAAGTCTGCTTTTCTGATGTCCAGGGTCCTTACTCTGCTGCTCTCCTTCCTTCCTTCCCTCAGGATCCTGAACTCAATAATCTCATGGCCTCTGCTGCCCAAGCTGCCATCAATTTCTATGTTCCCCACCAATTCTTCCATTTGTGAGTAGCAGATCAAGAGCATGGTCACCAGTTGGCATCTCCAATGCTTGCACCAGGAAGTTGTTCTCAACATGTTCCTAAACCTTGCTGTGCACTACTGTTTTACCCTCCTAGCAGATGTCAAGGTGATTTAAGTCCCACGTGACAACCAAGGCCTGTGATCTGGAAATTTCCACTAGGTGTCTGAAGAAAGACTTATCCTCCTGATCTGGTTAGCTCAAGCAGACATTCATCAAGACATCACCTTTTATGCTCTCTCCTCTGACCCTAACTCAGAGACTTTCAACAGGCCTATCTTCAGTTTCATACTGGAGCTCTGGGCATTCAGAAAGTTTTGTTTTTTTTGGTTTTTTTTATATACAGAGCAACTCTTCCTCTTCTCCCCTGCCTGTCTTTCCTGAAGTTTATACCTATCCATAACAGTGCTCCAGCCATGCAAGCTATTCCACCAAGTCAGTTATTCCAGTCACATCATAGTTCCATGACTGTGTGAGGACTTCCAGTTCTTAGGCTCCATACATTTGTGTATAGACATCTGAGGTAAGTAGCCGATTGCCCTACTTTCCCAGGAAGAATGAGAAGGTCTCTTCCTGCCTGTGCTTCCTTCACGTCACCCACTTCCTCACTTACCTTAGGATTGTGAGTAGTAGTGAGGTGGTGAATTAGGATTTTCTGCCAAACAGGTACAGCTTCTTTAGGCCTTTGTATTTTGCAGTGTTTATATGAGACTCATCTGTTTTCTGCACTAAGATGACCCATGAGCATAGGCTGATATGGCTCAATAAACACTTCGAAAGACATGAGAAAAATCTCTACTTGAAAAAGGCAAGGGTAGGTACCCTGGTGAGGGGTAGGAGCCAGTTTCCACAAGGAACAGATCTGAGGTGTTTTGTGCTCTTGGTCCTTAGGTCATTTCTCAGTCCTCTGGCTACATGTCCAGTGGCCTCGGCAATCCTTCTGAAGATGCTGAAGCTGAAGGTTGCATCACTTGTAGCACGTTTAATGCCAACCAACCAGAATGGTTATGTGGCTCCTTATTACAACCATTCTATTCCATTATAGGGCTTGGTGGCTCCCTCTCTTTTCCAGTAAGACAACACTGAGCTGCACCTGGAATTTCTGCCTTGAAGCTGAAGGTGTGCCAGTACTGTCTGCCTCCATGTCAGCAGAATCATTTTTGATGCCTGTGTTGACTTCAGTGCCTAGGTCTTACTGGTGAGATCTTCTCTGCATGTGTGAACATCATGTAAAACTGTTTCCCAAGCCTATTAATAGCCTCTATTGTTTCAGCAAATGAAGTTTCAGTCAATTGTTTTGTGACTTGTTTCTCCTCTAAGAGAATGATCAGCATACTGAATGAGCATGTATCCTGCATATAATTGATCCAAAAAAGCTTTACTTATTCTACAAAAGAAAGGAGGAAGCACAAAAAAGTTAGGATTTGAAGCAACACTTAGATCCATCACTTTGAAGAGCTCTTTAGAGTGGAAGTGAAGTCTGACTACCAAAATTAAATAAATATATGAATAAAATAAGTCCAGATAGATCACTTCATTTGCTATTATTTCCCACAGATGCAACTCATTTTGAAGGGTTTTTTGTTTGTTTGTTTTTTGAAGGATATGGACATTTAGCAAGGGCATAAGTCTGGTTGGTTGAATACTTGCCTGCCTTCCTCTCCCTGTGACAGGCAGAAAAAGGGAAGTAAGGAAGAGCTGCAGGTGCCTTACCTTTGAACAGGAGTGCAAGTAGCACAGGATCTTGCATACCTGACATGTATGCACACCTTCAAATGGATTTCACATGGATGTATACATTATACATGCACACTGAATCAAAATAAGCTAAAAAAGTTTTCTTTCATTTTTTTTCACTATGCTGAGAAATATAGCTTTGGTAGGAACAAAGGAAGCCAAGGGGGTGGCATAAATCTTTATCCCACAGAAGATTCAACCTGTATCATTTAAAAACAACACTAAAAAAGCATTTTTTACAATAAAGTCAGTTTGAACAAACTACAATAGCCTGTAAGCACAGGCAGGGCCATTGTATCATTTTTGCCGGACTTACGGTATTAAATAAATGAAACTGCACCTTATCCCTAGCTCAGTAAAATTTTTCCATCTGAAAACTGAAAGCAAAATTATCTGGAGGCCATCTCGAAGAATCGTTGTTGTAGTTCTTCTACAGAATTTAGCTTCTATTACATATTTAGGCTTGGCAGGATTTGATTTTTGTTAGTATAGTGTTGATAAACATCAGTTTAACTTCACACTTGCACACCACTGGGAAAAATATTTCCATTGTTATTAATCAAAATTTATAGAAAGAGGACACAAAAAAAAATTATAGCTGATGGAGTATGTGATGACAGGGTGAGCAATCCTACAGATCCATGCCAACTGTAGTTTGGACTGCAACTCCCAGAAACCCCAGGGGACTGGGAACAAAGGGCGAGTGGACACAGGACTAATAGCAGCTCTGCTGCTCAGCTGGTGGCAGTCCTACTGTAGTTATAATGGGTCACAAAAGAAAATCTATAGAGGAATACTGCAGTGAATACCCTTAGAATTAAAAATGGTTAAAAGATTAGCAAGGAAGATGAGATTTTGTACTACAGCTTGTAAGACAGAAGTCACCTGACAGACAAATTGCGTTACTGAACATATGAACAGTAAGACTCATTTGAAATTAAAAGTCAAAGACAACACAAGCTATGATGGAAGCCTGCTTGGGAAGAATGAGACAATGGAAGGAAGCAGCAGTGGATTTTTCTCACTATCTGGTATGCATGTTGTGCTTTGAGGCAATTACAATGAATGCAGTCCTGGGTTCAAGCTATTTATTTGTTCTGCTTTGCAAATATGCACCAACAGCTCACACTTGCTTAGAACTTCATTAGCTGGAAGAAGAATACTTGCCTTAAGTTATTGCCCACCACCAAGCAGTGATTATTGAGTGGTGAGAAATTTTCCTTAGTAATTGATGAAACCCCCAAGCTTGCAGAACAGCCAGCAATTAACACCCTTGCAGTAGTCTACAGTGATAAAAATAAGTCTGTAAATAAAATTCTATTAAAATCCACTGTTGTTCTTCGACACAGGGGTCACGTCAGTTTGTATTAAACATGTACGGCCTAACACGGGGAAACTGTACATCAATCAACAGTGACTCTGCAATGTACATGCAACGCCTAGTGAAAGATTTGAAAGAAATGCATTCACATCTGCTGCACATTCCATGTATTGTTTATCTTTTGCATGTGGCCATTGTTCATGCATTAAAAACAGACGATTTCTGTGACATCACAAATCTCTAGCACATTTTCCAGCAAGATTTAAACATGCCAACAAGCAAAGGCAAGTGTTTTTTTACAGTCTGTGCCAGCAACAATGCATGTCCATTGGATTTGTGTGTGTACCCTCACCTCCCATGTTGTGCAATCTTGCTGGTTTTCCTGGCTTGCTGCAGCAAAATACATCCATACACATTGGGACAGTGTGACAGACTTTCTTACAAAACAACCAGACAGTCACTTCAAAGATAGCGGCAAAACCATGAGGGATGGTCAAGGATGATGGAAACCAGCAAGAACTGTACTGCAAATGATCTTTTGCTTGTGCATTTTGGGATAAATACATGCTGTTCATTTGCAAATGGAAACAGATGCACCCCCGATATATCACACTGATTCTCTCTTTAACAGCGATCGACAAGCTGTTGCTGATATAAATAATACTTTGAAAAGAGTGAAACTTAGGGCAATGGGCTCTAAATGGCAGCCCCTTTCATCTGCAATGCATGCTTTTGCTTCAGAACTTCAAAGCAAACTGAAAGCAACCATATTCTGCAAAGTACCAGACGGACTCTGTGGATTGGGATCCATCTTTGCTGATGGTAAAGTGTTTGACCCATTAATCAAGGCTCAGATGTCACACAATCATAGTGGCTATGAAAATATTCTGCATATTTTCTCTTTCAAGGCAGAACAGTTCAAACATGACTGACTTGTACATGGCATGTGAAACACCCTGTGATAGCAACATAACAGCATTTGATAACTGGAAAGTTGAGACCCAGTTAGTTACTGACTGTCTTGTCTGGTGTGGCATTACATGCACTCACAGTGCCAGACGCTTCAGTGTCTGTGGAAAGATCACTCAGCTTGTTTAGAAAAGTTCAAGACAAATGTTGTATGTGCCTCTATGAAGACCAACACAGACAGCTCAACATTTTGTGCTACAATTAAGACAAACTCAAATTTTGAGAGCTTTCAAAATCTGAATTAGTCTGTTGGATCTAGCAAGTTAACCATTCCAGTTACGGTAAAAAAAAAAAAAAGACCTGATATTTTTAAAATACATATATTTTAATTTTAATTAAATGTTACTTAATTAACAGAATGGTTTTAAAACAGTACGATTTATTGATTTATGGATATTAACTTTTTATATTTTCACATGCAATTTTATAAGGCTTTTAACAGCATACTGTCATTAATAAATTGTCTGCCCCCCACACCTCTAATTTTGTGCAATCTTGAAAATTTAAATTGATAAAAATAAAAATCTTAAAAATAAATATTGGTATTATTATGCATTGAAAATGATAAAAAATAAAAATCAAATTCTGCCAAGCCTATACATAATTAAATAGCTATCAGACAATTTAACTCTAGAAATAAAAGGAGTTTGGGTGAAAGCACCAGGAATCACTTCTGATATTGAGAGGACCCTGTCTCATAGCAAGAAAATAGAAGCAACTGGGACTGCAGGCCATGTTTTAATGCTAACTATCAACATCCTGTGCAGTAAATACCTTCCAGAAAGGTAACTCAGTTATCCTCCAGTTTCTCCACTACAAAACTACAGCTCAGAATCCTTCCCTCAAATGCTTACCAAAATTTCAGATAAATAATTATGGCAGAGGTGTCAAAAATATTGCTTGCATGCTGGAACCAGCTCACAGAGCTATTTTATCTGGCCTGCTGGGCTACTGGAAAAGGGGTGGGAGTGGGGGCGGAGAGGAGGAAGAAGGAAAGCATGGCCTGACACTGAATGGCCATTGGTGGCATAAGGGTGAAGGAGAGCTGCACGGACACAGCCTTGTTTGCTCTGCTGTCACCATCCTCACCACTGTCCCCACTGCCATTCTGGGCTGGATCCAGCCTTAAAAGGAGTCCCGTAGTCTGGATCCAGTTTAGGGCACAGGATGAGTTTGACACACCTTATTTATGGTATTAAATCACAGCCACTTCTTTAAATCTTCTTTTCTATCAGGCAAAAGAGGTAATGAAATTAATTTTATTTCAAAATGTAAGTATACTCTTACTGTTTTTAAATCTCTACTTTCTATTTGCATTGTTACTACATTGTCTCTTCCAGTTCTTTACCTGAAGGCTCTTGACAAGATTTGGTGAATCTGAAGCACATCATTACACAAAGCAGTAAACTGAGTTTCGACTTTCTTCTACCTCTCAACTGGAACAGGTAAAAGAAGAACAATTTTCTATAATTCTACGTTAGAGTGAAACTTGATCACTAATATGGTAAAATAACCATTTTTATAAATTATAATATATGCAACAGTTTAAGGTGTCAGTAAAACACACTACTTGGATTGACAGATTTGATTTGCAGCCATACAATGACCTATAAATAATGGCATATTCCCACCTTTTGGTGTTTACCGCACACTGAAAAATAACCTTGAAAAAAGCACATCTTATACTTTAAAATGTCCAACCCCACGAAAATTAAGTACATTAAAAAAATCTAAAATAATACATGTCTACAAATAGCAACAAGTATGAACAGCTGACAAACTGGCAGTTTTCCTCAGAATTGGCCTAATCTTAAATTATATGACATAGCTACTATCTGTGTAATCTGAGCACTAGTTTTCTTAGTGGATATGGAATTAGATTTTACTAAAATAAAAAGCAAACATACATATTACATTGCAATTATCCATGTGGCTGTCATTTAAACCCTCAGCCTCTTTGAAATAACCATTAGAATAGTAAATAAACCTCACCAAAAAACAGCATGCTATTTTACGAGTGTAGATGTATTAGCTTTATGGTGGCTTGCAGGCACAAACAATTAGATTAAAGTCCTAGAAAATGAAACGTTTCACCGATAAGTATTTTCCGCCTTTTGTTTTCATCTGGTGCAACACTGAAAACATCAGCAAGCTAATGTGGGTGGCTAGCTTTGGTCAATAAAAACTTTGATACAATATTTTTATTTTAGTGTTTCAGAGCTGGCATTGTAATCCAATAAGCCAAAGCAATACAACATAAAGAGCCTCTTAGAGTTGGTCTATAGACATAAATTATGGGATGAAAATAAGGTTAATTTCTTCCACAGCTGTATTAAAGAGAAAACGTGTAACCGTCAGTGGGACTAGGTGTCTGGACCATATCATTACTTTGCCATTTTTTATCTCAGTTGCTTCTAACATTTACAGTACACTTTTTCAGGTCACACAGGAATCATAAAGCATTAACTTCTTTTTCTAGTGGTGTTGAATCTCAAGTGCACATTCTAAAGCTAAATGATCGGCAATGCATGTGGCTTTAGCGAATAAGCTCACAAAGCACAACATTTAAAGATTTATCAAAAGATCAACAACTAAATATACTCAGGCTTTAGTCTAAAAAGTAAAATTACTAAATACTTTATAAATCAGCAACAAAACTGCACTGGGGCAAGCTTACATTCTAACTTCATAAACTTTAAGGAAATGCAAATAAATTCTATGCCCTGGCTTGATGGTAACAGTTGGGGCAGTACTTTTTACTAATCAAAATAAATTAATAAATTATATTTATTTTGAAGTATCAAGGATCTTTTGGCTCCATCCTAAGGATCTCAAGGCTCTTCTATAGCATAGATTTTCTTCAGATTCACCAATTACTAATGTTACTCATGCACCTTTTGGTAGCATTTCATTTTCCTTTTCTCTCTCTCATTTTCTGAAAAATTAAATTTGGATTTAACTTTTTTCTTTTAAAAAGTTTTATTTATTTTTTAATCTGATGATACTTTACGTCTGTTAGAGAAGACAAAGGCTGTGTATATACATTCAAATAATCTGGGAGAATTCTCTCAGGTTTGTTCTCCTTGTAAAGAAACTTGCACAGAGCTACCTGTACAGACATTCAAATAACAAAGCCCTGAGGAGTGGAGAGCCTGCACTGTGCACACATCTCATCATGCTCTGCAGGCTTCCACAGTATGCCTGGCAACAGATCAAAGCAATGCATAGGGCAGCCCTGATTGGCTGACCCAGACTGCCCATGGCTGTCCTGTTTTTCCCTACAGTACAATGGGGAATGTTCTGGAACAGCAGAATCCAGTGAGTGACACTCTCTCTCAGGAGGAGGGGAAGAAGCTGGAGGATCATGTTCTTTTCTGAGAGAAGCCATAGTATGTATAGACATTTGCTCACCCAAGAGAAACTCTCCTGGGAGTTATTTAACAACCCTGGTTACATTTTCTTCTGGAATAGCCATTTTTACTCTAGAAGAAAAAGCCTGAACACCTGTACACTTGTGGTCTCTCCTGGGAAAGCAGCGACTCTCCCAAGAGAAAATGAATGTATATACAAGGCCAAAGTCTAAACAGTCTGCCTGCTTAGAGTCTCCCTATGCCTGAGGATGGGTGTCCATGCCTGCAAGCTTGCAAAGAACATTTTTTCCAACTTTTCACTTGGTTTAATAAAAGATATTACATTTACCCAAAATAACTTTCTCTGCTTAAACAGTTCACCTTGCACCCAGAATTAAATGTTGATGACAGTATTTAATTTGATTTGTTCCACATTTTTAATCAACACTTAGGAAAAGTTCTGCACAAGTGACTTTAGCCTTAACCACCCAGATAAGGTGAACCTCACACCAACTTTATAAGGGGAAACCTGAATCATGAATAATATAAATGTTTTGCCCAGGTCACACAATAAATTGAGGGAAGGTTTCATAATAGTAGTTACATGCTTTAAAAAGGAGAGAATCTGGTGATTCACAAATGTGTATGTAAAATATTATCTAGGTAGATTAGTAAGGCAATAAAACAAAGGAAACAAATGTATTAGGGCACCAAAGACCTATGACAAAACTAAGACTTTATTATAGCTGCAGAAAGTTAAAATTGTCTCCAAATCTTGATAAAACGAGAGTATCTGAATTTCACATAAAGCTCACGATATATCTAACTTATCTCCTGTAAGAAGTACTTTACTCTTGAACAAGAGCACGTAAGTGCCACCTTCTTGTTTGCTTGGAAGGGCTATAGTCTGAGATGGTGAGTTGTTTAACCCTGAGTGTTACATTCTGTATGCAGCTGGAATTTCCACTTGGATCAAAAATCTACATAAGCCCCATAACCAATGCTTTTATGTTAATATCTTGCTATATACATACAGGTTACCAAAATATTACAGATCTCTAATACAAGTTTTTTTCCTCCACCTTCTCAGTAGGGGAGGAGGTGCTCTTAAATTTCAGTCATTTTCCCAAATTAAACCTATTTTAAAGAGCAAACTTTTGCATACAAGTTTGGCACATCACAAAAATGCATTTAAAAACAAACTACAACTTTCAGCTAAATCTTTTCTAACAGCTATATATACTAGTCAAATTATACATCTTGGATGAAGCAGAAAAACACACTAGTAAAATTTTCCCTTAGGTTCTGTCTCCACATAGCTTTCTAGAGTGCACATTGCTCAGACACCCCTTCAGTAACATAATGAGTCTTCTGACCTGATTAAACAAATTTTATCCCACCATTACTTACTAGGATACTGTACTTATTTTAGACTCTAAGTAGAATCACCAAACAAGATTTAAAAAACCCAAATAAACCAGGCAAGGACACTCGCATCCTGGACCTGGTTTTCACAAGTCTCAAGATTAATTGTTTCTTTTAGAGTCTAAAAGCAGGAGTAATAAAAAAAAAGAAAAGAAAAACAGTCTACAATGTAAAATAACTACCCTTCCTAGCTATTTTGTAAATATATATAGGAGTTGCCAAATATTTAAAGCTTTTATCATGTCTTGTCATAGTTAGCATTTTTTTAAAGTTCCAGTTCCTTGAGTAATCAATTTACAAGAGTTTCTCACCTTTATCAAAGGATACATAATAAGTTAGAAAATGTGCATTAGTCAAAGCTCAAAAAAGGCAGAAACTTTTATTATTAAAAAAAAAAAATTCTAAACTACTCGGGGGGGGGGAGGGGAGAGTTGGGTTAGAGGCACAATCATTCGGAATTGTACGATTCACTTAATACTGAAGCAGTGCCTAAAGGCCTATGCAATGAAGCTAGAAGCTTTACTTATAAGCTAGCTATTCTATGCTTTCTAACTCAAAAAGACTATACAGTTCATAACAGACAGATAAGTAAGATCCCATTGAACCAGTCTAGTACAGCAGAGGCACCAAATGACTAGGAAGATTTCCTCTTGTAATCTCACAGGTAGCATACCTTGTCAGAATATAGAAGGACAAAAATGATTTCTATGTACAGGCACTTGTGCATTTAATTTCAAACTCATTATATACACCATTCACTAAATTTAAGATAAATGATAGTTCTGCAGACAGAAACTAAAATATTTAAAGAAATTGTAAGGCTGCACAAGGTAATCTGAAAATTAAAATTATTCACAAAGACAGTATTTTGTTGCAAATATTTACTCAAAAAGTAATATTTACAGCAGTGTTTAATAGCTGTTCAAAACATTTAACATTCATTAAAAACAAAACAAAGTCAAAGCATTCTAAAGGATTCAAAAAGAGCATTTTAATTAAGTTTGTTAATATTTCAGAGCAAGCTACTGTTAATCGTATTATGCATTCCAATACCTTGCTGCTAGCTACATAGCAAAAAAACCAAAAAATGTTTTTCAGCAGCCATATTCTTGTACATAAATTAGACTACAAAATGTCCTGAAATCAAATTGTACATCTCTGCTTTATATGCCCTTGATTTTTGTAACAGTTAGCAAGTAGCAGCTGCAAAAATGGCAGAATACATGCCAGTCTGTTTCCAGTTCATTTCATTTAAGTTTCTACATTAAACCATACTTTGGTTTGACTTACAGGCCACTCTTATGGGTCTACCACTAATTAAAATCATTAAAACAACAGTAATGGCCTAACAGCTACAGTACTTTGAGCAGTATGTCCTACTTTATACAATGAGTACATCAGGTATTTCTGCACAGCTTGCACACTGAAAAATCCACAAATATATATTTATATTGTAATAATTCCACTTTCACTGAAAGTTTAATTAAGATAAGCTTACAGCCTGGCAGAATTACACCTGTACAGAGGTGCATAGATTCATACAGTTCTGGCTACATGCTTTGACAAACAGGAATGTGACGTCAAATCCAAAGTGGGTTTATGTTTATCCAAACTCTCAGTAGACCAATGCACCATTGTGTGAGCATGCTCTATTTCAGCACTACAATCTCATTTACTTAAAACCTTGCTGTTAAAAGGATTCCTGCATAGGGACTATCTCATCTTTTCTCCTTGGCTAACAGCAGATCACCTTACCCTAGGAAATACCACTGGAAAATATTTGTTGTTTCCATTTTTGAGTGTCAGCTTAGGAACACATTCTCTTCCAATCTTTCGGATACATGTGAATACATGCTATACTTTATACATTTAGAAATTCAGTAATCTAGGTTGTATATTTGTATAAACTGCCTTCTTCATAAAAAAAATTGCTCTCTTCTTTTTCTGTCAATACTCTGATCACCATCAATGAGCATACCCATCAAGAATGGCTCAAGGCATTGTTACCATTATTTATATTAAAGCTGAATAAAAGTTAATTTATATTTTCAGCTTTCTTCATTGTCATCTGTCTGGTTTACAGTTGTCTCTACACTGCTGGGACTGCTTCCTTTAGAACAGTCATCCGTTTGTTCAGAAACCAGTCCAGTTTTCTTTGATGAAGATGTAACATTACCTTTTTGAAGTATTTCTGTAGCTTCATGCTCTAGTACCTCTGAGGGAGTCAAAGGCTCCAAATGAATACTGCCTTGTTCACTAATGTCAGAACTAACAGATTCAGGTTCATCTCTTTTTCTTAAAAACTGCTCAAAACTAACATCTTCACCCAAAGTCAGTTTTAAGTCCTTGGTGTTCACAGTTGAAACTGTAGTTTCACCCAAGCTATCCTCTTTATTCTGTTCATTCAAGATGGCATTTTCTGAACTTGGAGAAGTTTTCAGTTCAGTTGTATCACAAGTATGCTTTTGTTTTTCTCTTATTACTTGATCATTGTTTTCTGAATCACAACATGGTCTTCCCTCACATGCTGAGTTCTTCAAGCAAGTGTCCTGGAGCACTATATTGGAGGCATCTTCCGCATTTGACATTGACGTATTTTCTTCAATCTTTTCCACTGATGAGCCTTTTTCACTTTGATTTCCATTGCATTCTTTTGCTTCCTTTGAAGTGTCATTTGCTTGGCTGCTGGAAAAAAAACCCCAAATAAACTTAGCATTCTTAGTTAACATAAAAGTATTTTAATATACAGGTCCTACACTGCAAAGTGACTCTCTATAGAAAAGACACAGTAGAGTTTCATATTTATTTTGTCTTGCCAACTTACATAGTAAAATATACTCTATTATAAGTGTTTCCTTCTTTACAGCCCTGCAAATTAAACCTTACATGTAACAGGCTAGTTTAGGGGTCAGCAACCTTTTACTAACAGTGGGCGGCAGACTGTGTCCCAGATGAAGGCACAGGCCACCATACTGCTTCCAGCCATTTCAGATGTCCCTGTTCTGTAAAGGGCTGCTCTTTTCCCTCCCTAATGCAGTGTCAGCCAAAAAAATGTTCTGCTATAAAGGGTGGAGAACTAAAATTTGAGTGGATAATTTGCCAGTAACACTGATCAAAAGCTGTAGTGAGGGTGAGATGAAGCTGCTGGAAGGAACTGGTGTGCTGTTAAGTAAAATGTGGAAAAAGGAATGTGGGTTGGATTGGACAGTTGGGGTCAGCACTCTTAAAATACAGACTGGATCAGACCCTTGTGGGTCAGATCCAAGTTCTCCATGGGCTCGATCCAGTCTGCAGGCCATAGTTTTCTTTCCTTCTTGCAATATAATACCCATCATGAAGATATAGCAGGACAAATAATGCCCTTCACTATACCCGTGCACTTCCATTTCTTTTTTTCCAAACTGCAATCTGTGAGACAACCTATTCTATTGCATAGTCTCTACTGAACTAATGCAAATCTAACTATTTTCAACTTATTAAACAATTCTGAAGGTGACAAACAAAAAAGCCTGCTCATGCAGCATCTTGACCAACTGGCTCTGTATAATGCCATCAGCAACAGAAACTTGCTTTAATCATTAAAGTGAGCAACTGTGAACCTCAATTCCCACAAGCAGCAAAACATTTTACATAGTCACTTTTAGGAGTAAGACTGTATTTTTAATTAACCCAAATATTAATGATGTAAGCAACGTCAATGAACAACTTACATAATAAATCACAAGTCGTAGCATATAAGACGAATCTTTAAAGGGTATTGGTTACACCTAGTTTTAATGTATCATTTAAAAAAATAGTATATACTCTTCTAAAATGGCGAGAAAAATCAGAATGCTCCAAACAAAAACTAAATTATCTCTTCAGAACTCAGTTTATATAGGAAGTCAAACACCAACAGCACATCTGATTTTCTAGTCCTATCATTCAGTTTAATCTGGTCATACATACTGATATATCACTGATTTAAGATACCCTTGTAAAAGTGCTTCCTATTCGTTATGGGACTACTCGCTTCATTGCTATACTTGCAGTGAGGAGTTGTATTCAGAACTTTTATTTGTTCAAGAAGCTTCATTTCTAATGTTTCCAGACTGGAAGAAGCCCACACTACCTGAAAATGTTGATTGTGATAGATAAGGAAAAAAAGGGGAGATGGAAAACTTACACAGCTGGACTACTTGGAGGTTTCTCTCAATTCAGTTTTTTAAATTTTAAATTGTAAATAATCTCCGTATGGCATGCAGCCAAGGGATACACGAGGCATAACAGAATAATAGGAAGTATTTTTGCATTAAAAAACATTTGTATAATGTATTCAAGGAGTTTAAAAATGAGTTGAAACTACTTTTAGCTAAAATCACCTTTAATATTGGCTAAGCAATCCAGGTAGACCATTGCTAAACCCTTAAAAATAACTCGCAGTATTTGGATTGGTTGCCTAAGTCTAGCTAATACTGTTTTAGCATGAAGTGATTTAAAACCAAGTTTTAAACCTCTTCAGGAAACAGTTCAAATGCAGACCAACACCAAATGGCTTTTTATTTGTCTAGACAAGTATCAGTTTAGGGTGTTGTGGTTCTCCTGAAACAACAGATAAATAAGAAATAACAGTTTTTCTGGTATTTTGTTTTTATAATATTTGCAAACTGCAAATCCACACATATTATTTTACAAACTTTGCAACAATTTCATTGATCCCCTGTAATAAATTACACTGCAGTCTAGCTGAATGCTAGAAGAAAATAAGTGTTATTTTACCCTGGACACTACATATTACACCAAAATTTAGAAGTTGTTCTACTTTCAAACTTTAAGTTAAATCATAAATATCTAATCAGCTTGTAATTTATATTGCATTTAAAGGCAATAGGAATTTTTGTGCATAGTATAAGCCTGACAGAAGAAATTCAGCGTTCAAGAACATTTTTTTGAAGTCTAGAAAAAAATAAGAGGCAATCAGAATTTAAGTTTCCCTATACTGTCACACCAATTGTCTCATTCATATTCTGGAGGAAATTATTCAAGAGGTAATTCAGCCTTCCTGCCCAACAAATCATCTTCTGCTGAAACTGTCAGACACATTACTACTTATCTGCCTTTACATTTGTATATTTGAACACCTTTATACATTTAACATTCAGTTTATTTTAAATCCATAATTACAAAATAAAAATAAAAAGGATTCCAACCCTCCCAACTCTGCCAAGGCACACTAGGAAGAGAGACAGACCTTGTAGAAGCTAAAGGATGAGAAGTTCCAGTCCAGGTTCTTCCACTCAGAATGCCATGGCTAAGGATATTAAATGTCCCTTAGGATACTAGATTCAATGTACTTATTCTTCAAAACATTTGAGTCAATATAGTAGAAAAGAACAAATGACTAGGCCTGTGCAAAGTGGCTAGTATTCACTTTGGATTCAGATTCAGCCAATTTGGGGGACACGGATTCGATTCAGTGATTCGAATCACTGTCCTGAATCAATTTGGCTGAATATGATTAAGAGATTTGGCTGCTGCAGCCAAATCTCCAAATCATACAGGTCCATCTCCTGCCTGCTTTCCCAGACCCGGGAATGGCTGCCCTGCCTGCCCCAGCTCCCAGCACTTGGGAGAAAAAAAAAGCCCCGACTCACCAGGTGCTGCCCAGTGGGAGGCCGATCCCTGCTGCTCTCCAGTGCCCTATGCCGTGTGGGGGGCTCTACATGATCCCCCGCCCACTGTCCCAGCCCCCGCATGGCTGCCCTGCCCACCCCAACTCCAGACCTTTAAAAAAGACCCCAGAAACAAAAAAACCCCACCACTCACTGGTTTCTGCCTGGCATGGGGTGATCCCCACTGCATGAGCCCCTCCAAAACCCCAAGGCTGCTGCAGAAG
>NW_017728911.1:16825556-16834805 GCF_001723895.1 Crocodylus porosus | reverse complement strand
GTCCCCTCATGGTCCCCTCCCCCCTCTCCAGTCCCCTCCCCCCACAACTTACCAGCATGGAGTCTAACTAAAGCTTCCTGCTGTTGCGGGCAGAGGACTACCTGAATCGAAGCTCTCCAAATCCTTTCTGAATAGATTCAGAGAGCTTCGAATCAATTCGGACCTTTTTATTAGTACTCTGATTCAATTTGGATTTAGAGATTCGGCCACCGAATTGGGCCGAATCTCCTCCACATCAAATCAGCACCTGAAGCTTCACACAGCCCTACAAATGACCCACTTTCTTTTGAAGATACTTTCTTTGGGAGAAACTATAGTGCAGCTTCCCAGAAACTCAAAATCTCAATCTGATTGGATTCAGAAAAGACACAAACAAAGAGGCAAGCGTTTTATACTCACAAGTTCTTTCTTGAAATCTGTTCAAGGAATCATATTGTAAAGCATGGAAAAATGACTCAAGACCACAGAGCCCAAGGTGATTCTGTGTAATACAGGGGTGGGCAAAATGCAGCCCAGGGGTCAGATGCAGCCCACCAGGCCACTCTATCCAGCCCACGGGGCCCCTAAAAAATTTAGAAAATGAATATTTATCTGCCCTGGGCTGCCTGTCGTGCAGCCCTCGATGGCTTGCCAAAACTCAGTAAGTGGCCCTTTGCCCAAAATAATTGCCTGTCCCTGGTATAATGGTATTAAGGCAGACGAAACTAAAAGAGATCACAATGGCAATGGTCAAATGTCCCATCATCAGGGGCATACTGTCAACCAACAAAACTAGTCTAATTATTATGCTACATCACGGCCTAAAACTAGAATTGAAGGATCAAGAAAATTTGAGGACTCAAAATGAACAAGGAAGTAGACCAAATCAAGCAACTTGCTACTTATAGGCCACTTAATTATGGAACTTGAAGAACAGTGTCACTTACAAGCAAAAATTAGTACAACAAATGCAGATTAGAAGACAGGGAGAAGCAAATATATGATATACAAGTGATCATTGTACCAAGATTAGAATAACTTTATTAACTTGGGCTGGATTTGAGCAAGTGATGAGGAAATCATAGACCCTATAGTTCCTGAGCCA
The DNA here is from genome assembly GCF_001723895.1 of Crocodylus porosus. NCBI lineage: Eukaryota > Metazoa > Chordata > Crocodylia > Crocodylidae > Crocodylus > Crocodylus porosus. The sequence goes on along the minus strand of NW_017728911.1, from coordinate 16,833,721 downwards.
CCTAGTTCAATTTTTATGTAAGCATTTTAAGTTAAATTAAAATTTCAGAGTTGTTGGGTCACACTGATATGTGGCCAGAGGAAGAGAGAAAGGCAAGGGAGAATGCTTTGCTTGGACAAGAAATTATTCAGCTACTATGTTAAAGCTTACAACAAATAGCTGACTCTTTAAAAATAAGAAATCACGAATTGTGTTGCTATAATTAGGCTAGATCTTTCTGGGAAATAGGATTTAAAGGCCTGACTTCAGGACTAATGTTGCATAACTGTTTATGCAAACCCAGGTAACAGCAAATATTTGACACCTAAGAATGTGATTTTTGATGTAATACATATTTCATACAAATAAACTCCAACTGTGGGTCTGTAGTTAAAAAGTTGATGGCATAATCCATGTCCTGAATTACTGTTTCACAAACTGACATTCAGACACCACCAGAATTCTAAACTGCAGCAATATTTTTTGTAGTGTGGTATGTTACAATTACCCAACAAGTTCACATATTTACTTTCCCAAAGAGGAAAGAAGTATCTTTTCACAATGGTGAAAATACAGCTTTGTAAAAAAGCCATAAGTAATGCCCCAAACTTATACTGTTTAACTGTAGGAAGTGCGTTCCATTTTTCTGAAAATACTGTTAACTATTCAGATGCATCATTACAATAAATAATCCTCCATTCCAATATTTTGTACAGTTTATGTGGTACAATTATTTTGAAAGCCAACACCCTAAGTTCCACGTCTTGCTGAATAAATGTACTACAGCTGCTATTTGAAAATTACTTTTTCTTATAAAACTCTACTTTATGCAAAAACTAGTTAAAATATTTTCTCCTAATTACCTGAAAAATAACACAGCACAAGTGTTATTTTATGTACTTGAATTTCAAGAGATGCAGCTGTTCCTTATATTTACCTTTCAAAAGTTGATGTTTCTGTTTTTCCTTCAGATAAACTAGATCTTGATTTTTTCTGTAATAATTAATGATATTTTTAAATTTTACATCCATAACCGATTACACTAAAATGCAGTAGACAGAATTTTACACTGTGATTTCTTCAAATCTGCAAGTTATCGAAATCCAGTGGAGATCTTTGTATAGCTGTTTGCAACCAGTCTTTCACATTAAGGAACAAATTATTTTTTTTCCCTTTTTTTTTTAATTGACACATTCCTGGAGCCCTCATTCATATGAATAATCCCAATGACATCTTACTTGAGTAAGGTCTGCAGAACTGAGTACTCACAGTTGGTGTACTCACATGTTTGGTGAAAAAAGAATCAGGAGGACTGCTGACAGTCAGGCAGTGATTAGTAGAATAGCAATAAAAGCAAAATTAAAGTTAATGCAATATAAAGTATTACACAGACCACTGAATAGTGTATGTTGGAAAAGTTATCTGATACGCAGGACTTGCACATAAATTTGTAAAGCTCTGGTTGTGAGTGCTTAGTACAACATTTCTACAAGAGAACCAACTGCCATCCATTGTAATTTACGCTGTTACACAATTTTTCATCAGCAGACAGTATAACAAATGAGTTATTCTCTCTCATATAAAATAACCAATTTTAAGATGTTAAAAGAATGGACAAATTACAGTTTGCTGTCTGGAAATAGCAAGTTTAATTAAAGCATCTGCTATAAAATAGATCCTACTAAGTTTCATCTAAATCACTGAAAAAGCAGGGCTTAAATGTTCTCCAACTATCAAGAAAGGGGTGAACTGATAGCTGATTTCTAAGAGTCATCTCCCTAGATTTTGACTGCTGTGCTGTTCTCAGGGAAGTCTAACTAGCCCGTCTTGGTTCTTCCCAAGCTCCTGGCTCCTAGTTTCAGCTCCACTTCTGGTCTCAGACCCCCTGCTACTTATCAATCCAATAAACAGCACAGACCATGCACTGTAATTTACAAAATAGCAATCAGTCCAGGGCACAACAGAAAGTTAAAAAGAATCATAGATGATGCTGAAATGGTACATCACACCTGAGAACTACTGTTTCAGGGCTCCTTCAAAATCAGAAAACTAGCAGTGAATTGGTCTAAATTTCATTCATATTTTGAATTAAGTGCATCTTCTGCAACCACAAAGACAAAGAAGTTAATGTTCATGTTAAATGAAATCAAGCTCCAGGAGCCCATGGACAAATTACAAAGCAAAAACCTAGGTTCTAGAACATGTGGGGCTCCATCATACCACTGAAAACACATTTCTATACATTAAACAAAATTCAGTCTTTAGTAGAAAAACAGTGGACAACTATAAGAAAAGACAGCTAAAGCAAAGGAAGTTTTGCAAGGCTTACTTCAAGGAGCTCCTTTTACCTTTACCCCACTAGAACAGCTGTGCTCAACACCTGGCACACAGGACTTCAGGTGGGTCTGGAAATCTGGTGGCAGAGCAGTGGTGGCAGAATTGACTGCTGCTCCAGTGCTGCCAAATTTCTGGACCCGTGGGGAGTCCTGTGGGCTGGATAATGTGGCCCTGTGTGCTACATCATGCCAGTGTGCAGTTGGGTAGGCACACAGAGTTGCTCTGCACTCAGATCTAGGTGTATAGGGTTGGGCTGACACACGGGATTGCAACCCCAGACCAACCCCACACGCTGATCCCAAATTGGATCTGGCCCACAGATTAACGCCATACCACCCATCTGGCTTGCAGAGCCAGAAGGCTGAGCACCACTGCATTAGAAGATGGATTCCCAGCTTTCCCAAAGAATCATACATCTGTCCCCAAAACTATCATTTCCCCTTAGCCTGAGCAGGGAACTAGTGCTGCTTATAAAAGGAGTACCTACATTGTATTTTGAGCAAGAAGTGCACAACACTGTAAAATAAGCCTCACTCATTTGTGCCCACTCCAGGTACAATCAGGGCTGCACCAAGCTGGTTTCATCACAAATTTATAAGCCTGGGCATACTTGTAGGTTGGTATTATTTCTTTGGCTATATGCCAGTCTTGCTCAAAATGCTGTGCAGCCATTCCTACAGAAGGCCTGTGCTTGGCCAGAGTTCCTCCTTTTCCACTCCCTGGCAATATTTTGGTAACAGCAAACTGTCTTTTCTGATGAAAAGGACAGACAGAAAGATAAGTTCAAACACCAAACTTGCTCAGAGCTCTGCAAATCAAGCTGCAAGAAAAAAATCTGTAAAGTGTTGAGAGTCTGGAATAAAAGTGGGTGAAGTAGATGTGTGCACTATGATAACCTTCAGCTCCTCTGTATGCACAGAACAATCATGTGCATGCCTGGGAAAGGCTGTTTAAACTGGGAAACAAATGACTGATTTTCCTCAGTTCCCTAAAAAAAAAAAAAACCCATAAAAAAGTGAAAAAAAGGGAAAAAAAAATAAAATGACCAATTCCCCTTAAGATTTAAGTAACATATGCAACACAACTAATAATAGCTTCATTAATCAGATACATAAGTACACTGAGTACCTGAACATAACCTGGAAGTTTCTGATGTAACGAATTTACATAACCTAATTGTCTCTCCAATGTCATGTCATTTTGTAGCAGAAAAAGGACAAGACTGGGTTCTTCATATCAAAGATGTGTTCTGGACATAATTATATAGCAGTATATACATATATTTAAATAGAAATATCACAGTCCCTCAAACAATTCTAGATGTTCAAAAATATTTTTATTCAGATATCTTTACACTATAAAAAATATTACCTCAGATTTAGCTTCTCTCTCTCTAATGGAGATTTCAGTCTTTAACCTAGTGGATAATGAATTAAGATTCAATGTTTTCAAATACTAACATTAATATTAAAGAAAGGTGAAAAATGGACAAATATACTTAAAATAAGAAAACATCCTGGCAACTTCAAATTAACTTTTATTGTTGAAGTGCATTTTAATTTTGCTTAAAGTCTATTTCATATTTTCAAAAAGACATCTCAACATTTAAAAACATGTATTGTATACACACTGTAAAATTACATGTTTGTTTCATGTAATCTGTGCCTCTCTCACTGATTGAAAAAAATTCTAAAACTATTACTTCCAAGAAATCATTCTGGCTATGCTCATTGATTCTATTTGATGATAGATAATACATAGATATGCTCAGTGTTAGCAACCTTTTATATAATGAGGAAGTCAAGATATTAGCATATTAAAGTACTTAAGATTTTTAAAAACTTGCAACAATTTAAAAATTAAATCCGCACGTTTTTTAAAACGATTTCTCCATACACACAATACCAGTACTACCAAGTAGTCTTTAAACAGAAATTGAATATTTCCATCTTAAATTGTAGAATCTACTGTATCCAATACCCAGAAAAATCATGTGTGGATGTGCGTATGTGCATACATCTTCTTTGGAATACTGTACAATGTTGAAACTGACCTCTAACTATCACTTGGAGGATATTCTTCACCCAAAATACCTTCACAAGCACAATCCATACATTAGATTAGCTATAAATTATTTAAATTTATTGACTTCTAAAACCACATTAATTAAACAGCTTATCACAACATCACTGTGATTGATTTTCTGTGTTTATATAAGAAAATGTTACTGCAGAGATAGCAAGAAGTACATCACCTGTAAAACCTTGTTAAGTCATCAGTTTCAATATAAAATCTAACCTTTCAGAGGCTTTTTTTGTTTATAAAATTGCTTCTGGTTGTACATTCTTTGTTGATGCTGCATTAAAGTCAATTTTAATTTGCTGAAGTATGGTGCTATATCTATCACACCTGACCTGAGTAATAATGTTATTAATCAAGAATTAAATGATTCATGACCTCAGTGGGGTTTAACGGCTGTTTCTACCATGTACATTATACTTAGCATAAGAAACAGATGTATTGATTTAAATTTCATGACAGATATCACTAACGTTAGAAACGATATAATTTATTGTAACTGCTGCTTTTTTCTTGACTAGCCCAAGAGAAAACCAGCATTAAACATCTTTCCAATAATCTTTAATATTCTCAGTGAACACTTTGTAAATAATGCCTGTTAATAACATCTTCATAATGTTAAAAATGACTTTGCTAGTGCTATACAGAATCCTATGTGATCATTTTAGCTATTATATTCTAATTTATTATATCAAATGTAGCATGCTCATGTAAGGGAACAAAAGATCACTTTGTTGTAGCACCTCTGTGTTAGCATAACCACAACGTATAACTAATTAACAGTAAGGAAAAAGTAAATCAAATGCCAAGGCTGCGTTCAATAAACAGACACCTAAACCACTTTTGGGGTCAGGGATTTAGAACATTCTTAAAATATTTAATCATCAGTATCAATACCAATACAAGATAAAGCTACAGCTAACACTGGTTTATTTTTCTGCACTGAAATCATTAAAAAATGAGTACAATAAGCATGTTTTTCATAATAACTCATGTAAGAGACAGAGCAGTTAGACAAACAAGTTGAAAAGACCAGTCTTTTCAATTAATCTTGCATAGTCAAAAATCTTGGCATCTGAACAAGATTTTACTGGAAACCTTGAAGTGAAATGCAAGGGTTGCCATCAAATTCAATGCAAGAAGAACAAAATGTGGTATCTGTTCATTATATCCGTACTCCTTATTAAATCACGTTCTCATGGACTTCAGTAAACTATGCATTTAAGTACCTTAAAACGTTACACTTCATTTCTTCAGAAAAATTTCTGAAGTCACTTTTTCAAAATAGGCAACATCTCCCCTCACTCTCTTTGTTGTCTAGCAACAGGGCAGACAACCTCTGATTATCAAAATTAAATAGGACCATTGTGAAGCACAACTGACTATGAAATAAATCTGCTAAAGAGAGGTTGCAACTTCAGTCCCATTAAGAAAAATGAGATGACAAAATTATTTTTCAACTTCTATAAAATAAACTTTCAGTTCTGAAGCGTGACCATTAACCTTAAGAATATTCTTCAAATATTCTTCAAAAATATACTATATACACAATTTCAGCAAGTTTTAACTATGGATATTTTGAAATCTACATTATTCTGCTATGATAATCAGGGGGAAAAAAGAAGCTTAATCACTAATAGTTCTTACAGATCCCATTTTAAAATTAATTTTGAATTAATATACTTGTGTATATTATTGTTCTTTACTCAAGAAGCAGTGTTAACACGAAGGAGAATGTTATATAAGGCTCATATATAACAAAGAGGTTAAATCCCTGCTAGAAGTGCAAATTGAACGCAATCTAATTATGCTGTTACCTTATTACGAATATCATTACAATTACTTCATCGTAAAATCTATTTTTTTAAATATACACATTATATTTATACACATTCACATATGAGAAATATATGCTATAAATGGATCATAGCTAGACTCATGAATTTGAAAAGTTGTGAAAAGTCATTTACTTTGGATAGTACTAGCAACAGGAACCTGACACCGACAGAGCACAGACAAAAACATTTTTACGATGGTACGGCCAGCCTCTGGTACTCTAAAGTATTCATTAACAGAATGAACAATGTTGAGCACATTGGTTTCAGAAACACAGTTTCTATAGACTACTCCCCATTTTATTCAGGGATAAACTAACTGTTGGCTAGATTCCACCAAGCTGAACAGCACAAGTAGAATTTAAGATGCTCTAGCTAACCTTATGCAGCACATACTATTATTAGCATTAAAGATGATTAAACTATACTTATATAGCATGCATTCACACTTCATGAAAGCATTTATATAAAAACAAGAATATGTCTTTTAGATGTACATGGAAAGTTTGTGCACGTGTGTCTAAATCTAACTTAATATACCTGCTTATAACAGTGACTGTTCCAATCTTTTCCCACAACTCGAATGTATTACTATCTTAAAATATGACAGACTCATTCCTTTTTGGCCCTTGGGGGGTAGACTGGGTACCACGCTAACACATTAATAAGGCTGGACAGGCAAGGGCAGGGACTGCAGCACTAGTAACTGGTTTAATTAGCATGGAAGGTCATTATTCCAACCCTTTGGCTGGAACAGCAATTATATAGGGAGCATGCAGCAGTCCTGTAGTACAACTCCTGGTTGATCTAAGTCTCTTCAATGACCCCCGTTCTATTCACACACTATCCAAATGGTCAGGTCTTATGCAGATGGCATTTATTCACTATCATGGGCAAATCAAGAATGCATGTAAACGTTTATAATGTCAGGACCCTAAATAATACAAAAAGGCCCAGTAAAAAATTAAGGCAGTACAGCACTGTAGCAGGGCACTAAGGTGCCTGCTACTGATAATGGTAACATGGGCTTAGTTGCCACTCAATAGGGCAGCACAGGTGCGAGTTGCTAACGCAACTGATTGCGTCAGCTGGCCGGAAGGGGGCAGGGCCTGGCCGTTATAAACAGAGGATGCTGAGGCCAGAGTTCAGTTCCCCTCTGGCAGCCTAAGGAGCAAGAGCTCTGCTACAGTGAGCAGGGCGGTGTTGTGCGTTCGCGCGGATACAGGGTGGAGAGGACCCTGACAGGGATCAGAGAAGGTTAGCCAGGTTGGCTTAAGATTTATGTTGTAGCCGAGGGGCTTTGAGTTTCTGTTTGGGTTGATAGTTGTAATTACAAACCGGAGGACTGGGCGAGGCTGTAGGGGTGGAGGAGGCCTCATTAGGAGCTCCCCAGTAAGGTGGGGGTGTTCCTAGTGCCACAGGAGGCGCTGCATTTTGGGGTGTCCCAACCCCGGCCCAGTGCGGGCAGCTTCGGGAAGAGCTCAGTGTTGTGCGTAGGCAGAAGCCCCAGTGAGGCATAGGCCCAAAAAGGTGGGTCTGGGGGCCAGGTAAGGCTAAGGCCGCCTGAGCCCCAATCGGGAGAAGCCCAGTGGGCATAGGACCCTAGAACGGGTCTGGGGGCCAGGTTAGGCCGAGGCCGCCTGAGCCCCAATTGTGAAAGGCCCGAGTCGGGCAAAGTACCCAAGGGCGGGGTCTGGGGGCCAGGTAAGGCTGAGGCCACCTGAGCCCCAATTCAGGGAAGCCCGAGTCAGGCATAGAAGGCCCCGGTGCGGGCAGAGAGCGCGAGCAAGGCCCCGGTGCGGGCGGAGAGCGTGAGAGGCGCGAGCAAGGCCCCAGTGCAGGCGGAGAGCGCGAGAGGCGCGAGCATACTGGAGCAGGCCCCGGGAGAGGGCGCGTACATTGGATACTGGAGCAGGCCCCGGGAGAGGGCGCGTA
>NW_017728911.1:16810973-16825379 GCF_001723895.1 Crocodylus porosus | reverse complement strand
TGGATACTGGAGCAGGCCCCGGGAGAAGGCGCGTATATTGGATACTGGAGCAGGCCCCGGGAGAAGGCGCGTATATTGGATACTGGAGCAGGCCCTGGGAGAAGGCGCGTATATTGGATACTGGAGCAGGCCCGGGAGACGCCGCGTATACTGGATACTGGAGCAGGCCCCGGGAAAGGGCGCATATATTGGATATTGGAGCAGGCCCGGGAGAGGGCGCGTATACTGGATATTGGAGCAGGCCCGGGAGAGGGCACGTATACTGGATATTGGAGCAGGCCCCGGGAGAGGGTGCGTATATTGGATATTGGAGCAGGCCCGGGAGAGGGCGCGTATATTGGATACTGGAGCAGGCCCCAGTGTAGCAACAAGGCCGCGAGAGAAGCGAGGGAGCACCCATGAGGGTACAGGTGGGCAATTGGCCAGAGCCCCAGTACAACAAGGCAGGAAGGGAGCCTCCCATTAATAATATTCCACCAAGACGTGGCGGGCGAGATAGAGGGTGCATTCAAGACCCGAGTTGGCACAGGTAGGTAGGGGTGTTAGGGGAGGTCACAGCACCCCTAGAGGGCACCCTGCCACAAGCACCTTCTCTGCTATGGTTAAAATGAATAATTATTTCTCATTTAAAGGCTGGTTATCATAAATGTGCTATAAGTCACATGCTTATGCAGACTGCCTTGAAATTTTTTGTGCCTCGTTAAAGCAGAGAGACAATCAGTGATCCAAATTTGGGATCATTTGATCAGTGGTTCATAGGACACTATCTCCTGCTCAAAAAATCCTCAGAATTTAATACGGACAGATCCTAACCACATTTCTGTGCATACCTGGGGCTCTACAGCTTCTAATAGCACCCAAAATGTTCTTACAGTTCTCACTCAGCATCTCAAATACTGAATTCCATCCACTGTTATGCTCAGGAAGCAACATTGTTTAGCTGTCTACACAGATATGTGTCTAAGTCTCATGTGCCAGTGTGCATGCACTAAATTGCCAAGAGGGTTTATAGCTCACCATGATCCACATGTGCCAAGTATCTCAAGGAGACAGTGCTGCTGCCACTGAATCTGAGGTACACTCAGACAATGTAAATTAAAATCCTATCAAGCCAAAATCCTAGAAAGATCTGAAGGGAGGTTTCTAAAACTAGCCTCTCAGAGGCTTTTATTTGGGGGAAATGTAATCTGAGTATAAAAGATAAATCAGGAAGTGCTCAAAATATTTTCAAAAAAATGCAGGCTAGATTGAAAAGCTAGGCAGCACCTGAGATTAGTGTGCTGTTAGTAAAATGTAGACCAGATCACACCTTTGAAGACTAGATCCAACTTCTTTGTAGGCTGCATTTGGCCTACAGGCCATAAATTGCCAACCCCTAGCCTAAACAACTACTAACACATATGACAAGCGTCTTTTTCACTCCGGCAAAAAAACCCCAAATCCAGACAAAATAAAAACTTGACTAATGCCCCATAGTAATCTGGCATTTTTCCAGAACATCAACTTCTGTGACACTCAAAGCTCTGAAAACTAGGAAAATGAAAGTAAAAGTACACACTCGTGGAATCTGGCTCTTCTCTCTTTGAGAAATGCCCCAAGTATGCTTACATTGGATAGATTCATATTCTGTTTTTGTAAAGAGCGAATACTGTTCACAAAACAGAGCAAGACAAGTGAACCAGAGTTCTGAGGCAGAACTGTTTTTAGCCAAGTTCTGGTAAACACGAGCTACCTGTTGCTACACCTGTACTAATATACCGAGCATACTGCCTACATAGTACCAAATTTTCCAATCATTTCATCCCCCATCTACTTTTCTCTACAGAATTCCATCCACACTAGAACTCCACGAGCCATCACTGAGCCAAGAAGCATCCTTTCATCACCCCTTTTTGCTCTCCATGACAATAAGCCCTGGGTGGAAATACTGATACAATGTTCAGACTTCAGTGCTGAAATGAGAAATTAATTCCACGTCCCTCAAAGTAAACTTGCAACTTTTTCCAGCAAGCCAAAAAATGGGAAGGGTGGCATCCTAAATCCATCTGTCCTCATATTGTGTTCAAAGGTTTGCCACAATCTAATCTAATCCACATCCCAGATTCCCTCATATGACAATCGCAGGTCTTTTAAACTACCACTTACCATTCAATACAGCCAATACCTATTAAAGTAAATGCAGCTCAATCACACAATACAGTATGTTCAGACATCTGCTCTCCCAGGGCTTTTTTTTCTTCTGGAGCGGCCATTTTTACTTTGGAAAAAGAAAGGCCTGAACATCTGTACACTCATGGTTTCCCCTGGGAGAGAAGCAACTCTCCCAGAAGCAGCCAAATGTTTGTACATGGCTGATGTTAATTAATACCCAGTGGCTACTGTTAGCTTGCAGAGCAGATTTACGTTTGATTTGGCATGTGGCTTTAGGGGAAGGACTTGGCTTTTAGGAGGTCCGCTACTGAAAATGTAGGTAGATAAGATACTCTTAGTTAATGAGGTTCTTTGTTAGTGAGTATAATCCGATCTCCTGCCCTTAATAATTTTTTTGGTACTTTGTCTAGTTGTGTTTCAATGTGTTCCAAGAAACATGAAATCCACCATTTAAGAGATTATTCTGCAATCCAGTAAATAGCCCAACAGGAATATCAAAGATCACAATTTACCTTTCTTAATTTAAACATTGTAATCATGCTTGTATCTTACTGGAAACAAAGAAAGGAGAGGAACTCCAGATGGTACATCATCACAATACTTAAATTAATATTAAGGGCAAGAAAAATATTAATGTATTAGCTCTTTTAATTTTTTTCTTTGAAGTCATTTCATTCTCCTCTTGAATACTTTTGATATCTCATTTCCCAAGTTTTCTTATGTCACCATTGCTACAGCATAAGAGACACAGAAACGAATTTAAAAATATACCATGGAAAGCAAAGTTAAGCTACTACCCTGGGACACGGAGGGCAAGGTTTAATTCCAGTGCTTTCTGGGCAAGTCACTTAGGGCACTGACAGGTGCAAGGGGGTTGGGGGGAACAGCAAAGACAAAACAAATTTTTTACTGCAAAAATAAATTGAACCTGGTTCTGCAGTATTTGTATAAATCAGGCACTTCAACGGGGCTTTTTGGCAATTTTATCTAAAGCTGACGCAATCATCCATTAACAACTCGTGCCCCTGGCGGCTGAGGAGGCACGGCAGTGGCAGGGTGTGGCAAGCACCGACCAAGGGTCAATGACCACTCACAGCTACTGCCAGCAGCGGCAGCAGTGGGCAACAGTGTCGGTGGCACCTTTCTGTAGGGAGTGCACCACCACACTTAGGGGGTGCACATGCACCCCTGTGCACCCCCTATGCGTTGTCCTTGCAATCATCTACAGGCAACCCTTGCTTAACGCTGTTTCACGTAGCGCTATTTTGCTATAATGCTCATTTTAAATTGATATCTGATTTCACTTAGCACTCAGCTACTTTCATTACAACACTTGTGGTTGCCACCCTGGGTCATTAAAAACAACTGCAGGCACCATTTTGGGTTGTGAAATACTTTCAATTCACTTAACGCTCATTTTTCCAGGAACCAATTAAGAGCACTAAGTGGGAGTTGCCTGCATTAGATAAAAGCGCCATAAAAGTCCTGCTGAAGATCCCAATCTATACAGATGCTGGGTGAGCTGGGTCCAACTAATGCAATGCCTCTTTTGGGCATGTGCTAGGTTTGCTGCAGGGTTGTGTGGAGTCTGAAGTGCCATTTTTGGTGCGGTTTTTTTAATGTCCGTAAGCAGCCTTAGCCTCTCTGAAAACATCCCCATGGCACAGTGCCTTGCTATACACAGATATCTAACCTAGGTCTGCACAAGCTAGCTCACATACTGGAACCTCTGTATGGAATAAGGCAGTACCATGCAGAGAAAATCCTGTCAACTTGCCATGTCTGAGCTCCTGAAAAAGAAACAGTATAACTCAATTTGCTCAGGTATAATTCCTTAATGTTTTTTGAATCATATACCACATTTTCTGGCACATGCAACACATCTGCATTTGACACAAGAATGATAACTATGTTTCTGGTCCTAAGTTTTGACATTACACACAAAATGACCAAGTTTTTTTTTTTGTTTGGAATATATAGGTTGCATATGACTCTTGCATTTCCCATAGTTGAAGCCATGAAAAATTAAACACAAGATCAGAACATTGATTCATCTACTGTTTCCACAGAGGTAACTATGATACATTACAGAGAAAGGGGGGCAATAAAGGCTATAGGAAATAATTATGTAATGACCTGCCCATAAGGGATATTTCTTTCTAACATTCATCAGCTGGTGGCTGAATTATGCCTTAAGGCATAAGGATTTGCCTCCCTTTTGAAATACCCCCCCATGATATCGTATTGTAAACTATGAACGGTCTCCTTATACATGAAAATACCTAATACTTCTTGCAATCCTACTAGAACTTGGTGACTCAAAGATATCTTGTAATAAAAGTTTCCTTGTTCTTGATTCTTGGCATTGGCCATCTCCTTATTGTTGATTATCTGAAGCTCTCTGGGAGAGATGACATTTTTGTTTAACATACAATACCTAAAAAAACCAATTTAGGGTTGAATAAACTCATAATCCTCATTATGTGGTATCCTGTAGCTCTGCCAGTGTAATTGGGGAATCTTATTTCTAAGGTTAAAAAGAAGTACAAAACTGCAGACTCTTTTTGAAAACCTCCATAATAATAAAAAAGTAAAGAAAGACATAAATATCATTTATTTTTCTTTGCATGTCACATTAAAGAAAGTAAATAACAAAAATAAAACAACAAATTAACTCTGCTTTATTCTAAATTTCATATAGTCATAACCTAGTTTAATTCAAATTAAAAAACCAAACATCAAAATAACATTGCCATAATTCAATAAAGAACAGTGAGGGCTCATAATACATTAACATCACAGGTACGTTGAAACAGTGTTCCCTTCGATTTTAGGCTCGAGTCCAGGAAAGAGAAATTCCAATGCTTCAAAATCATGCAGCATGTATAACCTTTGCCAAGTTGGACAAAAATCTCTTAAGTATTTACTATTATTAATTATATTTGCAGCAAAAAAAAGAGCTGAATACAAATCAGAATTAAAACCACAGAGTCAAATGGAAATCACGGAGCATCTGGAGCTCAATCTCCTTAAAATTTAAGAGTTCATATTTTAGCTTTCTCTGATTACTAAAAATTACATTAATTTAGTTTAAAAATGTTGAAAAGAAAACTTACTCAGATACATGCTCAGCAGTTGGGCAACCTAGGGAAACTGGAATAAAAAATAATTTATATTAATATACAATATTAAAAAAAATCACAATATCTTAACATTTAATCTGGAATGATACTATCCAACAGCAACTACTAATGTGGTTCATCTAAATCTTACATTAAGAAGGACACTCCATGTACTTACCATTCTCTATAATAACTTGGCAAGTATGAGTATGGCTTTCACTCAAATGCGTGGCCATGTTATCTAAGCCAGAAACATCAGTTAGGAAATCACAATTAAGACATACTACAGTCACACCCCTGGAGAGGAAAAAGTAAAAAAAAGTGAATAGCTCAATGCTATTAAAGGTTACCCCTGCATTTTCCCAATAGTTCTGGCCTATGTAAATTTAGATAATACAATGGGCCAGTGAATATACTTTTATATTCCTATATGATTATAGAATGGCCTTAAGCTCACAAAGATATTCTTGCTTTTTATTTGTACTGCAGTAGCACTTGGATATCCCCACCCACAAGCTGGTGAAAAAGAAAAGCAGATAGCTGTTCTCATTATATGCTGCTAAATCAGGGACAGGCAATTATTTTGGGTGGAGAGTCGCTTACCGAGTTTTGGCAAGCTGTTGAGGGCTGCATGGGTAGCCCCGCCCCCTGACAGGTACCCTACCCCTAGTCACCATCTTGGGACTGGAAATCCTGACCCTATCCTCTGACCTCTGCCACCGGAAGTCCCTCCCCTTGCCCCTGGAAGTACTCCTTTGGGGAAAAGGGTTTGCCATCTTAGGGGACAAATTACATACTAAAAATCAAACACCCATAATAATATATTTTAATTTAATTTAAAAAATATTTTGTCCTGATTAGTGTGTTTGTTCTATATATGCAGAAGTGACTGCATATGGGGGTTTGTGGGGACGGGTGGATACATGTGTATGGGTATGGATGGGGGTATGGAAGCCATGTAGTGTAGAGTGGCAAGCCAGTAGGCGGACAGGAAAGTGGGGAAAGCAGCAGGGGTAGGTGTGGGGGGGAGCGAGCAGGAGCATGGGGCCTGCACCAATGTCCTGGGGCCAGTGCTGGCAGGGCCCAGATCGGAGTGGGGGTGTGGGCTGGCAGGGGTCTGTGGAGCCGGGCTGGACTGCACCAACAGGGAGAGGGGGGAACTAACCCAGTTCCATAGAGCCCCTTCTAAGTGGGACCCCACACTACTGCTGCCCTACTCTGGGCCCCACCAGTGCTGGCCCTGGGACGCTGGCACAGGCCCTGTGTTCCCACTGGCTCCCGCATGCCTTCTCAATCCCAATGTCCCTGCCCCAGCACCATGGTAGAGGTGGGGACCAGCACGCAGCCCTGACCCCACGTGCCGCGTCCTCGCCAGGAACAAACTGGTATTCAGCACAGTGGGAAAAGCATCCCCACCCCCTCCATGGCTGGTGCTTCCTTTATGCAGCCTGTACAGGACTGTCCTGCCTCTCCACCATGTGGCAACGTAGAGCAGACACAGGCAGCCCCACACAGGCTCTGAGCGGCTGCAGCACAGGGCACTGGCAGTGGGAGGGGGAGCAGCTGTGGCTGCTTTTCTTCCACATGGAGCACCAGTTTGTTCCCTGCTGCCGCTACTAGCCTGGGCCCCAGCACCAGCTCCGAGCTCACCTGTCAAGACTGAGTTGTATAGCAGCAGCTGTTGGGCAGAAGCCGCTGCTCGGCATGGAGGAAAGTGACCCCCCTGCTCGCTGCTGCCGGACAGCATTTGCTGCAGCTCCCCCCTGGAGCCTGTGTTGCACTAGGCTGTGCTGCCCTGTGGCTGCTCCACATGGCCACTGTTGCCACGCTTGGCAGTACAGAGACGGTGGTAAAGTTGCCACACCACAGCTTAGCACAGCACGGGCTCTGGACAGGCAGCCACAGAAACACTGCCTGGTGATGATGAGCCACAGGGCTGCTTTCTTTCACACCAGCAGCAGCTTCTGCCCAGCTGCTGCTACTGCAGCTCAGCCCCAGGAAAGCAGGGAGCTGGTGCGGAGCCCAGGCTAGCAGTGGGGAAATGAACTGGTGCTCCGCGTGAGGCAAAAGCAGCCACTCCCCCTCCGCATGGCCAGTGCCCCCAGCTGCAGCCACTTGGAGCCCATGCGGGGCTGCCTGTGCCTGCTCTCCATTGCCATGCAGCAAAAAGTCAGGACAGCCCTACAGGGGTTGCGAGCGGCTGCAGCAGGAAGCACTGGCCACGGGGAAGGGGAGCAGCTGCTTTTCCCCCTGCACTGAGCACCAGTTTGTTCCTTGCCTGCTGCTGCTGCTCCGTCCAGATGGGTGAGCATGGGGTCAGGGCTGTGCACTGGTCCCCACCTGTACCATGGGGCTGGGGCAGAGGCACTGGCAGTAAGCAGGTGCGTGGGAGTCAGCAGCAGCCAGGCCAGAGTATGGGGCCCATGTCAGTATCCCGGGTCCAGCACTAGCGGGGCAGGAGCATGGGGTCCCAGCCAGCAGGGGGTGGTCTGTGGAGACAGGTCTGCTCCCCCCTCTCTCTGCTGGTGCAGTTCAACCTGGCTCCACAGATCCCTGCCAGCCTACCAGCCCACTCTGGGCCCTGCTGGTGCTGGCCCTGAGACATTGACACAGGCCCCAAATGCTGCTCACTTCCATTCTTCTCCACCCCCAGGGCTCAGCAGGAGCTGGCCTGGCCCCGAGGACTGGGGCGATCCCCATGGTCCTCCCCTATCTCCCCTGAATTTCCCCTCCCACTTCTTACCTGAAATTCCCATACTGGTCCAGCCACGAACAGCCCCATGGTCCCAGGACAGAAGTTCCTGCTAGACAGGGGCTTCCAGCTGAGTGGGTAGGTCCAGGTGGACCCTGCTGTGGCTTTCCCTGGGTCCTACTGCCCCTGGCTCCTGTCATCTTTGACAGGAGCCAGGGGCAGATGAATATTAATTTTCTAAATTTTTTAGGAGCCCAATGGGCCAGATAGAACAGCCTGGCGGGCTTGAATTTGGCCTGTGGGACATATTTTGCCCACCCATGTGCTAAATTGATCATGGGTTCCTATCCCACAAGTGGCTTCACTTTCCTCCCAAAACCATTTTTACTTCCATGCTGCTTCCAACTTGTGGCAAACCACAAAATCAGGAGTTCCTCTGTTTGAGTTTTGACTATTGGGCTCACAGAATACTACCTCAGCAACTGGACAGTAAAAAAACCCAAAAACACCACAACCCTTAAAAATGCAACTGAAAATAAGAATTACCTCAGCACTTCTGAATGTTTTTTATAGATCCAAAATCTTTTACTTGGACGAGCACTGTGAAAACTAGAGAAAGGAACAAAGGTTATTCTTTAAACTAATTTTTCATCTACATAGGAAATCTTCTGCGGTGAAGTATTCCAAAGAATTATCACTACTATAAATGGCCTCCACTTTGTTTAAAAACATGAAAGTAAAGGGATTTTAATGCACACTCTTTTATGCAGAACTGCACTGTTCTGCAGTGGTAGTTTTGATACAGAATTACAAAAAAGTTACAGGTCCATGTACCATATAATCTATTCCAAAGGCAAAAAAGTAGACCAAAACTTTTTTTAAAATCACTTGCATTAAGTATTCAAGATAAGACAAATAGTAAAAAACAGAAACAAATAGAACTTCAAATACATTGAAACTATAGATTGAAACTCCCTTATCCTTTTCAATGCATCTATTTAATAGGCCTGTGCGAAGCACTTAGTATTCACTTCAGATTCAGGTTCGGTCAATTTGGGGGACAGTGATTCAGTTCAGTGATTCAAATCACTGTCCCAAATCTATTAGGCCTAATTGGACCCCCTGCCCACTCTCCCAGCCCCAGCAATGGCTGTTCTGCCTCGCCCCAGCTCTGTTTTGTTTTTTATTTAAAAAGCCCCAGACTCACCAGGTGCTGCCAGGTGGGGGGTGTGATCCCCACTGTACCCCACTGCCCCGCACTGTGTGAGAGGCTCTGCCACAAGCTCCCTGACCCCCACCTGCTCTCCCAGCCCCCCTGCCCCCATGGCAGCCCCACCTGGCTCCAGCTCCCACCCCTTGAAAAAAAAGCCCTGCACTCACTGGCTCCTGCCAGGCAGGGGGGAGGCACTCCCCACTGCCCCAAGCTGCAGGGTGGGGCACTCTGCCATGAGTGTCCAGAAGCCCTGAGGCTGCTGAAGCAGCCAGTGAGTGCAGGGCTTCTTTGTTGAGGTGTTTTTTTTTTGTTTTTTGGGGTTTTTTTTGGTTTGTTTGTTTGGGTTTTTTTTTTAAGAGTCAAGAGCCAAAGCTGGGCAGGGCAGCCATTCACGGGGCTGGGAGAGCAGGCAGGGGCTGGAAGCTCATGGCAGAGCCCCTGATACAGTGCAGGGCAGTGGGGATTGCCCCTGCCTAACAGCAGCCAGTGACTAGGGGCTTTTTTTTTTTTTTTTTAAGAATCAGGGACTGGGGCCGGGCAGGATAGCCATGGGGTGTGGGCCTGTGAGAGTGGGCAGGATTTGGCCCCCTGATTTGATTCAGATTCAGAGATTTGGCAGCTCCTCCTAATCAAATCAGCACCCAAAGCTTCACACAGCCCTGCTATTTAATGAACTGTCAGTACTTTTCAGTCACAACTAGGAGTACTAACAAATTTAGTTTTTAGGATAAAACCACTCACTATCACACAAGTAATAATATGTCATTACCACAGCGTTAAAGATAAAAAAGCTTTAAATTTTTATTTATATATGAAGCAGTAAGTAAGTAATTTGTTGAAAAACAAAGGCCCGAGAAGGTATTCTGAACTTCTGAGAAGTGTTGTTATTTTTACACTAATTACAATAATTTAAATGGCTGTTCTCCCCCTTACTAGCTTACCAGTCTGCTATCTCTACTACGCCTCAGAAAGTCAAAGTTTCTGGGCTATATATTCATATACCTAGCTTATAAAAAAATTTTTTAAAGGTGGGAATATATTCTTCATGTAAAAAACCAAAAATGAAAATGCAATTCTTATTTTAGGACAACCTATTAAACTACAAGCCACAAGAAGGCATGAATATGCCTGCTGCTGGCAGATGAGACTTTCCTATTAATTGTCTAGGAACCAACAACTTTATAACACAAGCAGTCACTTTAATCAAGCCAACATGGACACTTATACCAGTGATATAAATCTGTATCTATAAGTATCTAAGTACGCACACAAACAAAATGTTAAAAGAGCATTATTAAGGTGCCAAATTCTAGCACCTGACAATAATTCAGAAATGCTAGAATTAAAGCCATGCTGTATTAAATTGAACTGTCAAGATCCATGCCTCATTCAGTGCACACATTTAAGTGCTTACTTAATGTGTAGACATTCAATATTATGTTTTACTCTCTTTTGCTCAATGCTCAGTGTTTGGTCCTTTGGTGACCAATGATACCTTGTCATAGAAGTTTCACATGTATTATTACCTGCACACCAGTCTAATGTTGCACAGAAAACATAACTATTAGTTTCCCCATCATAGTATAAAAGTACTTCACAAATATACTGTATTTACTCAAATATAGCACACCCCTGATTATAAGATGACCCCCCTCAATAATTAGATTCTATATGTGGATAATTTATCAATTTGATATAATTTTCCAGGTACAGATTCTAATATTAGATGTCTGCCTTGAAGTTGTCCCCCTCCCACTGCTACAAGCAGGAAAAATAAATCTGGGAGGTAAGTTAATCCCTTTGTGCCATTCATTTCCCCCTTCCCCCGCCCTCCAAGTAATCTTCCCTACTCCTTATTCTAAGACCCTTCTGCCCCTGAGCAAATGGAAGTAAGGAACAAATCTGAAAAAAACTGACCCTGAAGTAAACATAGGTGTAGCAATTTGCATATAGTGCTCATAGATTTAGTTCACTCAGAAACTATATAACTTATTTGTTTTGGAAATTGCTGCAAATTGTAGCACAGATACAATTTGTAAACATACTTCTAAATAGCACTTTAGCACCTACTTGCATATAATACAAACTATGCATGATGTTAGTCCAAAACCAAAAGGCTCATGATTTACCATACAGTTCACTGGGCTGGGGTGGACTGGGCCCCAGCAGAGACAACAATGTTTGAATTTCTGGTAACCCCACAGCTCAGCACTGATCAGTATGTTTGTGTACTCCAGATACCCCCCAACAAAGGAACCACGTACTAATTAGCCCCCTATTCATGACTGGAACTGTGTGCTATTGCCAAGAGTCCTGAGATCCTCCAAAAATTTATATGCAGATGAGGCACAAGACAACCTAGTCTGGCTTCATCTCATGGAGGGTGGGGGCCAACTAATCATGTGCAACAGGCCGAGAGAGGGGCTGAAAGAGGGATTCTGCGTGAACTATTTGGGCCTTGTTTGTTGATATTTGCCAGACATTTAAGGCTGGTAAAAAACAGGAATCACTGGAAAGGGGAAAGAAAGGCACAGGTCAGGTGTGGGAAGAAAGAGGAAATTGAAATGTATGTAATGTAGTAGCTCAGTATGATTTGAAAGAGAGTCAACACTAAAGGGGAATGTACTCAGTGGGCACCACCATACATCTTATTCAGATAGGCAGCACTGACCTTTTCTTATGGTAGGTTCCCATCAGCATCTCAGCCTTTTGGTTAAGATCAAATTGTTGTGCAGGGTTTTCTACATACTCTGCTTTTTAAGTGTCATGCCCCTCCCTCCCTTTCCCACCTGCCCCACACTTGGGCTTAGTTGGGTGTATGTTTCATATGCAAATTATTTGCATTCCCACCCCTACCACCATCCTCTACTATGTAGATCCTGCTTGGGTCTTTCTGTATTTTCTTGTCCTTTGAACTTTGTCATTTAAACTTTAACATTTTCTAATAAATTAGATTTTTGGCACTAAAGTGGAGGTTGTCACAGCTGACTCTGGCACTTCTGGTGCCAGTATGGTACTACAGTACCTCCAGGCCTGCTGCAGTGGCTCAAAGATAGGGAATGTATATGCAGTCGAGTTGCACCTTATGCGTATTTAACTTACGCGAATTCAGCTATACGCGCTCGGCTGCTGGGGCTGGCCACCAGGTGCAGGCCGGGGCATGGTGCGTAGCGCTGCGCTGCATGGTACTGCCTGCATGTGCCGCAGCTCGCTCACACTCAGCTGGTTGTCCTGGCGGGACGACACAGCAGAGGACAAGAGGGGCGAGGAGTGCAGCAGGAAGGGTGATTTCAACTATATGCGATTTTCACCTTATGAGCTGACTTCAGCACATAACCCCTGTGTAAGATACGACTCTACTGTAATGTGGTTTCTATGTATGCAAATCTAGAACAATGGCTTTTTCACCTATGTTGACTGAGGAAATAATACCTTGTCTTAAACTTCAGTAAATACGGTAAATAATGAATTTCCTTCCCTAAACCACTTTTTTGTAATAAGGTAGTATTACTTTTCTAGATGGGCAAATGAAACAAAGGGAGTAAGGAAAATATCCACTTATTTTGGGGACCTTATTTGAGATACCTACATCTTGCCTTCATAATACAGCATTTGCTATCTTCAAAGCGTAAGTCTTACTGACATCAGTTTTAGACATTTCTGCAAATAAAACCTCGGAGTCTCATGTCAGAAATGCAAAAAATGAGACATTCTCACTCGCAACTGTGAAATTTGACAAACATTACACAGACAACGCAGCAGAAATAGTGAAGCAATAATATTTTCAGGACGCCATTCAACTGCTGGGAATTATCAGACCATCCTTTTTCCTGGCCACCCTGACCTTCCCATCAATACAGAGGACCCTAATTATAACATGCACCTGACATTTTTAAAGAAGAATCAAACTAGTGGATTTAGTTTCCTATCCTCTATTAATATCAATTTGATAATATTAATTTAAAGGGAGATACCACTTTCTCTCCTTCAACACCATGTGAAATACAAAATAAAGCTCATACAAACACATAACACACCATTTTATATGTTTAAGAAAAAATTAGAAATCATGACTTAAATTTTGAAAAGCTCTTACCTCATCATATGATTCACATAGGCTTTGCTACAGCTAGTATTATATCTGCATAAGCTACAATGGACATATGTTGGAAAGTGACTTGCAAAATCTTTTATTTCTGAGTAACACTCAATGCATTTATGAACTCCTAAACGATACCTAAACAATAATAAAAAACACAAAAAATACTGTTACCATTAATATATTAAGATGACATGTATACTCTCTCAAAATTCTAATTTTAAGCCAATATTCAGCTTGTCTAGACAAAAAAGGAATTCTAAAAATGTGTTAGTATATTTTAAACTATTTAATGTCTAGTGAAAATCGTTAGCTCAAATATAACCATATTTTGCTCTAATTACATAAGAACGTAGTGATTTTAAAACCTATTTAAGTTACCTACAAGGTAAACTCTAAAAAGTTATCTTTCATGTCAGACCAACCTGATTGCCTTTTATGATCAGGTCACAAAGGGAATGGATACAGGTGTCGCCGTGGACACAGTCTTTCTAGACTTCAGCAAGTCTTTCTAGACTTTGACACCGTCTCCCACCCCATCCTCATTAAAAAAACTAGGCGACTGTGGCATTGATGCCTACCCAGTCAGATGGATTGCAGATTGGCTCAAGGGTCGTACTCAGAGGGTGGTGGTGGACGGGTCATATTCGACCTGGGGGAAGTGGGCAGCAGAGTCCCCCAGGGCTCGGTCCTTGGGCCTGTGTTGTTCAATTTCTTCATCAGCGATTTGGACAACGGGGTGAAATGCAACCTGTTTAAATTCCCTGATAATACCAAAATTTGGGGTGAGGCAAGCATGCTAGTAGGGAGGGAAAGACTGCAGCAAGATCTGGATAGGTAACAGGAGTGGGCTAACATAAACAGGGTGTGTTTCAATGCTGACAAGTGCAGGCTGCTGCACTTAAGCAGTGGAAACCAGCAGCACACTTATAGAATGGGAAACTCCCTTTTTGAGAGCACAGAGGCAAAAAGGGATCTTGGAGTCATTACTGACCCCAAGATGAACATGGGCAGACAATGCGAGGTCACGGTTGGCAGGGCTAACCGGACCTTGTCGTGCATCCACAGGTGCATCTCAAGTAGAGCCAGGGAGGTGATCCTCCCCCTCTATGCGATGCTGGTCAGGCCA
>NW_017728911.1:16756115-16810778 GCF_001723895.1 Crocodylus porosus | reverse complement strand
GGAAGTGGTGCTGGCTCCTACCCTGGGGATCTTTAAGAAGAGGCTTGATGCCTACCTGGCTGGACTCATTTGAGTCCAGTTTTTCTCCCGCCCAGGCGGGGGGTCAGACTTGAAGATCTACAAGGTCCCTTCTGACCCTACTTCTATGATTCCTCCTTGTTCTCCACACTTCATTATGCATAAAAAAGCCTGAGGCTTTCCCTCTACCCCTGATGCTCATCTCCCTCAAAGTCCTTATAAACTTTAAAAAACAAAAACCACTAAGCCTTAAATTAGGAATACTAATTGTATTGTCCCTAATCTTGCCAGAGGTTCCAGAAGTGTAACTAATGAGTTTCATATCTTTGGAAAAACTCCCCTGCACTGAGAGGAGGGGCAGTGGGGGGTGAATGGGGGGAAGGGTAAAGGAAGAGGAGGAGGAAAGTGCTGGAGATATGGCGTACAGGTAAGGGCAGAAGGAAGAGGCAGTCCTAGAGGACCTAATGGGGCAGGGATCCCTATCCAGGTGGGACAGGGATGTTCAAGAAAAGCCTAGAGGGCTGTGTGTGCAGGAGGAAGGGGATGTGCCATTCAGGCACTCCCAAGTCAGCCCCCAGACCTGGTATGAAATTTGCCCTTCCTCAGTTTCACTACTGAGAGATTTTGTTGGGCATCTCAGAACATGAACATCATGAGATTTAGCACTTTAACTGAAAGGCTGAGGCTCATAATCTTTAAATCCTTTATACCAAAGATTATTCAATTAAGTAAAATAACAAAGAAAAAAAAATAAGTCTTAGACTAATCATCCCATCTTCTCAACCGCTATGCTTTCACTCTCCACTTCTGGAATAATTTGTTATTTATGCAATCATCAAAGACCTTCTAGGACAGACAAGACTTGAACATACATCTTTATCCCCTCGCAAGTCACTAATTAATATTTAGCATTTTTAATATTTAATGTCCCCCAACACACACACAGTAAAAATCTAAATTTAATAAAATGCTAGTCATTTCCATGTCAGCTATTCTTCTATTGCCAAGAACCACTGCCACCAAAACAAGATTAACATACAAAGGGTAGGGGCAATTGTATGTTTTGGGGCCTTTAAAAGGTGGGGGAGCTGCTGCTGCTGCTTGAGAATGAGAAGCAGCTGTTACACTAAACCTGCTACCTCTGCAGGATCCTGTAGCCATGTAAGCTAAAATCACCCCAGCTCTCACCTTAAATGAATCAAGACTTAAAAGTTGGAAAAGTTTTGCTGCTTTTGTATGCCTGTAGAAGTAGTTTTCAATCTTTTTTCAAAATATGAATGGATGCGTGGACCCTTTTGGAAATTTCAAATGGAGGCAAAGATCCCTCTGAATTGTAAGTATCGGTATTTGCATACTTTTGACTGATCACAGTAATCTTTTGCGGACTCATTAGACACAATTTGCAGACCCCTAGAAGTCTGCAGAGCACAGGTTGAAAACTACTGCCCTATCGAATCATGCAGATATAACAGTTATTCCCTAACAGCTTGTATCAGTATCGTTTAAAAGTGGTGTAATTGTTGCATGTCTATACCTAGAGTTTCCACTAAATCTATTCCCTCCCAACTGAACATCACATAAACCTCTGTATTTTAATCTTAATGGATCTTAATAAACTAATCTTTAATTAGCTTTAAGTATATTAAAGATATATTTTAAAATTAAAGTCAAATATTTTTACCTTAGATTATACAATGCTGTATTTGCAACTTTATTTTTTTTTTTGCTGGTGTTGCTACTGTTGGTCCATGTGTTTTGCTTCTTCGGTATAGTTGACGGTTTTGATTTTGACTTTGTTTTATTTGAATTAGATTTGTTATGATTTTTAGTGTTTGTATTTTTAGTTTTAGGAGACAACTGAAATGTGGAAGTGCTTGTGCTAACTGAAGAAGTAGCAGATGATCCAGACTGAAGAGGTCCAACAGAAGCTCGAATAGTAACCTAAGAAACATAAAATAAAATAGAATGTTTTTAAAAAAAAGGTTTTAAAATAAATGACCCTATTTTGAGTTGCTTTTAAATTTTTGAAACTCCAGCTTACATGGGATCAAGTAAGTCTTTCATGCATCCTGCAGAATCTGCTCATGTCACTGAACACAACAATAAATAGCTATTGTTAGGAAAATGTTGCTTCACAAGAAATGGATGCTGAATTATATCATCTTCTACTAGTTAAGGAAGTCTTCTGGTTTTTGCCAAACAAGGAATATGGGTAGCAAAAAGGTAACAGAGCTGAAAGTTCTAAATAAATTAAGCATAACTTTTATTACCGAGTCTTCATGCCATGCCTTTTATTTAAAAAAAAAAATTATGCCATCATCACTGAAGTTTGAAATCTTTCCTAAGGGTTTATTAAAAGGGTATATAGTTGCCTACAGGCGCACTAGTGAACTCAGACTGGTGGGGTGGTGGAGCATCCCACAGGAGCAGAGGTGGGGAGGGGGTGGTTTACAGCCACTCCCATGAGACGCTCTACCACCCCACCAGTCTGAGTTCACCAGTCGCACCTGGCTGCTGAGCAAAACTATGAAGTACAATAATTACACAGCTTAAGAAACATGGTTCAAATCTAGTTCTACAGGGACTGAAAATGAGAGAGTGTGGGTATATCTACACGTAAAATTAATTCGCGCTGGAGTTTATTGTTTCTGGACACAGCATTTACACGTGTACTTGGAAATGTAACATGTTGAAACAGGGTGGTACAAACACAGCTGGTAGGGGGCTCCAGGGGTCAGTCTGTCAGTGTGGGGCTCTTCCTGCCTGGATCAACATGCTGCAGAGGGGCTGGCTGGGGCATGAAGGTGCTATAGTACAGGGCTAGCTGGCAGACAGCCCTATACATGCATTGTGACAGAATAAATAATTCCATAGCAGAACAGTACTTCTATTGAGTAGTACTATCCTATAGCAGAGTTAATTATTTTACTCCAGTCTAACAGCACTGCTTGTGTAGACAGTGATGCTTTACCAGGAGGGTAGCAGGGTAGTAAAACACTGGAACAGGTTATCCAGACAGGTGGTGGAAGCTCCATCGTTGGGGGTTTTCAAAACTGGGCTGTAGATGCACACAGTATGGTCAAGTTCATCAACTTCCTCCAGATCTATTAGCTAACACCTATCAATTCCAATAGGTTTTCCTCACATGGAGTACAGGTTTTCAGACCTTCCAAAAGTGGGTATTAAGAAAGAAAAATTGCTAATCCTACAGGGAAATACTCATCTAACTGGCTAGTTTTCACTCATTCTGCTTCTTCTTGAGGAAGCTCAACCAGAGCTGCTACACATACCAATCAAAATATACAAACACAGAACTGTAAAACTAACCAAGGAACAGCAACTTTTGTCCCCTGCTTGGTTGTTGCCATTCCCCTCCATACCCCATGCAAGCTGAGAAAAAGTGAAGATTCTTTGCTATTGATGCTATGTTCTATACAGCCAACCAAGCTTGAGTCCATGTTTTTTCCTCAGGAAAGAAAAAGAAAGGCAGAGCCAGCAGTTTGACAAAGCCGTAGAGACACACCTCATACCAAAAAAAAAAAAATCATGGTTGGGCTACTATTTCTGTATGTTGCAATTTACATATATGCAGCTGTGGAGAAAGACATGAGATTCAGAGCAACTTTAGGAAAAGAAGATAGTATTAAGTGACATGGCAGTAATACAATATTCACTGTCATGGGCAGGGAAGCAGAATCTCTTTCTTCTTTTCCTAAGTATTACTCTACCCAGATAATTTTTCCTACTTTTCCTTCTATTTATATTAAGTAAGCTTACTTTAGTTCCAGGAGGCAATCCTTCTAATTGCTTAGGTTTTCTAAAAGTCCGATGATGCTGAGTCTTGTGATCCATTTTCTCTTTGCATGTCAAAAACTGCAGTCTGCACTTAGTACAACGGTATATTCCTTTTTTCTTTTAAAAATGGAAGACAATCTATAGTAAGCAGGAATCTTTTGATTAACTGAAACTCCCGTATTAACTTATCCTGAGTAATTACAACCCCATTATTAAAATTAGAAAGTCAATCCCTTAATAATCCTACAAGCCAAAATACTGTAAAACAGACCAGAAAGTGAACGTTTGTAAAGTGCTTTGAAAACGTAAAACACTTTTGAAATGTAAAGCACATTACATAAGTACTATGAAGTTGTACTACCCGGGTTATCAGTTTGAAGATATCACAAGTAAAAAATAACTACTCAAGGATCCTATACTGCTCCCCTTTGATTTAGTCAAAGTTTTGTCACAGACTTAAAAAAACCCATCTTGGGCAGCATAACACATTGAAGTAATGAGATAATACATGCATTCTTTCACAGACATGCAATGATGTTTAGTTGTGTAGCTACTTTCACTGGTAATAGAGGTTACCCACCAAAAATGCTCACACGTCAATGCAGAGGAGATCTCTCAATAGAACAAACTGTTTATTTACATCACTCCAAAGAAAACGGGTCAAAATTTTAGAGAGCAACTTTCTCTCCTTATTAATTTATTCACTTGTAATATTTTCAAACTTAGCTATTCTCTCTATATCAATGATTATACAAACGACTAAATACTAAGATATTTTCAGAGTGGATGATACACGTTAATATTACATGTTGCTTTTTGGCCATATTTCTAGAATGTGAAGGGACAAAAAATAACTGCTTACCTGATGCTTCATATAATGATGCATGTATGGAGCTCCAATTTTTATCACTTTGAGACAAAATGGACACAGCAAATGTTTTGTGTTTTCATGAACAGTTCTAAAATGGGTTTCTACATCTGAAAAAGCTGAGGATCTATAATTGCACACCTAGAGACAGAAGCATAATTTAGCCTAATGAAACCTTAGCTTGATTTTAAAATGTTAAATCAGGGAAAAAGAGCAGCTCAATACAAAACTGAACACTCTGAAGTACCTGGCAAACATATGGCATTTCACCTGGCTTATGATTGTCCTTCATATGTTGCAAAAGAACTTGCTCAGTTTCAAAGGATAATTCACAAATTTTACAAATAGCTGAAAAAGAAAGGGACATAATCAATGCACACACCTTTGGGTTTGGAGACAGAAAATGGAGCATCATGTATAAATGGCTATGCACAGACATAAAACAGTGCATATGTAATATAAAGATATCTTAAACCTGTGGGGGCCAACCTTTTCAGCAAGTGTGTCACAAATTAGCCCCACACCTTCCCAAGTGCCACTCCAATCCCCTTTCCCTGCTGAATCAACTGCTCTGCTTTTTGCTCCCTGCCTGATCTGCTGTTTTGTTTCCTTCTCAGTGCTAATTGCCCAATTTGCTGCTTTGCTTTGAACTTACTGCCCTTTCTGCCATGATGCTGCCTGTTCCTTCCCCAATCTTCCATGGGCCATGCACAATGGCTGCCCATGCCACTTGTCTTACCTAGGCCACCTCTGCCTTCAACTGCAGATTCATTTTGCTCTCAAAACTAGGAGTACTGCAATGAGGAGGTCCTGGCAAAACCCATTCAGATTTCAAACTACAAGAAATCTGGCAACAGGAATTCCCAGTCACATTGGACTGGGACAAAAGTTGATAAACTAACTGATGATCAACCTATCTCAAATTGCAATTTTTTTTTCATGCAACAATGGTTTATCATGTCAGCTTTTACTCCCAGACTGCAAACTGCTAAAAAGAAAAAATAATCTAAACTGTACAAACACCGATTAAATATAAAAGCAGCCTAACTTACTAGAAGATTCGTAAGGGGTGTGTGTACTTTCAATGTGGCACTGCAGCTGGAAGGGTGTGGGAAACTGACGATAACAGTGTTGACAGGTGGTGTGGCTTTCCCAACTTTCACTGCTCTGCTTCTCAAGCTCTAAGTGATGTTTCATGTGGTTCATAAACCTATAAATGATAGGGAACAGGTGCATAAGCTACGTTTAAACAAAAGCCATACGTGGTGAAGTCAGCATGCAACATATAAAGTGAAGCCGTCAAAATGTTGTAAAAGCACTCTTAAGCTTTCCAAAATTATAAGAAATACGAGTACTCGTTACAATTCATTTGAAGTGTCACAATTTTCATAAACTGACGATGAACTGAATGAGATATCCTGAATATTAAGTAAAACATCCTACATATTAGGCAAGCTACAGTATTGTTACTTAAAATTTTTTTATAGCTTTGCCACTGATATAATCGCCATTTAATATGGAGCAGCAGGAAGAAAAAAATAATGAACAAGTCAACCTGCCCCCTTCCTCAAAACTCACTGCCCTTGAGTTCTGTAGAACTAAATCTATGCAAAGCTTCGGTCGCTGATTCAATTCGGTGGAGATTTGTGGCTGAATCTCCGAATCCAAATTGAATTAGGAGACCCTTTAATCTCTCTGAATTGAATCGGAACCCTCCGAGTTCATTCGGAAAGAATCGGGACACAGACACAGCTTTAAATGTTTTTTCTACATACCTCTAGGTACCAGGCAGCTCATGAATGCTGCAATGCTGGGGCAGATGGAATGTCCCACACGAGTGCCGGGGGATCCCCAGTGTGCTCTGCAGCAGACCTGGATCTAGGCCAGAAGCGCTTCCAATCCACTTCCAGTCTGCTGGGGAGTGCCCTGGAGGGCTACCCCACACCCTTCCAGCTTGACAGCTGGTGCCTCCTAGGTCTGGCAGGGCACCCAGCATCCACCCACACCTGATTACTGAGCCAGAGAGGTGTGCCCCCGCCACGCACTTGGTGGCAAACCCAGAAGTGAACTGGAAGTACTTCCAGGTTTGCCACCAAGCACATGGAGGCCTCTCCCACCCATGCTCCTATGGGTTGCTCCATCTGCCCCACCATCGCAGCATTCACAGGTGGCACCTGGTACCTTGAGGCACACAGAAAAAACATGTAAAGCTGTGTCTATGGCCGAATCGCTGATTCTCCGAATCAGCACTGAATCTTCCGATTCGCATTCGGCCGAATTGAAATTGGGACAGTGATCTGAATCAACGAATCGAATCACTGTCCCTGATTCGGACCAAATCAGAATCCGAATCAAATACAGCCCATTTTGCACACCCCTGTGTAGAACTGCAGCTTCACAAGAAGCCTGAAGCTATCAAGCGTCAAAACTGGATCAGCAGTGAGGGTATTGGTAGCTGAATCCAGAAACCTCCTCCATCAACTCTGGAAATTCTAGAAGTTTTCGTGGTACAACATATCTTCAGGATAGATGATAATTTTTGAAGCTTTCAAAAGAAAGAATGTCACTACTCCAAAAGCTTTAGTGCTGTGATGAGATTGCCAATGATGTATGTACAATGAACATCCTAATAAAAAGGTCTGAAGGAGCTAGCCTAAAGATCAATATAGAAGGCATCTGATCTATAAGAAGGCTAAGCCACTTGGTATTTCCCTTGATGATAATTCTAAGATATGCTTGATGCTTTCCACACTTTCAAGAAAAGAACCCTTGCTACACATAGCCTATAACTTAAGTTTTAGAATCTAAGAGAAAGAGGAACCCCCTCATAAAAAACAGGAAGTTCATAGACAAGTCGATTCCTTTCCTTATGAGCAACATGGCAGAAATGGGTTTTTAAGAGAAACTTAAATGTGGAAAAAGTAAGTACTAATGCATAAATGCACTGGTCCACAAGAGCACAACCTAGGAGTCATCAATTTCACTATGAAGCCATGGCACATTCTTGGAGTTTTAACATGAGCCGAGAGGAGAGCAAAAGTGCTTAATCAAAGCCCACAATCCATCAATCAAAATGGTAACCATCACCTAATATAATCATCACTCCCAGTTCTCCTCCACTTCTAAACCTCTGAAGTACAGGGGAGAAGGAGGAGGTGGCAGAAGTGGCAACAGGGGTGTGTATTATTGATCATATCTACATTTCAATCATTCTCTCTCAAAGGTATCCACAGGTCCTGAAGGTAGGAGACCCCCTCTAGCAAGTCAGGCTGTGTAGTCACGCTAGTCATAGCTAGTAGTAAAGGTTACAGACTGGTAAATAATGACAAGGATAAGTCAGTTCTTGGAGGTATTGCAAAGGTGATGGTGGTTGGCCAGCTGAATATGAGCTCCAAATCTGAAGGCAGCTAAAACTACTTACAGTAATATGTACTGTACAAGTATGTACAAACAGGGAAATATTCAGGGGAAAATAAGGAGTTGGTATTATTACTGTATATTAACTTCAGAAGACCATTACTGGAATACTGTATCTAGCACATGTGGATAAAATGGAAAGGATTCAGAAAGAGGCACAAAAAAGGGTATACAAGAAGATTTGGTTTCAGTTAAAAGTTAAAGCAGCTCAGCCTTTTTACTTTATACTAGCAAAGGCTGAAAGACAACTTACAGTCCAGAAAGACCTATATCATGAAAAGATTCCTGAAAAGTAGAGGGTTATTTAATTAGCAAACAGACACATAACAAGATTCAATGGCTGAAAGTTTAAGCTAGACAAACAGACAAAAATTAAGTGCATTTTTTCCCCATTAGCTTGCTTTGGAAGAGACATTCCCATGGCACCAATGGTAATCCACAGTAGAAAACAATTCCAAAAAAGTTAACAGGAATCCATCCAACAGATTGTATAAGAACATCCTGGACAGTGGGGGGCGGGAAAAAAAGAAACCTTGATGTTGGCTCAGCATCTAAGGCGGGGTGGGCAAAATATGTCCCACGGGCCACCAGGCCATTCTATCTGGCCTGCAAGGCCCCTAAAAAATTAATTATCATCTGCCTGTAGCTGCCTGTCAAAGACGACAAGGCACCAGTGGAAGCAGGACCCAGGGGGAGCTGGTGGCAGGACTCTGCAACTGCAGCAGTAAGGCCCACCCAGCCCTGCCCCACCCCAAACCCTCCCCAACCAACCGGAAGCCTCCACCTAAGCAGACTTCCAACCTTGCAACCCTGGGGCTGTTTGCCCCCCTCCCTCCATCCATCCAGATGTGCAACTCAGCTAAAAATTCAGAGGGGAGGGGAGGATGCAAGAGACTGCTCCAGTCCTTGGGGCCAGGCCGTGCCGGCTCCCACTGCCCTGCAGCCCTGGTGATGCAGCTGGGAACCACGTGGTGCTGGAGTGGCTGGTGAGTGGGCAGAGGGTGGGGAGAAGCAGCATCAGCAGGCAGGAAAGCAGGGATGTGGTGGTGGAAGCACCAGCGAGTGGGTGGACAAGCATGAGCGCAGTGACAGCTAGGCAGGAGCATGGGGCCCGCGCAAATGCCCTGGTGCCAGGGCAGGGCAGCAGGAGTGTGGGGCCTGGGCTGGCAAAGCCCAGCAGGGAGCCAGGCTGAGCTGTGTCATCAGGGAGAGGGGGGAGGCTGGCCCAGCTCCATAGAGCCACTGCCAGCCTGGGCCCCTGCCAGCCAGGCCTGGCCCCAGGGCACCAGCATGCTCCCACCCAGCTGTCTCTGTGCTCACACCCGCCCACCAGCCACCACTATTTCCCCACCTGCTGCCACCGCTTCTCCCCACCTCTACCCCTTGACAGCCATTCTGGCACTGCATGTTTCTTAAGATGCATCACCGGGACCACAGGAGCCAACACATCAAGAGCTGACCTGGCCCACCCTGGACCCTGCGATTCTTGGCTGGCTCTGTGCAGTGCCGGCCAGGCTAGGCCAGCTCCTGCTGCATTTTGTGCTCTCAGCCGTGCTGGGAACAACAAGTCAGGGGGAAACGGGGAAGTTGCAGCAGCAGGCAGGAAGATTCGGAAGCAGCAGGAGAAGGGCAACAGTGGTAAACAGGAGGAGAAAGCGGTGGCAGGTAGGTGGGAGTATGGGGCCTGTGCCAGTGCCTCAGGGCCAGGAGTGCAGAGTCCAGGCTGGCAGGAGCACTGGCAGGGGCTCCAGGCAATGAGGGAGGGAGGAGAGAGCAAGAGAAAGTGCACGAGAGAGAGAGAGAGAGAGAGAGAGAGAGAGAGAGAGAGAGAGAGAGAGAGAGAGTGTGTGTGTGTGTGTGTGTGTGTGTGTGTGTAGAGTTCCACACCCACACACATACCCCCCTCACACTGCTATACATGCACAACCCAGACTCCCTATATACCTCAGACATCCTCCCACTCCACACAAGCCACAACCCTCCCCAGCCACACAGTCTCCCCACAAATCCCATCCCCACCCACACCACCACACCTATCCAACTGCCCCACAAACACACCATGTACCCACAGCACCCCACAAACCTATGCCCACCCACCCATACCCTCTACCACATAAGAGTAAGACTTTATTTTAGGCTCTTATACTGGCTGGTGCAAACAAAGTCAAAAACATTTTTGTAAGTTTAAAGTGCACCAGTCAATTCTGGCTAGAAGTAAAACTCCAAGATATGCATGTTTTGAAAACACAATCTGTTCACTAAAAAATCTAAAATATGTTATTATCAATTAAGTTCATTAGTAAAATCAAGAATTTTGTTCAATAATCTTTTACATAAAAATATTCTTATGTTTTAGGACCATTTCCTATGGAGTATTCTCAAGAGGATATCAAAAAAGAGAAGCTCTTATTGTACAGTAAAAGCCATTATGCCTACAAAAAGAAAACTTTTTTCAATCCACATCAAATACTGTTTACAGTTTTTACGATAAATTGAAAGGAAGGAAATGCCACAGCCAACAGCAACTATAAAACCATGAGAGTAAATCCTTTGAAGGTCTGACAGCATACAATATTTTCCAGCTGCTTAAAAGACAAATTACTAGTGCTTTTACTTGTGACTTAGGTTTTAAGTGTATGTAATAGTGATTTTAATGCCTGCAATTACAAGAACCTTTTGTTTTATTTTAATGATATGGGTTTAATATTAGCAAAAATCTGTTCATTTTAACTTGCAGACTGTGCCCTTTGAAAGCACAGTCCGTCTTTCAGCTTTACATTCTGCTACTTCAGCTTCCTTATGAGAAAGAACTATGACTTTAACTGCCAAAGCAACTGTGATACAAAATGGCCTGCCTATTAAAACAGCTTACCAATGTTTTTTGCTGTATTTGAAAGTGAAGTTATTTAATCAAAAGAAGAGTTCTTACATAGGGTAAACCACCAACTATTATTCACTGAGGATCCCTAGAGGGATTTATAGTGAAATCTACTGATAATGTCATCAATCTGGGTGGCACACTGTAAGGAGGTAGTAATGTCCTGCTCTTTTCATTCCCATAGCACCATAACTATCTTATTACAATTTACTATAGTTTACCTTTTTAACCATTTTAATCTGTACAAAATTTAACTCCCAACATTCACATGAAGTAGAAAAACATCTGATCTTACTTAAGACTGTATTATTTTTATATTAGTTCTCCACAGGAGAAACAATTCTGACATCACAATTTAAACATATATTCAGTGACTAAATTACAGAAGTGAATGAGTAGACAGATATACCTTATGTTATTTTTAAGAACTTTCAGACAGCTGAAGCACTTAAAAGTTGTATGAGTCTTCTGTTCCTGTTGTACCTGCTGGACATCACCTTCATGTTTTCCATAATAAAAGTCATTAACTAACATAATCAATTTTCCTTTCTCAGATTCAGGAGTATTACTTGGTGAACATTCCGTTTTGGTCATTCCCGGAAAGAAATTATTTATCATATCTGGACAGCAATACTGAAAGAGACACAAGTCTGAATTACCAAATTGTACTAAACCGCTAGTTTTTTAAGAATTATCAAAATAAAACAATAAAGACGACATCTGCATTTCCATTTCATTTAAATTTGGAATGTGTTATGCCTTTGCTCCTGAACAGATATATAATCTAAATGGTATGAAGGCAGTTAACGATTGGAAAGGTTACCTAGAGAAGTTGTGGAATCCCCGTTCCTGGAAATTTTCAAGAGCAGGTTAGAGAGACACTTGACTGGGATGATTTAGTCATAGAAGAACATGCCCTGAGCAGGGGGCTGAACTAGATGACCTCCTGAGGCTCCTTTCCAACCCTACTTGCCTATAATCCCACTTTTGCATTGAAAGTTTGTAAGTATATACGGGTGAGATTTAGATTAGAAAAGGCTTGACAATTTAAATACTGGTATTTTTTTTCTCTTAAGAGAAGCATAGATCACAAGGCAGAATTAATATCTTCTCTTACACAATGGCTAAAACCTTTTGAAATAAACACTACAACTTCACTTTCTCAATCTCCATTTTTTTCAGTAAGGAGCTACTTGCCTTCCCAAAGTAATAATTTAATTAAATAAAACATCTGCCTTGCAAACAACATAGTTAGCTATAAAGCATGAATTTACTGTGAACTATGGAAAAAGTTCTAAGCATTTTTTATTTTTGGTTTATTTTATATTTCATATACGTTTTTTGGTTTATTTTATATTAAAGAAAGACATTCTGGCAAAGGAATTGGTTGAACTGATCAGAAAGGATCAACAGTACCAACACCAGAAGTTTCTTCCAAATTCTGCTGTTGAATACAGAAATGGGAAGCCACAGCTTCAGTTTCCCTATCTAAAAATGAAGACATTTACATATCAATCAACTGTATTATAAAACTTAATATTTAGAAAGTATCAAATTCTTCGGAGAAAAGGTACTATACAAGTCTTCAACAGTGAATAAAACCAGAATGTTACAGAGGAAAGGTGTTCCTTTTTGCTAGATACAGTGCCTACTTGTACAGTACTAATTTCTCTGACCTTGGCTGGCAATAGTCTTATTTTCTGTTCAAGAAAAAAAATGGCAGATTCAATATATTTATCCTAGCTAGAGTTACTGAAGATGTGTATTCATTCTTAAGAAAAAAAATCTGATTAGTTATAACCACACAAATCCTCTTTTTTATAATGAATTTTAGCATCGAAACCACCAAATAAATATAACTTCTGTAGGACCAAAGTTGAGGCACAGATCAAAGTCAAACAGCTGTACTTGATTATCTATATATTAAATATATCATTTTTGATTATGCTTTAGATTTTTGGCTGGGGAAGAAGAGGAACAGAACAAATTGCTCCATTTTGCAAGCTGCATCTATTTGCTTAAACTGTTTCAAGCCCCTGAAAACACCATATCTTGGACTGTAGACATACAGGGCTCAGTTATAGAACAGTCCATATTATTTCCATGTGAGAGCTGAGGATTATCTAATGCCATAATAAGAGATATAAGGCTGTCATAGAAATGGGATACATGTAACTACAAGATTTTAATACAAGATGAAACATGCACTTTTGAAAAAGATCAGAAACAATGGGGAAAAAGTGAAAATTTCTCTTAATTTGCTCCTTTTTCTATTTTCCCCTCTTCCTTGGGATTGGAAGACATTTTGCAACTCGCAGGTCTGGGCCCTTGGTTAAAATATTCAAAAGATAATCTATCAACTTCTTAAATAAAATATGATGTCCCCTTTCATAACTTTATTTAGTTTCACAAAAGTTTGTAATTACTTTTCAACAACTCAAAAATCTTTTACCTTCATGTGGTTTTTTAAAGGATCCATAAGATTAAAATGAATATTGCACTGTGGACAAGCTCGCGGAAATGGTGCTCCATTTTTAACACTGCTTGATGTAGTGTTAGCATCTGTAAAATGCAAAGAAAATTTTATAAATCCATATTCACCATCACAAAATTGATTATAATGAAAATATATGATCCCACAAAACATATAGTTTAAAATAAACTATATTTTAGCTGATGTGGCAGGGGTCGCAATCAATAAGGACCGAATTCCAACTTCCGTTATAATTACACTTCCTTTTTCAAATCCCGTTTGGGTTGAATCTGTTTGGTCAAAGTACATAGGTGAACAACTTGCACAAAATCTTAGGATAAGTCCAAAATCCTACGTAAGAGTGTGTGATCAATGATCTGTTTATTAAAGCCCTAAGAAAAGTCTTTGTCTTCTTTCTGTACCTCATACAACAGCATTTAGGAATTTTTTTTTTTTAATTCTGAAAGCATCAATTCTCAGAAGAACATATACAAAAAGTTTTTCTATTTTACAGCACTTGGCACCCTACATCCCACAGAAGTGTGGCTTCAGTGGCAGCCAGCCTCCCCATGCTGCTAGAGAGCCAAGCAGCAGTGGCAGCTGGGTTCTAGCACCTGCCCACATGTCTGACCCAAACTGGCCCTCAGCCTAAAAGGTTGTCAACCACTGTTGTATCAGGATCTGAACACCATTCCACCTGATAATTTCAGAAAGGACTTTTACTGTCTGGTTCTCAACTAGGAGAATAGGCCTGTTCAGTTGCATCATTTCCACTGAGCGAAGGTGTCTAGGGGCCTTCTAAAGAGTAAGGCAGTGTCTCATATACCAGGAATGAGCAAGTAGCATTTCTCTTACGGATGTATTAGTTAACAGATAGCAAACAAACTTTATTTAAGCTTTATGATAGCTTATCTTTTGTGATTACTACTTACAACTGGGATCCCAGTTCTCTTGGAGCCACCAAAAATCAGAACCAGGAACTTAATGGAGAAAAAAAAAAATCTCTCGTGTATAAGCAGTGCATGGAGGACTCCATGCTGGGTTATCAATTTAGACGTTAGGAAATAAGTAAGGGAGAAGTTTTACATATGGATTATTTGGCATTAAATTGTAGCCTGCCAGACTATAAACAAAAATCAAAAACAGTCAGTATAAATACATCCAACATATAAGTGAATGAGTAAGCATACATTAGTAACCACTTGACAGCCAAGTGGACTATCGGATCATTTCCCCCTCGCTCCAATTCGGTCCATGAAGTGACATGGATTTAATGGATTCTCCCTTGAGGACAGCAGTACTTATAAGATTCATAACAGGCAGAAAGTCCTTTTCAGTGGATGATCATTGCAAAAGAACATACCTTCACAAGGCTGCAAATTTTTTCTGTTAGTTTTTATAAAGCATTTTAACAAATTACAGTTAGGGACAAGCCAAGTAAGGAAATTAAGTCTGTAGCAAGACCTGTTGTTCTGTGGTGCCACAGTGCTAGATTATGAATTTTCTACATTCATACTGAATTACTTCAAGAAACTGTCATAAAACCAGATTTTAACTGAACAGCATAATTATTCTTTACCTACTTGTTTTAATAAAAATAAATCTGAAAAATCTTTCTGTACATTTTAAGCTGCAACTTAATTTTGTTTGCCAAGGATCCAATGTGGCCTGGAAGAAATTTTCTTGCTGTAACATTCAGAATTACTGGAACCACCTCTTTCTAGTTGGGGTGAAAAAAAGGCTGTGGACAAGAGTTGCAAATAAGGGGATCATGTAATCACACACAACAGCTCAAAAAGCTACAAGTAGTATGAAAACAGCTCTTGAAAAGTTCAGCATCCATTTTTACTTTCTTTGGCCAGGAGACTGAGGTGGAAAAATAGCACATCAAGTTCAGGAATCTGTAACCCAAGTGAAATCTAGTTGCTTGGGAAACATCTAGTTATGCACCTATTCTATAATTCTATTTAAAACAGCTAGAATAAGTTACCTCTTTGGGGAAAAGTAGGCTTTTTAAAAATAAACCAACACCACTACTATTAAAAACAGAAAAAGGTAAAAAGTAGGGTTTTTTTTAATATCCTGTCCAAATGTCAAATTCTGCAGCTAAGGAGTTCCTGAAATCTTATCAGTCAGTTCCTTTCTATAAACAGTCTATGTTAATGTGATGAATTAAGGGGTATTCAACATTAAACAGTCACATCCTCACAACTACTGAACCTTTTCTCTTGGCTTGTTTTTATAGAGAGAGTTAAAACAAGCTAAATCTGAAGACAACACATACCATAATTTATATAAATTTGTAAGATCTCCATTTGCATTATATATAAATATTAGAAAAAAATGTTAACACGAAAAGAGATTTTTTTGAGGAATAAGCACGAGGGTCAGGCAGTGTTACTGAGCTACACAACCTTAATTTCTGAGTGTTGACTGTTTAGCTTTAACATTGCATTAGTACTAGCTTTTTCCATGGAACAAATACATGGATTAACAGCTAGACCATTGTGAGTCTACCCTACCTTTTGAAGATACATTTTGAGATGGTGTTACTGTTGGAGATTTAACTGAAGGTGATACAGCTGAATTGCTTCCAGCACCAACCTCATTAGGCTTGGCCTTTTTTGGAGTAACATTGTTGCCTTCGGAAGCAGCAGGACGCTTAGATACAAAAACACTCTCATTCAGACCTACAGTGGTTTAAATTAAAAAACCTCAGTTTGTTTGTTTGTTTGTTTCACAGCATATTACCAACATCTTACCAATACCTACTCTTTAATGGATGGATAAGCCTAAATAACTATAAAAACTTGGTTTATACAATAAGCCGTTTAGAAAGTAAGAAAATTATGTCTGACCAACAATATTCTGAAGTGAATGCTGTGTAAAGAAGTAATAAAAGGAAAGTGAAGGCCCATTATTTGTAACTCTTCACAAACTCATGCCAGGCTGCCTTTGAAGTTGCTTGTCTTTCCGTTTTCTCTTCACTGGCTTACTTTTTCATGCTTTCTCACAGTCTAATTATGTGAAAATATCAGTCTTACCCCTGCCATTTAGATCTACCTTTCAAATTCTCCTCAAACGATAAATCTTTCACTCTGTCTTTACTTCCACTGCCTCTCCTCCTTATTTTGTAGTCACTTCTGGTTTAATTATATAACTGTAAAACACTGAGGTCTCAGTTAGTATGCAAGGTATTTTATAAAA
This sequence comes from Crocodylus porosus, assembly GCF_001723895.1. NCBI lineage: Eukaryota > Metazoa > Chordata > Crocodylia > Crocodylidae > Crocodylus > Crocodylus porosus. Next base: position 16,794,122 of record NW_017728911.1, on the reverse strand, counting down.
CAGAAGTTACATTGTATATAAAATCTAGTAATCCATGAAATGGTGTTGCCCCGGCAAATAAATTTTTACCCTTTTAGATAAACTGAATTAACTTCCAAACGTTTAGTGAGACCTGCAGCATACAGCAATTTGCTACTACGATATGGAAACACCAAATACATGTGAGACCAATGACCTGATTTTTGGAGCCACAACAAAAATCTGTGCATCTCTCTCCCAGTAGTATGCTGCACTAAAAAGAATTTACGAGACACTGAATAACAAAACAAATGTTCAGTGCAGATAAACCAGTTTGAAAATAGCTGAAACTAGTTTAAAATAAACCTGGCTGAATGTAGTATCAGACTTAATTGATTTGGCTCAAACCGGTTTATGCAATGTCTGTCCAAATTCCCCCAGCATCCCAGCATGCTCTCTGGGCTGGGCAGGACTCTCTGCTCCACAACAGGGCTGATCCCTCCCCTCTGCTCCCTGGCTGGAGCTCCGGCAGAGACAGCAGGGTCTGCCTGGCTTCCCCCTGCCCTAGCCCTCACACCCCCCTCACTGCTTGCTAGATAAGCAGGGATCCACCACTCCCCACCATAGCACAGATCCCAGGCTCACAGACCCTAGGCATGTGATATGCTAGCTAATGCTGCGCGCGCGTGCATCCGTCCAATTGCACTGGGAAAGGCAGACAGAACAGTGACTGCTTAGGGCTCTTTGGAGCTAATCAACAGGTCAGCCAGTAAGCTGTTTAAGAACAGTTTGAATTAATGGAGAGAGGCTTTTGTTTTCCTGATGAGGTGATAAACACTGTTATCAGCGTCCTGCTGGCTTGCTTGCTTGCTTGCCTGTCAGTTTGCTGCAGACAGTATAAAGAAACAGGGAAGGAGATACAAAAGCTTGGTATCATCAACAGATGCATGCACTGCACACCTCCCTTTGCCTCAGAGTGCTAGCAGGGTGCTGAGGTCTGGCAACACTCCAGCCCCTTGAGCAGCCAGCAAGTGCAGGCAGACCACTCTAATCAAAGCATCCTGCTGGGGCATGACCATGCCCCAACTCTGCTCAGCTTCCTGTGGAAAGGAAGAGAGGGCTGCTCTAGCACCCCCTGGCTTCTAGCCTGAGCCATGCAGGCATGAGCCTGAATTTCCTCAGTCCAGAGAGAATATCTATCCAGTTACACAATGTTTCAGCCTAGCAAGGTTAGACTAACCTGAAAAGACTGAATCAATTCAGGCTCAGGCTTTTTGAATGTCTGTCCCTAGCCTGAAGAACTAAGTGGAGAACTATCTTGTAGCCATCCCGGTAAACAAATAATCCAGGAAAAGAAGTGGGCACGATGGAGAATCCCTACATGCCAAGCAGTTCCTGGGCGCAAAACAGCTACTTGGAATCACAGTAAATTAACAGAATAAGACTTTTACCTGCTAAAAACTATAATGTGGACTGGCCTGAGAGATACTACCACCAGATAAGGAAGCTTAAGAGAAGAACAAAAAATAGACCTTTCCACGTTCTCAAACTTCACTTAGATCATACTTCTTGGGTAGAGTTTACAATCTGGCAAGCAATACTTGCAAACAAATAAGGGATAGCTATTCTTAAGCAAAACCATTATAGAGTTCACTTTCCTACGAAAAAAGGGAAATTAAGATTTCACTTTTACACAGTAACATCTACATACACACTGTAATTTGCAATATAAACATAGATAACTTGCATTCCATATCATGTTAAAAAAATGCAAGACGTATTGCACTAACTATAAAGGTTTCACAAATATAATAGGAATGCTACTAAAAATATTTTAATCCTTGGGAGAATCACCCACAAAGAAAAAGATTTTTTAGTTAATTTTCAGCTTTGTTATTAGACTTTCATTTAACCATCATGAAAAGCCCTGTTTTGCTTCTAATGATTCAAAGGCTGTTTTTTTCCTGAATGTTATAAATTAATGGTATTCAACCTCCAGCTTGCGGAGCCATGTCATCTGAATTGCAGGGCTACCCACAGGTCCAGGAATTAACACTGCCATGTTTCCCCTGCTGCCCAATTTCCAAACGCTGGAGCTAGATGGCATGGCTCTGTGCACTGGATCAGTCTGGTGTACGGGGGTGGGGCCATAGGTCCAATACAGTGTGCACCAAGCCAGGGCCATGCACCAGACTGCCTGACTCCACACAGGAATTGGGTCCAAAGGTTAATCACAGGCCCTGAATCCCGTTTATAGACCAACCCTGAATCACTTATCTAGACCACTACCTAGAAAGTTTGGGCACAACTATTATATGAGAACATGCTGAACACATATTTCTAACGCACACTTCTGTCTAAAGTAATTTAAATGATATCTGGGCAAAATGAGAAATAAGGTATCACTTAAATGACATCTAGGCCAGTGGTTCCCAAACTGTGGTAAGCACATGACCTGGAAGTGGTTTGCAGAAGGCTGGGGGGAGGAGCTGTACACACAGAGCCCAGATGCAACCTACTGCACACAGCCTTCTGCACAATGGCTGTACTGCATCCTCCGCCTACCCGGTGGCAGCAGGCACATGCCATCCCGTGCAACTCTGGAGGCAGCAATAGCATGGTGCAGAGCACAGGGGCAGCCCACTGCTTCCCGGGGTTCTCTCTCCTCAGCCCACTTTGCCCTGTCCATACAGCAGAGGGGTGGGGTCCTGTGTGCACTCTGGGGTAGGTGTGCCCCCAGATCCAGGCAGAGATGGGCTGCGTGCTGTGCTTTGCACTGTGCTGCTGCTGCCACTGCCTCCGTACCCGAGGGACGCCACGTGTGTTCTGTGTACTGGCCAAGCACATCTGCCTGCCTAGCGGCGGCAGGCAAATAGCATCCTGCACACTTCTGAAGGCAGCACCATGTGGTGCAGGGCCCAGTGCGCAGTTCACCTGCGCCCATGCACCGAACAGGGGCACGTACCCCCCCATGACTGCCCTGGGGTGCGCCCAGCGGGTGGAGCCCCCCATGTTCCTGGAAAGATTCCTTTGTGCCGGCCGTGTCATGTGGACAGGGTGAGCCAGCCTAATGGGAGAAAACCCCTGGGGAGCAGTGGGTTGCCACTGCACTATGCAGTGCGCTACTGCTGCCTCCTGAGCTGCACAGAATGCCATGTGCCTGCTGCCACTGGGCAGGCAGAGGACACAATGCAGCCAGCACATGGCATCACCCAAGGCTCCTGGGGCAACAACAGCATGGTGCAGAATCCAGTTTACAGCAGGCAGCCTGCCTCTGCCCCATGCAGAGATTCGGTGGGGGGCACCTGCCCACACCTCCCCCAGTGTCTCTGGATGAGCCGCCCGCTGCTCCATCCCATGATCCACCCCAGCCTCAGGGTTCCATTCACCCCTGCACCTGCTCCATTTCATCCCTCACTGTAGGGACCTTGATCTGCCTCTCTCCCCCGACTTACCTGCTGGGCACTGTGTGTTTGTATGTGTGTCTGTCTGTCACTCTCAAGCCACAGCTTGTTTTATGATTACTAAAGGTTTTGATGTTGTTTTAATTCATGGTCTGTTGCCTATGGGTATGAAAAATTTGCTGGTGGTACTTAAAGCTGGATCATTTTAAACTGGTGGTACTCAGTATATTAGAGTTTGGGAACCACTGATCTAGGCTATTCATTGGTAAGTGTTAGGTTTTAGTGCTTCTGTTTACTTATACCTTCACTGCTAACCACTTTTGTGAATCGGTCAGCAATGGCTTTTGTGCAGCTGGTACAAGTTTATTCTTTTTTCAGTACCATGGAAGGTATTTGTATAGCAGGCCTGCGGAACCACAATTGGCACTATTCTTGTAGGTGTAACTAACGGATGCATTTGTGTAACTGGTGTGGCAGACTGAACTGCCTGAGTGGAACTTTCTGCAAGAGTCATGTACATCAGAAAATTACTTTTAAGCATTTATATAGTTTGTAATAATTCCCACCAATAAGAATTTTTAAACACAAATCTTGTGATGTGTTCTGGAACCCTCCCCCCACAAACACATTACTAAAATATTTTGCTATACTCAAAGGCAAAATTTGCAAGCAATTCCAATAATGTTACACGTAGGGAACAGGAGAGCACAGGCACTGAAGTTGGATTGTTATCTGTGGTTCTGCATTATAAAATTCTAGTATTTTATATTAAGGTGGGGGGTTTTTTGTATAATACTATTACCCAAATCCATGGTGACTTCAACTTTCATACAAACTCCCTGAATTAGATTCTACACATGGAAAATAATATATTTGTTATTAATTTACATGTATTGGAGTCGTCTTAAATTCCTCCTCCCATCCCACCACTGCAGCAGGGACAGAAGTGGGGGGCAGGAGGGTGAGCAGGCAGCCAGACCCCTACCCCATTGCCTGCCCCCTCCTCCATGACTTTCCCCCTGCCACATGTCCCCACCCCAAGGCTGCTGCCTTTGACTCCAGCTCGAAACCAGTGCAATTAATAGAAGCAGCTTTGGTCTCAACTGGACCAGGTCAGGACCAGGGCCGGGGCAGCTCCCCAGATACTGTGCAGTCTTCTTTACCACTCCCCTGACCCCACAGTCTCCCCCACACTCTTCTCCTCTCCCCTCCCCCTGCAGTCTCCCCTGCGCTTCTCCCCCACATTGTGCAGCCTCTCCCGCGCTTCCTCCCTGCACAGTCTGCCCCACCTCATAAGCCACTTTGAGCCACCTCACCCTAGAGCAGGTGGTAGCTCTAGTTCCAGAGCGAGATCCAGGGCTGCAGCAGCCATTGGCTTCCATTTCATACTTCAAGCCAAGATGAGGCTTCCCTCCCTCCCCATGCTGCATGGGGAAAAGCCCTCGCCTTGGATTCGAGTCAATATGGTTATTAATTTAAAATATCCGAACCTGTTTGTATCAGTAAATAACAAAATTCAGATGTATACTGAAAAGCAATTGCAGCTACACCATGAAAAGTATTTAATCTAAATAATTCAAATACTAGATAATAGCTAGTGAAAAAAAGCAACTGGTTTATCTCAGCAGCATGCCAGTTAACAGGACAATTATTAAATGATATAGTCCTATATCCTTCTAATTCTTACAGATATGCTTAACTTTGATTTCAATAAGACTTGTCAAGGTAACAGGGCTAAAGACACACCTAACAGGTAGCAGGATTGAGCCTATCCCCCTGATTTTAGGAAGCAATTTAGCACAAGTAAATTCCAATTAAGCTGTGCTTAGTGTTTTCCTCAACAGGGATGCCTTCCTGAATTGGGAAATAATGTAGTGGGAGATTAGGGAAGACACTTGTGAAATCTGAACTGCCAACAGTCACCTGATCATAACCACTTTAACAAAACACTCACAAATACAGCTGAGTTCTTCCTTACAACCAGTGACTAAAATGAGTTCTCTCCAATTTACACCAGTATGAAGGGAGAATCAACATGACAATCTTAAAACAAAAACAAAAAAACTCCAACCTAGAGTAAGGTAAAAGGCAAAACAATGCAGAAGGGGACATATATTCCTTGATTTTTACAAATACAAACAAATATTTATGTTGGTAACAAGAATGTTTCATTTTTTCTATTTAATATTAATTACCATTACTCAATGATGTTACTATAAACAACTCCAACTTAAACACATGTTAGTATTAAGTTCTATAATACATGCAACATTACGTTTCTAAAAACCCCATGTGAAAGTCTCCTTATTTTCTTCAACAAAAGGCAAGTACATACCCATGCTTCCCACTGGATAGAATACTTGGTAAACAAAATTAACTTAAAACTTATTCTAGGACTTCAGACACTTAAGTATAAATTACCTATGACAGGGTACTTTTTTAAAAACCAATTTATATTAACTCTAGAAAAGGTCATTGCTGTTAATTCTTATCAATTAATATGAAGACCCATGAGTATTTCTAAATAATTAAATCCTCAAACAAGGCACTTCACTAATTTCATCTCTTTCTGATAGCCTGAGAACACAAGGTTCTTTTAAAAGCATCTTGGCAAGCTGATAGAGCTAAATGTTCAAAATTTCCTGCTGTCTCTCCCTCAGTTTCATTGAAGATTTTGTTGCAGGGAGCATTAACAATTCTATGAAATTAACTGCCTATTCATATTGACTTTTGGGTCTTTATTGCTGCACATACCATTCTCAAAATTAAATCAAGCCAGCTCACTCCTAATTTACTTGTTGTTTGGTTGTCTTCAATAGGATTTTCTTGCTGTATTCTGGACACGCCTACACGACATTGTGTTGTGAGAGAGCCAGCTGTCTCTCAAAGGCCAAAAGGTAACTTTGTTCCCTATGATTAAGCAGGCGATTTAAAAATTCCTGTTTTAATCTATATGACTTTATAGAGACATATATACAAATAGCTAGGTAATGAACTGCATGAAAACACCTCAGTTCAGAATCCTGGTTGGTGCTGATGCAACAAAAACGCATAAACATAAGTCGAACTTCTAAATATGCAAATAGTCCCACTGACTCTAATGGAATTATTCAGATGCTTAGAGTTCACTGAACATTTTACAAGATCAGGCCCTTATCAAAATTACAGAACAAATTACTTATTTCATCTAGAAAGAATGTGGGGTAAGGTGGGGAAGACTATGTCAACAGTGTGTGTAAAGATACAGGAAAGAGACAACCTTTTGGGATTGAATGACAAAAGAATAGAAAATGCCTTAATTACAAGCATGAAACCACCACCGCCACCAATGGATTGTTTTAATTCTGTCTTACTCATTTTACTTCACAACACCTGATTTTATTGTTATCTTGTGAAAGGAACAGAAACAACGGCCAAATACAGTTTAGCGGTAATCAAATTGTAGTATATCCCATCCATTCACCCACAATGAAACTCCACCTGTGCAGTGACCAGAAAAACATTAGCCGTCACAAGTGACACTTAAAATTTAAAGTTAAATTTAACAAGCAATACAGTATCCCATAATTAATAATTACAAATACAAATACTATTTAGCCACAATAAGCAGTTTCTGATTCAGCCAATTATGCATCTAAAAATAAGTAATTTTCTTTAAAAAAAAAATTGGTGGCTATAAAACAACAGCTATTCTTTCCCCTCTTGAGTTTCCCAAAATGGATCTCTTTGATCTGTCCACTCCAATTGCTATTTACAGCAATCAGGAAACAAGGAATGACATTTAGGAATCCACTGAGCAGATTCAGGAAGTTCTTTTGGCACTGCTCCATTGCCTCTTACTGGCTGACAGGCACTTTCATTGATGTTAGTCAGAGTGTTGTATTTGCTGCAAGTAAGCCTTCCCCTACCAAAAAAGTCATTTCCAGTGAGCCTGCAAGTAATTTTTTCATGTAGACAATCAGAAAGCTATATCGGTTAGGTTTACTATATAATGCATCTGAGTTTATAAGTGCAAAACTTTGAAGCATGATGCTTCATCGTACTTTCCTGAATACAAACCAATAATAATCTTATTCATAAAAGACAACTAACTGCACTATCTTCAAAAATCTTTAAGATGATAACTCCAATAGCTGCATGAGAGTTACAAGATACACTACATTTTAATTTTTTGTTTTTAACTTATATATTTATACCCACCTGTTATATTTATTTCTGTTCCACTCTGATACTGTGGAGTTCCTGAGTTCTGTCTCAAGCCAAACAATATCCCAGGCGTATTATTTGGTACAGCTTGTGGAGAACTTATAACATAGCCCTAATTTTCAAAAGAGAAGAGAAAAGTTTGACACTTAAATTTTATAGGGTACTTTAAAAACTGCAGGTGAAAAAAAATCGACATAGAAATGCAAGTTGTTTTTGCAGTATCATACATTTGCTTTTTTAAAGTACATATGGATGCAGAGAACACACCTTTTCTAAACAGTGATTTTATAATCGCCATAAATACTAACAACGTAAATCCTGCTGAGAGCTACTTGACCCAACTAATTTGTGGGTAATTTGTCTATTCCTGTGCTGTCAGAAAGGCAACAAGGTCTTAAAAATGTACAAACTACTAATTTAGGCAGATTTGATAATCTTTCTAATAAAAGTTGAATTCTCTCTCAAAGCAATGCTTTTTCCCCTTTCTTACTTAAATTCAGACACTTACTAGTTATTTCTGAAGATAGCAAACTGCATTTAAAGAACTGAAATTAAAACCCTAGAGCAAGATCAGCTTTTCCTTTTTCCCTTCTCCTTTTTTTGGTTTTTTAAAACCTTCTTTTCTCTACTGTGCTTCCTGATCATCTAATAGCACCTGGAACCAATACAAGTCAAGATGCAGAATCTGTAATAACTACTTAGGGTAAAATACAATAGAAAATGCTAATCTGTTTTCCAGGGTTTTAAGATTTCATTTAAAATATATGTCCTTCTAGCATCAAACATAACGTTTAAAAATACAAACCAATTTAACTATTCTTCTGCATACCAATTCAAAAATGTTAAACTTTAAAACACTCATTTTTTTCTAGTGGGTTATTTCTAAAGACCAATGATAACCACTTTCTCTAAATAATATACCATATGAATCTGAAAAATAAAGTTCTATTGCCATGTCCAGTGTTACTGGTCATTCATGCCTCATTCATCCAAATGGCCATTCTACATAAATTTGAGAATATACACAATTTCCAGAAGCAGCATAATGAATTAAGAACATGACAAAGATGAGTTCATTTTTAGTTTTAACTAGATGATGCTGTAAGAAAAATAGGCCCTGGCAAAATATAATCCCCATCAAGAACTGCCCAATATTATTTCCCTTTCCTCAGCATACCAATTTCACATAAGTATCTGCATGTTTTTTTACTGCTGGTAGAGACAACTTTTCTTTTACAGAGCTAGTTTCTTTAAAGAAGAAGGATATCAAAAAGCAGTGACAACAACTTGGATTGATAATGGACTAAATGAATAGAGTAAGGTAAAATAAGGACACAATTAAGAAGGCTTGCCATAATAAGATCACCACATGAGGTGGCGCTTGACTTGGGTCTCATGTCTTTCCTTCCACAACTTGTGCCAGCACATGTGACGTGTTGCTGGAAGAATCAATAAATGATGCTTCTATATCTGGGCATCCACTATGAAATTTCAATGGAGTTTTTTTTCCACCGCAGAGAGGGAAAAAAAGTGACCTCTCTTCACTCCCCCCCATTCGCACTAAGAAACTGAAACACGGATAATAGTAAATACATTCCCTAAATAACTTTTCTGCTTAGTCAAATTATTTCACATTTCAATACAAGTATCTCATAGATGATCTCCTACTCAAAGCTGTGCCTACCCACACAAAAAAGACTACCCTGTAGTGACTATAGCAACCACTGTAATTTTTACTACCCATTTTTACCCACCATGTTGATTAAACTTCTTAGGAGAAAATCTAGTTGACAGTGCTAACACAAGTATGACAATAGAAGCCTCATCTAGTCTAGGGCACTCATCAGTACAAATGCAACAAAAGAAAAGGATTTTTTCTTGTAAATTCTTTCTGTAATCCCTGCAGGAGTTAAAAAAAAAAAAATCTCAAATTTACACAAATCACAAGTCATTCCCTCCTCTGATGAGCCTTCTCATCCAATCTTACTAAATTGAGTCTGATTTTTAAGAGCAGCTGAGGATGCAAATGTTATTTTGGTTCTGTTAAAAATATTACTAGCAGTTTGAGAAGTTTTAAGAGCGTTATGTCCCATCTGTTATCAATCTAATAGTATTCTTACCCTGCTGTCACTGTTCACGTTAATTTATCCATGGCATCTTTAAGGTAGTTACCCACATACAGCTAGCAGTGCAACTGCGGCAGTATGGAACTCAGCACTAGCTGTAAAACAGGCCAAAAAAGCTAAGAACATTTTCAAGCAGTCAGTCTGTGCTGAATTTTAGGTTGGGATGAAGGACTCTGTATGCTGCCTGTACAGAAAGGAGGATAGACTAAATCATCAGCTAATGTAAAAGCTCCATTTTAAGTCTGGCTTCCTCTGTCCTTATACGAAAGCAAGTAGGGCTGTGCGAAACTGCTATATTTTGTTTCGGTTTCGGATTCAGCGTTTCAGAGGGACAACGATTCGATCTGGTGTTTCAGATCACTGTCCCATTTCAATTCAGCCGAATCTGTTTCAGAGTTTCAATGCTGTTTCGGTATTTCAGCCATAGGCTATAATAGGGAATCACTAAAATGCATTTAACGTTGTCACTTCTTGCCCGATTCAGGTGAAAATTGCAGGGATGGTAGCCCCTTCTGAGGGCATGAAGCCAGCCAAGTTTCACAGAGATAGGTGCAGGGGTTTTTGTGAAACTACGCCTCAAACTGTTCAAAGCAAAACTTGTATTACTTGCCGGCAGTGGCAGCACGCTGTCATCCCGCATGCAGATCCAGGGCCCCATGCCCCCTGAGAGGGCTGTGTCAGACTGCTCCCAGGGGACACGGGCCTCCAAATCTATGTGCGTGATGACAGCAGGCAGCTCTCCCTTCCCCGGAGCACTGGAATTGGAAGGGACCTCAGGGACAGATCACAGACACTGGCCAACTACAGATGTCAATATCAGAGCAGTCCTCCCACCCCTCTTGCCTCCCTCTTCTTAGTTTCTGTTTCCCTGTAAGCCCTGCTTCGAAACCCCAAAATTTTCTGAAACGTTTAGGATAGTTTCGTTTAATTTCAGAGATGTTTCGGAGCCTTCCGTTTCAATTCAGATTTGGTGTTTTGGGTGCCAAAACGGGCCGAAACACCTCTGAAATTTCACACGGCCCTAAAACCAACATTGGTACTATTATATCATGGCTATATTTTATTCTTCTGAACTGTTATTTGATTATTCTGGAGAAAAGTCAAGGTGATTTTACTAGGTTAACTGCTATTGAAGATATTTTGCCAGAAAAGAATGTACAAAAAGGTGTACTGATATTTTAGAGCTGTTTGTTCTATTTGTAAGTGTTTTTTCATCCAAATTGGTTCTGTCATTTGATCTGAAGGGATCAGTGTCTTCTAATGTCTTAGAGGCAGCCACATCTACTGAACGGGCACTTCAGTGTGCATTAATAACAAGAGATATGTTAATTATAATGAAAGATTTCAAAGACATCAATAAAAAAAAGAAAATAAAGGGTACAACCTGGAGCTGGAATTATGAATGAAAAACAGGGCATGATTTGATAATATGAAGTGTATTCTACCTACACACTGCTATGGAATTATTTCGGAATCCTGAAAAAGAAAGACCACACTAACATCTAGAAAAAAGATGAAAAACAACCATAAAGGACATCATAACAAAAAGGAATGCTGACGTTGCTATTTACTCCCTAACTCACAAGAGTCTTTAAAATGAAGTTAGTGACCTAAAATTACAGGATGGTATTAAAGACAAAACATAATGCAAGGAACTGAAAGATTTAACTATCCAAAACTTATTTCCCAACTCATTTCCATTTACGTTGTTCATTTATTTTCAGTTTATTACAGGGTAGTCTAACACTTAAGTGGTCAGGGGCCCTGCATGCATTGCTGCTCCCTCCCTGCTGCATGCACAGGGGCTCCCTCCCTCACATACACACTCCATGAGCACAGACATTGCCCCTCAGCATACCTCCCACTTGGGTACTCTTCTTGCCCCTGAACTGCACAGATGCACAGTGCCCCACCTTACCTTCAGCTGCTCAGTCACAGGCACCCCTGTTACAGCACTGTACAGGTGAACAAGGTCATCAGCGCCCCCCCGGGCACTGTGGGCTATGTGGTGCTGCCCAACCTGCCCCATTCCACCCCTTAGGGTTGTGTCAAGCAGCAGAAGCCGAAGTAGGGAAAAGGAGTCCTGAAACTCTGGCTGCTGTTGCTGAACCAAAAGGGAAGTGGTGGTCAGGTGGGAACCCAGGGGCTACATGTTAGCCCTTTGTGGGCCACCAGTTGGACAGTGCTAGCTTAATACATTCATACTAATTAAATTCACACATCTTGCATCCTGAAATACTCTTCAGCAATACAGTTTAAGAATAATAATAGCAAAAGAAAAAAATTTTTTTATGCATTACAAAATACAGGCATTAGCTCATTTGTAATCTAGCATTATCACATATATATTTGAAATTAATACAAAATTGTGGACATCAATCTATAATTTATATCAAAATGAACTACAGCCTCATTTAAATGCCCAGACTATTAGACTATTAGTTTGCTCCCTAAGATATATTCTTATGTTTCTTCAATTTATTCAATCAGGAACTTAGTTTAGTATGCTGCAGAACACTCTAGCAAAAAACATTTTTAAAAGGAAATTAAAAAATTACATTTCAGAAATAGAACATATGTTCACCACATCCTATATGAAGAATCTGAATTTTACCGAAGTCCAAAGCCTTACATAGATATAGAAGCTTTTACACACAACTGTGGGTGTATTGCTGTATGTAAGTCTGAAAAATTGAAGCTTTAAGTTTTAAGCAAACTAGGCAACTTCAAAATGAAGTGTAGCACAAAGTGAATGGAATATTTAGCTTCTTGGGAGAGAACTTATGTATCATAAAAATGTTCCTACAAATGCACTTTAGGGGCTCTAAGTTCTTAAGTGATACAACATATAACAAGGAACAATAACTTTCTCAGTTTTGGATGTTACTTATTTAACAGAAATTTAACCTTTAGTAGCTAAAACTATTATATAATATTTTACCTGATTTAATATTACAGGTTGTGTTGTTACTGTAGCCACTGGCCTAGGTACAGGCTGAGTCATTTCAGGAATCGTGGTATTTCTTGATACTGGCTGTGTTGTTACTGGAATCGTTACAGGTCTGCTAACAGGTTGTGATATTCCAGAACTTGATCTAGATATCTGCTGTGTTGATAAACATCCCGTACCAGGTCTCTGCAGTGTTTGTGAGGTTCCTGAAACATTCATTGGTCTAGACAATGGTTGACCTGTCACAGAGCTAGTTGTAGGTCTCGATACAGACTGAAAGACTGAAGAAACAGGCACGGTACCAGGACTGGAGGCAGGAGTCGCATAGTGTTGACTACCAGGCTTGAATGTAGTAACTGTACCTGTTACGCAGAATCACACAGTAATTATCATACCATAAATGCGATCATAAGTTTCATTAAGTTTTTCTTAATTACCATATTAGGACAATGTAGTACCTCTACTGGGTGCACCATTCTGCATTCCCGTTCGTGATGAGCTCAGGTTGACTCTGTTCAATATATCTGTTAAAAGTTACATGCGTCTTAATTCCAGTACTGAATTACTAAAAGCTGAACTCAATTTTAATAAAAACAAAAATGAAAAGCAGTAAATACATTTATTTGTTATGCTATCATAAGCCACTAAGAATTGTTCACTTATTAGCTGGAATGCCATTTCTAGAATACCTGACAAACCAAGCTGCACACAATCTCTCTTGTACAAACAAGGAACTAAAGATACCATCTTCTTGCAGTTTTAGTCCCTAACAACCTTATTTACCAAGTCATCTTTAGCTCTAGTTCAAGAAGATTAGAATGCACAGCTCTCACAAATGGATTTCGTGATTAGCTGTGATGGCTATGAAGACAACAATAACAGCCAGAAACGAATAAATTTATTTCTTATAAAAGTTGCCCAAGTACTGAAATGATTCTATAAAAAGGAAGCAAATTACGCCCCCAACTAGCTGCTGATTAAACATATTACTCCAAACACAAAGTAACATACAGTAGGAGGAATAATGTGAAGTACTTATTCTAAATTAGCTGCATCAGCTCATCATTATGGACATCTCAAGGAATACGTTGAATAAGCCATGTTTCTGTATTGTGAGTAAATAAGAATACACAATTTATTTTTGTCATATTATTTTGTATACCTGTCTTGTGCAGACCAAATCTTTGACTGTCATCACAAAGAAATCTTTGATGCTGCTAGTGGCTTTTGTTGGGTTTTTTTAGTCTGGTCCCCTTTTCCATTCTGCTGGATTTTAAGACTTACCAGAATTCCCCGTATTCCAGGTGAACATTCTTATTCCAATGGCTTGACAGTATTTTCTTCTTTATTTCTTATGGCTAATGTGGTCACTCACACAATTAGCAGTGATGGCAGGTGTTCTTTTGTATTTGTTTTAACCAGGACAATAACTTCTGCTGTATTGATAAACATCCAGCACCCGGTCTCTGCAGTGTTTGTGAGGTTCCTGAAATATTAATTTGTCTAGGCAATGGCTGACCTGCTACTGAGCTAGCTGTAGGACTATATTTTTTTTAGAAGTCTGGTTAATGAAGTACCTTCAAATTATCCCTTCCAATGTGCAGTACTTCTGGTTGGTTAAGAATGGATTTAATTTGCCATTCTATATCCACTGGTACAGAAAAGTCAATACTCTCCAAGGTTCCCCAATCTTACCATGATTTGATTGCACTAAATAATTCATTATCGGTAGATTTGACAATGCATTTGTCATTCCCTTTCAAGATATTAATATATTAAAATATGTATTCATTCAAATGCCCAGCTTCTGGATACCTCACTCTTAACCTTTTGCCAAACTGAACATTTACCATTTTTAAACAGAAATTCACCTTTCAACTCATATCTTCCTTTTCGTCTGAACAGTCTTCTTTAGGGAATGTTGTGTAAGGTTTATTGAAAGTCTCAAACTATGGCAGTCATCCCTTCCTTACCCATTACTCAGTTCATATATTCAGAACATTCCAACTAGAGAAGTACCATTTCCCCTTATTAGAAGCTGCATTGCTTTGTCTCTATCTCATCACAGTTAATTTATCTTTACTTTGACTTTCAATTAAATGCTTCAAGCAATTTTTCTAGTATTGAAGACAACTTTATTACATATAATGCCTAATACTTTTTCAAACATAATTTGAAGTTTACTGCCCTCCAATACACCAGTAGATTCAAATGAGAAACTGATTATTTTTGTTGCTGCTAAGTTACTGTTATACATGCACATTCCTGCAGCAATACAAGTGAGCCAGATCGCCCTATCTGATCCAGGATGAACAGTTAGAACACTTTTGCTACACTTGTCCTACTACAGAATCAGGCAGAGGTAACAGTGGCATTGTAACAGCTTGTATTGGTATCCTTTGATACTGATACAACTGTTCCATCTGTCTCACACCCAAGCATTACACAAAATCCTCCTCTCTAGAGTGGTCATCCCAATTTTTAAGCCTGTATGCTCATTTCTACTTGTTCAACTAGGATTGGTTTCCATTTTCTGGTAGCATAAGAGTGATTTAGTAGCTGTGCTGGCCCAGAAATTATACAAGGGGCAAGGATTTCTTAGGGTGATATCTTTTATTAGACCAACTATGCAGTTGGGATAGTCAGACAAGCTTTCAAATGCAAGACATTTTTCATCAGGTCACTTGTCATTTTCCTTTCCATTTTCTGACAGATACCTGCTTGGCTCAAAAAAGCCCCTAGAACCTCATGTTTTATTCACTGATCTCCTTCATCATCTTTCGTTTTTGTTTGGTGTACTGCATACTATGTGCCTCAAATTTTAAATGTAAACAACATGGTTGTTGAAGCTACTATGCATTTATTTCTGGCTTACAAGACTTTGCAGTCTTTGCATTCATGGTATTGAAGAACAGCAATCTCTCTTTTGTTGAGAAAAAAAATCACAGTGTATCCTGTCATCAAACTTGTGTCCTTATGACTCAATCTGTATCCTTACTGATTCTACCACATGGTCCTTTCCACCCACAATTCTTACCTTATTAATCTAAGAGATCTTTTAAATTTAGCAATTACTTCTTAACTCCTGTGAGGTAACCAGTCTTTCCTTACTGGTTGCAAGTACTACCTATGCTATTTTAGCATGTTCCAGTAACATTATTTTGTCAATGTCATCTTCTATTGCCAGGCCTTCCAGTTCCCTTATATATAATACAGGAACTCACACACGTTTGTGTGTGTCTGTTGGAGAACCTAGATTGAGAACCTATTCTCCAGTATTTGTCTGTGATACTTCAACTTTTCCTTTAGTGTTTAGGTGAAGATTTTCCAACATTCGGTCTCTGACATTTGCTTTTACTGTCTTTCCTACAAGTTGCCAGTGTCCAGGTTTAATGCTCATTAGCCCATATCAACCTTTTTCTAGTTTAATTAATTCTCCAAAACTGATGATTTTCTGCACCTCCTTACAAATTCCTATCTGTAAAATGCCAAAGGGATAGAAATATAGGCAGCTGCATTTCACTCAGAGCCTAACTAAAGAGATTCGAAACAGTTTTTTTCTAAGCTACTCTGTGGACTAGTAGACAATACAGCTCAGGCATTTGTGTTTTTCCACTACTTCTGCCACAAATTATGACATTATGAAAAGTAATAATTCTCTATGCCTTAGTTACTGCATCTATGAAATGGGAATAAAAACACTCATCATCAGCCCCCAAAGGCACTGGACAAGAACCTACCAAATAAAAGCAGCTAAGTAGTGAAAATTCTGACTGGTCAACAGAGAGGCAGGAATCAGGAAATCCTAGGACCCAAATGATTAAACAACCAATTCAGATTAAGAAACACTATTTACTTCAAACAGGACTACTCAAATGAATAACAATTACTTTTAGGCTTAAGAGGAGGAGGAAGAGGCTCTGACATGGTTTGTATACCTACTGGAAAACAATAACCTTAGCTAAACACTCTGGAATTCAAACCTAGCACTAGCTCAGGGCATCTTTTGAACAACTAGATTGCTTTCTGGCCACCATAGTTCACAAAGTGTGTTTTTACTTTTAGGCAATTTGGGGCGTGCACGCGAAAGCGCGCACACATACATACTTCACATTCCATGCACCTAAAACATTTATTAGATCATACATGAGACATATTACCAAAAATAATAATATGATCTCAGGATGAACTATTTAAAAGAAAAAAACTCCATGAGGGTCTATGATTGAATCACTTCATAAATCTACCATTTGTAATTTCAGCATGGAACCTTGTTTTTCACTGCAACTACATATGATCAAAACTTTATTTTTCAGGTCCTGTAATAGATTAAGTATCTTTAAAGTATTTAATAAAAGCCAGAGCTGTCCAACATCACGGCACCAAAGGGCCAAAGCCTACAGACCTGGGGGCCCACACACCATGGGACCCACCCCCTGCCCTCTGCCGCATGCAGCCCAGCTTCCCCCTCACCAAACACACAACACAGCATGTACAACCCACCTCCATGACCCCCCTCCACCACATCGGGCCACACATGAGCATCCTGGCTCTCCCCTGCCCCCTCCTAACTGCAAATATTATGCAAGCAGCCCACCTGCAGCACAGGCAGCCTAGCTCCTTCTCTTGTCAAGCTTGCAGCTGAGCTCCATACCCTGCTGGGGGCACAGCACTAGCAGTTCAGCCCCTCTGCACCTCCCTCTCCTAAAAGCAGAGCCAGGAACCAGAGGCTGAAGGCAGGAGGGGGAGCCTGGAGACCCTGGCAGCCACAAGCACAAGAGCTATGGGTAAAGTGGCTGTCAGATGGGAGCCAGTGAGTTGTGTGTTAACACCTCAACGGCCACACGTGGCCCACCAAATGAACAGCCCTGATCTGAGCAATGAAACATACTGAATACTGTTTTCAAGAAATAACCACTTGTAATCACAGTACTTAAGTCTGCTACCAGTTCCCATCCTGCTTAGTTTTGTGTTCAGCAGTTGGAAAAACAGGGGAAATTATGAGAAAACCAAACCAAATTTGTATTAAGTGCTAATCTGGGATGTTGGTCAAGGTCCTCCCTTATTCCCCACAACATTCTCTTACAATATGTACAATATTAGCTGCATTAATTGCTGCATTCTGTATCAAAGTGATTGCTTTAACCACAGCTATGTACCTAAAAAGCATAATCCTTTATGAAAAAGGGAATAAATGTGTCACACTGAGAGCTTTGTTGCTGTTTCACAGTGATTTTATGTCAAATTTATTTAGTTTACAAAACAGAAAGAGGGATAAGCAAAGGTGTGTTCATTCTGGCTTCCCAATCACCAACACAAAGAAAGTTTCTGAAATTTTAAACTTTACTTTAAACCCATGTTGATAATATAAAAGCCAGAAGATGATTAATTCACTCTCTCAGAGATATACTCGCTCTATCTGCCATGTAAGTACGTACTACGTTACAAAGGAAATAAATTTATGGAAATAATTTATATTTACTCAAATACAAGATGAAGCCCCCCCATCCTCCTCCACCAATTAGCATGGGGAAAAAAGCCCTTCATCTTATATTCACATACAAGAAAATCTCATTAAATATACTGTCTACCATTAAACTTCTGCCAAAAGTAGCATGTGCTCACCAATGTAAACCAAGTATGAAGCTGACTAAACCCAGCCAACACTGAGTGCAATCTGCCTCACCACCACCTCTTCTTCAAGTCATGACCAGGCACTATGTTGAATACATTTCAACTTCCTTTTCACTCTCACAGCTGAGCTGTGCCTGAGTCTTTTTTTCTTCACCAGCCTTAAGTCTGGCAAATATCCCAAAATAGGGCCCCAAACAGTTCACCCAGAATCCCTCTGTCACCCTCTCTCTCAGCCTGGTGCATATGATTAAGGTAGAGCCAGACCAGCTTGGCCAGTGCGCCTCATCTGTATATAATTTTTTAGAGGATCCCAAGACATGCGATAACACCCAGTCATGAGTGGGGGCTAATTAGTACATGGCTCCTGGGGGGGGGGGGGCGTTGGATCTGGAGTGCACATTAATACATTGAGCAGTGATGAGCTATGGAGTCACCATAGCTTGAAATGCTGTTGACTCTGCTAGGGGCCAGCCCAGCTCAGTGAACTGTAGAGTAAATTATGAGCCTTTTGGCTTTACAGTAATATCATGCATAGTTTGTATTATATATGAGTAGATACAGAAGTGCTGCTTAAACGTGTACTTATTTGGTACCTGTGCTAGAACTTGAAGCAGGTTCAAGAAAAACAGTAAAATTCACCAATTCTGGATGAACCAAGCCTGTGGGTACTATATATGCAAATTACTACAGCTGTGTTTAATACAAAGTCACTGTTTTCACATTTGTCCCTTGTTTCCATGTGCTTAGGAAGAGCAGGGTCTGACAGTAAGGAGGGGGGAGAAGGGGCTACCTGACCTTCCAGACTTATTTTCCCTGCTGTAGTAGTGGGAAGGGGACAATTCAAGGCAAACCTGCAACGAGTAGATTCTACACTTGGAAAATTGTAACAAATTTATAAATTTTCTATAGATAAAATCTAGTTATTGTGGGGGGAAGGGTATCTTCATCACTACCACTGCCTCTGCTTGCATCTGTGAGGTTTCTGTCCAGGCAGCACTGCTCACCATCGAGGCTTCCACCCAGGTCCAGGTTTGGCACTGTGGGGACTATGACTTGCAGGTTACTTCTAGTGATGGTCAAGTGGGGGAATGCCTGTGGTGTGAGCAGTAGGCCTGTGCAAAGAGGCAAGTATTCAATTCCTATTCGGCCAATTCAGAGGGACGCTTTTCACAGACAAGCCTATGAACTTCACTTCATCAACCTCCTAGATGCAAGAAACTCATGGACCCTGATATAGACATTGGGTTTATGATGCACTATAACCTGCCTGACATCTGACTCCCCAGACACCTCTCCACTTTTACCCGATACATCCCTTCCCCCCTCCCCAAGCCTGTCTCTCATCCCCTGAGCTGAGCTGATCTGATCCGAGCTGCCTGCCTGTTCTCTCTCTCACAACTCCACTGCAACCAGTAAGCCTCAGACCTCTCAAAAATCTTACATGTCTGGGCTTTCCCCAGCCAGGACTGTGTGTATGCACCTCATATGTTGTTTCTATGTCCCTTCCCCAGAGCACTGTGATTGGAAGAGAATTCAGGGAAAGATTACAGTCACCGGCCAGCTACAGATGTCAATATCAGAGCAGTCTTCCCCACCCCCTTCTCAGTTTCTGTTTCCTGCATGTCTGCACTCTGAATCTTTTCCAAATTGATTCAGACCTTTTAATAGGTCTCCCAAGTTGATCTGGATTTAGAGATTCAGTTGCCGAATCAGGGCAATTCAGCTACCAAAGCTTTGCACAGCCCTAGTGAGTAGTGCCTTCTGGTGGTCTCTCTCAGGGAACAGGCAAGACAGCTACAGGAGGTGGTGGTGAGGCTCTGAAGCATTCTCAGTCATGCAGAGTTCATTGATTCAGTGCTAGAGGAGACCTCTGGGACTGTGGAGGAAGAACTGCCAAAGGCAGCACTAGAGTGTGGGGGAGTGTGGGAAAAGAGATGAGATCCACCTGAAAAAGAGGAAAGAGCATCTTTGCAGACAGGCTCACTAACCTAGTGAGGAGGGCTTTAAACTAGGTTCGCCGGGAGATGGAGACCAAACCCTTGAGCTAAGTGAGGAAGTGGGTGACCTGGAGGAAGAGCAAGCAGGAAGGGGCAACAGGAGAAGTGTTCTAATTCTTCCTGAGAAATGAGGGCAATCAACTAGTTACTTTAGATGCCTGTACATGAATGCATAGAGCCTGGAAAATAAGCAGGAAGAATTGGAAGTCCTTGCACAGTCAGAGAGCTATGACATAATTGGAATAACAGAGACTTCATGGGACAGCTCGCATAACTGGAGCACTGTCATGGATGGGTATAAACTGTTCAGGAAGTATAGGCAGGGGAGAAGATGAGAAGGAGTTGCACTTTATGTAAAAGAGCCATATGATTGCTCAGAGCTCCAGTATGAAGCTGGAGATGGGCTTGTTGAGGGTCTTTAGGTTAGGGTCAGAGGAGAAAGAAATAAGAGCAATGTCATGGTATGGGTCTACTACTGACCACCAGACCAGGAGGAAGTGGTGGATGAGGCTTTCTTCAAACAGCCAGTGGAAATTTCCTGATCATAGCCCCTGGTTCTCATGGGGGGCTTCAATCATCCTGACATCTGCTGGGAGGGCAATATGGCAGTGCACAGGCACTCCAGGAAGTTTTTGAAGTACTGGGGACAACTTCCTGGTGTAAGGGCTAGAGCAGCCAACCAGGGCCTGGAGTCTTCTTGACCTGCTGCCACAAAATAGGGAAGAATTGGTGGGGAATGTAATAGTGGATGGCCACTTGGGCAACAGCAACCATAAGATGACTGAGTTTAGGATAATGAGGAAAGAAAGGATGGAGAGCAGCCGAGTAAGGATCCTGAACTTCAGAAAAACAGACTTTTGACTCAATCATAGAACTCATGGACAGGATTCCCTGGAAAGCCAGTCTGATGGGAAGGAGTCCAGAAGAGCTGGCTGTATTTGAAAGAAGTGTTACTGAAAGTGCAGGAACATACCACCCTGATGTGCAAGAAGATTAGCAAGTATGGCAGAAGACCTGCTTAGCTTAGCAGGGAACTCTTCAGTAAACTAAATCACAAAAAGGAAGCTTATCAGAAGTGGAAACTTGGACAGATAACTAGGGAAGACTATAAGAGCATTGTTTGGGCATGCAGGGATGAAGTCAGGAAGGCCAAAGTGCAACTGGATCTGCAGCTACCAAGGGATGTGAAGGGTAACAAGGGCTTCTACAAATATGCCAGTAGCAAGAAGAGGATCAGGGAAAGCGTGGGTCCCTTGGTGAATGGGGAGGCAACCTTGTGACAGAGGATGCAAAAAAGGCTGAAGTGCTCAATGCCATTTTCACCTCAGTCTTCACAAGCAAGGTTAGCTCCCACAGTACTGCACTGGGCAGCAGAGTTTGGGGAGGTGACAAGACAACAGTGGAGAAAGAACAGGTTACAGACTATTTAGAAAAGCTGGACAGATACAAGTCTACGGGGCCGGATGGGATGCACCTGAGGGTGCCAAGGGAGTTGGCTAATGTAATTACAGAGCCCCTGGCCATCATCCTTGAAAACTCACAGCTTTCAGGAGAGGTCCCAGATGGTTGGAAAAGGGCAAACATAGTACCCATATTTAAGAAAGGGAAAAAGGAGGATCCAGGGAACTACAGACCAGTCAGCCTCGCCTCAGTCCCTGGAAAAATCCTGGAGCAGATCCTTAAGGAATCCATTTCTAAGCACTTGGAGGAGAAAACAGTGATTAGAAACAGTCAGCATGGATTCACCAAGGCCAAGTCAAGCCTGACCAACCTGATTGCCTTCTATGATGAGCTGACGCTTTGTGGATGTGGGGAGACCAGGGGATTTGGTATACTTTGATTTTAACAAGGCTTTTGATAGTTTCCCACAATATTCTCGCAGGCAAAGCTAAGGAAGTATGGGCTGAATAAATGGACTGTATGGTGGAGAGAAAACTGGTTGGAGCATTGGGCTCAAAGGGTATTATCAACAGGTCAATGTTTAGTTGACAGTTGGTATCAAGAGGAGTGCCCCAGGGGTCAGTCCTGGGGCTGCTTTTGTTCATCAACAAATTGGAAGATGGCATGGGGTGTATACTCAGCAAGTTTGCAGATGACACTAAGCTGGAGAGAGTAGTAGAGATGCTGGAGAATAGGGCTAGGATTCAGAGTGACCTAGACAAATTGGAGGATTGGGCCAAAAGGAATCCCATGAGGTTTAACAAAGACAAGCGTGAAATCCTGCATTTAGGACAGAAAAATCCCATGAACCAATACCATGGGAGCTGACTGGCTGGGCAGCAATTCTGCAGAAAACAACCTAGGGGTTACAATGGACACTAAGCTGAATATGAACCAAGGATGTGCCCTTGTTGTCAAGAAGGTTATCGGCATTGGCCTGCATTGGTAGGAGTGCTGCCAGCAGGGCAAGGGAAGTGATAATTATCCTCTATTCAGCAGTGGTGAGGCCACATCTGCAGTTTTGGGCTCCCGCTATAAAAAAGATGTGAACAAATTGGAGAGAGTCCAGCGGAGGGCAACAAAAATGGTGAGGGGACTGGGGCACATGACTTCAGGAGAGGCTGAGGGAACTGGGCTTAAAGGAGAGAAGACTGAGAGGGGATTTAATAGCAGCCTTTAACTACCTGAAGGGGGGTTCAAAAGAGGATGGGTCTAGACTGTTCTCAGTGGTGGCAGGTGACAGAACAAAGAGCAATGGTCTCAAGTTGCAGCAAGGGAAGTTTAAGTTAGATATTAGAAAGAATTTTCTCACTAGGATGGTAGTAAAATACTGGAACAGGTTGCACAGCCTCTCTGGGCAATCTCCATCCTTGGAGGTTTTTAAGACCCATCTAGACAAAGTCTCGTCTGGAATAATCTAGTTGAGGATGAACCCGCTTTGAGCGGAGGGATGCAACACTAATTTTCTATGATTCTATATTTGAGTAAATACAGTATTTTTTTAAAATCAGTTTAACTGAAGTGATTTGGTCCAGTGGCCCTAGTTCAGTAACAGTAGGTTAAAAGATAAGTGCAACAGGCCCACATTATAGGCCCTAGTTTCTGGAGTTTTACCAGAATTTCTATTTTTAGTTAAAAAAAAGTACCTCTCCTCTCTCTCATAATCACAAATAGTCTGGAAGCTGCAACCAATCAATGTAAAGACTTCTGCCTGCAGCGATGTGAAATAACATTCCCAGGCAGATATTATATGAAGCCTTATTGTGATGCACTGACTGCAGACTAAGACCCATTGATGTTAGACTATTAATAGCTACTCAGTTGAAGATGCTATGCTTGACAGGAGGAAAACACCATAGTTGTCTCAGCCTACCAATCTTCAAACTGAAGGAGGTCCTTGTTCTCATCACTGCCCCTTCGAAAGGACCTAGAACCACTGTTGCCAACTCTCCTGTTCCTGAATGAACAGTTCTAGTGCTGTTGCTTCTAAGGGACAAAAAACGGCTCCTTAAATGTGGGACAAGAGTACTAGATTGGAACCCTAGGGGATGTCAGATCACAGCAAGATCACAGCACGTACAAGGTCTCAAACTGCCGTAAACCAGCCCCATGTTTGGGTCTAGAGGTCAGAAACTTCTCAACTATGGCCTGATTCTTTCTACAGTTTATTTTAATGCCTTGGGTAAATTGCTTACCTAATCCTTTCTCTTACTTCTTCCTTAGTTGCAAACTGGATATTGGCAATAGAGGATCAGTGTTTATACAGCACAAATACAAATATATTAAACATGCTAAATATTTTAACAGTGAGATATTGAGACCACAGTGAAAGCCAATGCAAATTATTTTTGTCCAAATTTCAGATGCATTAGCTGCACTGACTTATTTTGAATTGACATTTTCATACACTTAGGTTTTTATTACTTAAAGACGCTTAATTTTTTTAAGATTTGTTTGGAAAACAAGACCATACGATGCCTCTAGACAACTGCATAGTTCCTTGGGGTATAATCCAAAGCCCTCTGAAGTTAACTGGCCCTTCAATGGGCCTTGGGTATATCCCCAAGCAGGAGGATTTCCCTTCAGTTACATCTGGAATTACTGAGACTAAAAAAATAAAACAGATTACAAAGAGGTTTTTTTCCAATCCTGTATCACTACTGTTTTAAGCTGAATGGGAATACCATATTGGGACTCTCTAGACATAAAACAATGCAGTGGGAGTAACAGAAATGTTGCTCCAAATCAACCAAGAACCCAACATTACAATACACTATAAAGGCATCTCTTCACCAATATACTCAGCATGGTATGATAGTACAGTCCTTTTCATTCATGCCTTATTACCTAAAATGATCATCTTCATTAACATTGTGCTTTTAACCCATGTTTTTCAAATAACTAAAAAAAAATTAAAAACCAAAATTGTTTTAAGACTGTTTGACAGATACCTCATGGAGTATTTGATGCAAAATGAATTTGTATCCCAGTACTTTTAAGAGAGCCTAAACTGGAAAAAGTATCTTTAGTTCTCCAAAATATTTTATATTCCTGCAGGTAACTTGTTATCCTAAGTTTCAAACATCCAAGCATGAACTTTACATTCTGAAATAAAATACCACAATTTCTCACATACAATCTACCCTGGAATATAATATGTACCTTGTTTTTTAAAAGGCAGAATAAATATTTTTTCCCCAAGTTTTGGCTGCATAGAGCAGGGACATAGCCCAGGCTTCATCTGACTCACTCTCCCTTTCCTGCTTAACTAAAGATGGAACTCTAGCTGTTGTTAAAAATTGGTCTCCATGGGATGGATCTATGATTCTGAAAAGAGCTAAAATGCCTGTAATACTGTAAAATAGGAGGAGAGAGACCAGACGCAGCTACCAGACAGCAAAATTGCCCTAAGAAAGGCTAGCTTGATTAGTAGAACCTGAAGAATACTGACAACAGGTGGTATTAATATCTCTGAAGTAAAGAACAGTGAGATATTAAGTCAGTTGATTCCCTTGCAGGTGCCTGAATAATAATGCAACAATTGCTGCACTTTGGAGCAGGAATCCAATCTGGGTGCTTCTATCCCAGTCAGAAAACTAACTACTGCACTTAAAGGCACCCCCCCAGTTTTGCGGGCTAATTTCTGGGAAAAAAGTTAAAGTTATGTGTGAAAAAATTACAGTAATGATCTTTACCTATAGCATAATACCAATGCATCTTTAATAATAAAATAAGGATTTGTATAATATACGAAAAATACTAAATAGTAGCATTCAACCTATACCGTTTGCTGTGCTAAACTAATTGTAAAGTGATATAGAAAGAGGGACATTACACACAAGGAGATAAAAAAAAAAATCTTAAGAAAAACAGTTTCTCCTTTACTTACCTGCCAAAGTCCACGTACAGGACAAACATGAAATTCTGACACAGCTGATCACAACACAATCACCTAACTCACTCCCTGCACTGCCTGTGTTAGGAAAAAACTACAGAACTTGATGAACATACACTTATCAAGTGAAATTCATGAATTTATTAATAATAAAATCTTATTTCTCAGAGGCCTTTAAAGTGATTATTTTAGACACTTTCTCCTGGTTATGTCTTTTGTAAAATACACGAGGGAATGTGGCTTTATTGGAATGAAGTAGTGCCCAGACATTTTAAACTGTCTACTATTCTGATACCTCCTTTTCTCAATGACTCCATGCTGAATTAAATCTCCTAAGAAAACTCCCAACTATAATAAAAGACTGAGAATTGCAGTTATAATACTGGGGACTAAAATTAAAACTGTTTTTTTTTCAGTTCTGGGCATAAGCAAGGTGTTTCTATTTCAAGGAATTAAATAAAGTGCCCTTACTTTAAAACTTTAGGGACTAAAGCCAACTTTAGGCCAAAGAAACAGAAAACTTTGTTGTACTTGTATCCCAAGAGACGTGGTATTTTAACTGAACAACAGACAACCAGGAAGAAAAACAATAGAAAACATTGAAGGAACTTATTAGATCTTAACTTTACAGATGGCACAAAATCCAATCTTTTCAAAACAGGGTACAATATTACTTTCATTCTTCATCAGACCAGAAAGTATACTTCATATGATTTGTTGGGGGTTGTTTTTTTTTAAAGTTATCTTACATGTACTGGTGGGTTTGGAGCTTGAAATCTCCCCAACAAAGATGGGCTCATCATCATCATCATCTTCCTCAACTTCTTTCACTCTCCTTTGCCATGGTTCTAGCTCCTCCTCCTCACATTCCATAAACAATTCTGCCATTTTGATACTAGATAAAAAAAAAAAGACAAATATAAAACATTTTCACAGAAAACCAAGTAAAGGAAGAAGTGTCCCAACTTCCAACAATTACGATTACTAAACTTGATGCTAATGCTACTACAGGAAACTTCCATTAGTTGTACATTTTGTAAAGGTGAACTGAAATTAGTTAGGGATTAAAAGTCTTCCTTTCTCTGTTAATATTTCTACAAATTACGGAAAGAATATAATCAAACTTCCACTGATCAATGGAATTGGTATGATTGTGCCTAAAATGCATGTTAAAACTTACCAGGGTCCACTTCCCTTATACATTGTTCCTGTTACCTTCTCCTCCTACTCATTTATGCCAGAACAAAATCCTTGTTTTGAGCTCCTAATCTCATCCTCTTTTAAAGCCATTCTTAAAAATCAACTTCTGTCTTGTTTGCCACGTACTTCAGTCTTATGGTCTTTACTTGAAATACGGCATTCAATCATTGCTAGACTAGGTGGAACTGGCATTCTTACAATTGTGTTAGGTGCGATTCAAAAAAGGCAAATACTGTGTGAAAAATGAATAAATAAACTGAAGCTATGGGACGAGTAAAAAGTGTTAATAGGTGGAAACAGACCCATTATGAATAGGAACAAATCCTACTGTGATGACGCATAATATTCCCAACATAAAAACTGGGACTGAGTTTCTGCAACAACATAGGATGTGTTCTAGTCACATTTAAAAGCAAAGGTTCACAAACTTCGTGAAAAGCAATAGGTGTCTGTTCCAAGTAATCTATAATGATACTTGCATATTCTGAAGGGTTTCAAGAAAACTAGAATCGCAGAAATGTAGGATTGGATATGACCTCAGGAGGCCATCTAATACAACTCCTTGTTCAAAGCAGGATTGTTCAATGAGTAAACCATCTAATCAAGTGGCTGTCTTACCTGCACTTAAGGGTGTCCAAAGACAGGGTCCCCAACCTCTCCAGGTAGCTTATTCAAATATTTAACCACCCTCAGTCAGAAGATTCTTCCTAACATTGAACCTATTGGATCCAAATTTCCGACTGCAATTTGAGACTATTGCTCCTAGTCCTGTACTTTGCAGTCACAGAGAAAAGTGTATCTTCATCAGCTTTATAACCCCACTTTATGCACCTAAGAGTGTTATCACGTTCCCCCCTCAGTCTTTTATTCAGACTAAATAATCCTAGTTCTTTCAGTCTTTCATCACAGGCCATATTTCTCAGGCCTCTATTTTTTCTCACTCTGTTGGACTCTCATCTGTGCACATATCTGATGAAGTATGGGGGCTCAAACTGGACAAAGAACTGCAGATGAGGTCTCACTGATGCTGAACAGAGCGTTATAATCACTTCCCTTGATTTGCAATTGATACTTCTAAGCTACTGACCATTTTTGTAACAAGAGCACCTACTATTCAGCTTATGGTCCACTATAAGCTTTGGGTCTTTTTCTGATGTTCTGCAGCCTAGCCATTTATTCCACAGTCTGTTTTTGTGCATGTGATTGTTCCATCCCAACCACAGGACTGCACTTATCCTTTCTGAATTTCATCTGATTTTGGATCATTTCTCCAGTTTATCAAGGTCATTCTGAATCACAGCCCCACCCTTCAGGGTTTCTGCAACTACACCCACTTGGAGGCACACGCAGATTTGCCAAACATGCCCTCAATGCCACCCGCCAAATCATTAATGAAGATGCTACCATTAATGAAGACACCCAGGACAAACACTTTCAGAACCCCACTCCAAATACCTCCTCCCACATAGACATCAAGCCATTATTACTTGTTGAGCACTATGATCCAACCAGTTATGTATCTACTTTACAGTACTTCCACCTAATCTGTATCTCAGTAGCTTACTGAAAATGTCATAGGCGACTGTGTCAAAAAGCTTGCTAAAAATCAAGGTACATCATATCCACTTCTCTCCTCATCCATATCACCCATCATCTTCTCACAGAATGCAATCCAGTTGGTTAGATGATTGGTTCATAATGAATCCATACTGTCTGCTCCTGAACACCTTCACAGATTCAGAGATTGTAAGGCCAGAAGGGACCTAGGAAGATCATCAGGTCCAGCCGCCTGCACCAAGCAGGAAAGATAACTGGGGGGCAGGTGAACCCAACAAGTTGACAGTCTAGTCTCCTGTTGAAGATTTCCAGGGCAGGTGATTGCACCACCTCTGGAAGGAGCTCATTCTACCATCTGGACAACCTGACTGTGAAGACATTTTTCCTCATGTTGAGCCCAAATCCATCTTCCAGGAGTTTTTGGCCACTACTCATGGTTTTCCCCTCACATGGTCTTGTGAACAGTTGTTCACTAAGCCTTTGATGTACTCCCCTAATGTAGCAGTAAGTTGCCACCAGGTCCCCTCTCAGCCTTCTTTCCTTCAGGCTAAAGAGTCCCATATCCCTCAGCCTTTCCTCATATGGCTTGCCTTTTAAGACCCTGATCATAGGGATGACGCTTCTTCGGACATTCTCCAGCTTGTCTACGTCCTTCTTAAAGTGTGGTGCCCAGAACTGGATGCAGTACCCCAGCTGCAGTCTCAACAGTGCTGAGTAGAGCAGAAGAATCACCTGCTTGGTTTTGATGAAGATACATCGACTGATGCATGTTAAGAGTATTATTTGCCCTACTGGCGATAGCGTCACACTGCTGGATCATATTCACGGTGTGGTCTATTATTATCCCCAGTTCCCTTTCATTGGTGGTGCTAGTCAGTTTGTTCTTGTTCTCCTCTAGGTTCTTCGCAGTAACCTCGATAACCTGCTCCCTTCATCTTTCCTGGCATTGAGGTAAGTCTGACTGGTCTTTAATTCCACAAGTCTTCCTCCTCCTTTTTCTTAAAGATGGGTATTATATTTACCCTTTTCCAGTCATCTGGGACCTCGCTTAACCTCAACAAGATCTCAAAAAAGATAGTCAATGACTCTGAAATTCCCTCAAATAACTCCTACACTACTCTAGGATACATCCCATTTAGCCCTGCTTATTTGAAAAACTCAGGTTCTCCAAATAGCCGCTAACCTATTGTGGGGTCAACCCTTTTAGCAGGCATGCCACAAAGTCCCACACGGCCTTCCCCAAGTGCCACTCCGATCCCCTTCCCCCACCCAAACCACTGCTCTCCTCCCTGCCCTAACTACTGCTATTCTCCCTACTGGATGTACTGCACACATTTATCATAACCGATTTGTACAAATAGTGATAATGAAAGTTTTTGTATTAATTTTTTTATTGAGCAACATGGCATAAGGAAGCCTTTCTGAACAGTGTAGGAAAATAATTTTAAATTATTTTTGCCATATGCTGACAAAAACATTTTCTGTACCTAAAAGTAGAGGCTTAAAGGATAAATAGGGAATAGATTTTTCTAGTCAAATGATATTTTTATTGTGTTGAAGAAAATCGCCAACAAAACAAGTTACCTTACAGAAGACCAGGCCTTCATTAAGCTGTTCAGCTGCTTCAGGAGCAAGCAGATGAGAATCTCTGGTAAAGGTGTTACTGTTCTGTTTCATAATACAACCTGTATGAAAATGTTTTTATCCACTAAAAAAAGCTTTCATGTTCTTGGTGAGATTTCAGCCAATACATGAGTGCACTAAATTATACAAGTAATTGAATAAAGAACAGGTTCTTCAACTAACTTCTCTGCTCAACAAAGATTGTGATCTCCAGGAAAGGACTCTTTGTATTCAGGGAAAGATTATTTGTGTTTTAAAAAAATCCTCAACATACATATAAGTGAACATTTTTCAGAAAAAAAGGTAATGTTTCATCTCATGTGAATGTGCCATTAAGGGGGAGCAGGGAAGGCAGAGAAGAGTAACGCTAGAATACTGGTATTGTTCAGGCTGTCCTGCTGCAGTAGAACGCATTCAGTTTCTTCCTTCCATGGTGCTAAGCTCATATAAGCTTTTTCTCCTGGTGATTTCAGTATCCACATTTAACTTAGAAACATTTCTAGATGATCTCGTGATCACCACAACTGTTGTGAGCTCAGCACATTCCGCTAGGCATGCTTTGGGATGACACCTGCAATCACAATGGCACCATTATCTCTTGCAGTTTGAAATATGGATAAAGTTTTGCTCAAACTACGTATAAGGGCATTTTGGTGGTCTACCAATGAAGATTAACGCACACTCTTTATTTCTCAGTTCTCTTTAAAAATCTATTATCTGTGGCTGACTAAGTCGATTCATTGTTCTGAAACACAGATACTGTAGTGTGTAAGTAGGTGTCATTATAGGTATTACTTGCATTCTTTTAGTAGTGGTTATATTATTTCTAACCTCTCCAATACTGAAAACTGCAATTACAAAATTTTACACCAATTCAGAATCTGTTTCTTTTAGCATTTCAATCTGACTTTAAATTAGGGCATAGTAATATGACTGACCTGGTGACATTAGCTTGTAATCTCTTAAGACTGAACTATGGTCAGTCATCCAAACTATTTTCTTAAATGTAGAAGTAGCAGTCAATTATCTTGTTTTCCCCCTCCCCCAATACGCATGCCAACTATGAATGGAGTGAACATGTTTCTGAGATTCTTGGTATAGCCGATCACAGAAGCTAGCTTTAGAGATGCTCTTTTTTATGCTGGTTACTGTAAGACTATTCTCATCAACCTTTTGATCAGCAAGGGAAAAGAAAATACATAAAAATGGATTGTCATGTTTACACAAGTGATGCCAGCTGTTTCACCCCAAATCATCTGACTAGATATACTACGTTTCTGACATTTGTTTGTCCAACTTGAAAACCTGAATCTTAATTCTGAGTACAGAAATAATGGTGTTTACTGGATTAAAAATTTGGGAACAGAAAAGTGGAAGAATCTAGAGAACAGTGCCAAGATTGCTCCCCCTTCTATTATAAATGAAATGCATCCACCCTTTATTTAAAAAGTTTTGCATTTTGATGTGCTAGGGAATCTCAAGGTACTCCATCATCACAGTGGATTTCTTGCTAGAACCACGTCCAAAGATAGCTAAACATCTGTATCTATGTGGTCCAGGCCTAGCCTACACGACAGTCATCCCCACTTTTGTGAACTCAAGCCTAGATTACTGCAATACACTGTATGTGAACTATTTTTTAAATCATTCCGAGGCTTCACATTCTTCAGCTGACATTGCACTTGCTCAGCAGAATTAACTACATAAAAGTGTACTAGTCATAAACAGTAAATTAGTCAAGTGCATTGTTAAAAACAAAACAAAATCACCACTCTGGTCACACTTCAGGATTTGATTTTGGTCTACATATGTGAAAAGCTAACAATAAACTACTTAGATTGCAATGTCAAAGCACTCACTATTTAAGAAATACTAGATTTGTCATTGCCCATGAAAATTTAATTCTGATCACTTGCTTTCTTTTTCAAGTTTTCTCTTTTAAAGTTTATTTAGATAATGTACAATTAACAGCAACCTCATTATGTTCCAGTAGTGACTGAATCCTGACTCTTCGCTACTGAAGCACAAACTTCTACCACATGAACTATAAGAATAACCTCATTAGTTGATAGTAAAAGCTATTAGTCCAGAACAGGAGTGAAGAGCTACTGGGATGTAGGATGGACATAGTCCTCTTTTAGCCTCATTTCTACCAGCCTCTCCTCCTCCAACAGTAACTGAGCAAGCTCCTGCATCAAGTTGTTCCTGGGAAGCAGAGTTGTGAAGGGCAACACAAAACCTCTGGGATAGCGCAATAAGAATAATATGGTCTCCTTCCCACTTCCCCGAGGAGTTGAGGAATCATGCACCATGTAGATAAAGAAGAAAAAGGGAAATGGGCTACTTTCGCCACATGCTGGTCCAGAAGGAAGAGGCAAAAAGCTGAGCATTTCCCACCCTACAGTACTCATTAGGGATACCCATTAGGCCTGTGCGAAGCAGCTACTATTCGCTTAGGATTCGGCTGATTCGGGGAACAGTTATTTGATTCAACGATTGGAATCACCATCTTGAATCGATCTGGCTGAATGTGATTCAGAGATTGCGCTCCTGACTAACCTCCAAATCAGCCAGGCCCACCCCCTGCCCACTCCCCAGCCCAGCAATGGCTGCCCTGCCTGCCCCAGCTCCTGGCACTCTGAAGAGAAAATAAAAAAGCTCTGACACAGCGGGTGCTGCTGGGCGCAGAGGCAATCCCTGCTGCCCCCCACTGCCCAATGCTGCATGGGGGGCTCTGAACGAGCGCACCCCAACTCATCCCCCACTGTCCCAGCCTCCCCATGGCTGCCTCGCCCACCATGGCTCTGGACCTTTAAGGAAAAAAAAAAAAGGAGAAAGCCCCGAACTCACTGCTCCTGCTGGTAGGAGGCAATCCCCGCTGCCCCGCACCATGTGGGGGGCTCTGCATGAGCCCCTCTTAGCCCTGAGCCTGCTTCAGGGGCAGTAAGTCCTGAGGCTTTTCGGGGGGGGAGGGGGTTCTTAAAAGGCCGGAGCTGGCCCAAGCAGGGCACCCGTGGCAGAGCCGCCCCCATGCAGGGTGGAGCAGTGGGAATCACCCTCACACCCGGCAGCACCCGCTGAGTGGGGCTTTTTTTTAAAGCACCAGGAGCTGGGGTGAGCAGGGGATGGGGCCTGACAGGGGTCTCCCCTTCCCCCGAGCCCCTCCTGCCCCACCCCTAGTACTTACCAGCTCCAAGTCTGGCTGCAGCTTCCTGCTGCAGCCACCAGGAACTGTCTGAATCATCAAAGCTCTCTGAATCTTTCCTGAAGATTCAGAGAGAATCAATTCAGACCTTTTAATTGGTCATAGTATCATAATACTTAGGGTTGGAAGGGACTTAAACAGATCATCAGGTCTGACACCCTGCACCGAGCAGGAACGGGTGCCAGGATCACATCACCCCAGCCAAATATCTGTCCAGACTCCTCTTGAAGACCACCAAGGTAGGAGAGAGCACCACCTCCCTTGGGAGCCCATTCCAGAGCCTGGCAGCCCTAACTATAAAGTAACATCTCCTGATGTCCAGCCTGAACCTTCTAACAATTTATGGCCATTATTCCTACTAACCCCAAGTGGTGCCAGGGAGAACAGAGCCTCACCCAAATCCCGCTGGCCCCCCTGGTGAGTTTGTAAATGGCCACCAGATCCCCTCTCAGCCTTCTCTTGTGGAGGCTGAATAGATTTAGGCCCTTTAGCCTCTCTTCGTACGGCCTGCCCTGCTGCCCCTTGACCATGCGAGTGGCCCTCCTCTGGACCCTCTCAATGCTAGCCACATCCCTCCTGAAGTGCAGCGCCCAGAACTGGACACAGTACTCCAACTGTGGCCTGACCAATGCCACAGAGAGGGGAAGGATCACCTCCCTGGACCTGCTTGTGATGCATCTGTAGATGCACGACAAGGTGCGGTTAGCCTTACTGACCGTTTCCACGCATTGGCGGCTCATGTCCATCCTGGAGTCAACAATGACTCCAAGATCCCTTTCTGCCACCGTGTTAACAAGAAGGATGTTCCCCAGCCTATAGGTGTGTTGCAGGTTCCTTCTCCCTAGATGCAGCACCTCGTACTTGTCTATCTTGAATTCCATCCTATTCTCATCCGGCCACCTCTGTAACCTGTCTAGATCTAGCTAGATTCTGTCCCTCCTCTCCAGCGTGCCCACCTTGCCCCACAAGTTGGTGTCACCAGTGAATTTGGACAACGTTCTTTCCACACCCACATCCAGATCACTGATAAAGATGTTGAATAGTACAGGCCCCAGGACCGAGCCCGGGGCACTCCACTGCCCACATCCCTCCAGGTCAAAAACAATCCATCCACCACCTCTGGGTGCGATCGTCTAGCCAACTTGTTACCCATCTGACTGTGTAAGCATCAATGCCACAGTCACCAAGTCTTTTAAGAGGATGTGGTGGGAAACCGTGTCAAAGGCCTTCTTAAAGTCCAGGAAGACAACATCCACCCCGACACCCTTGTCCAGGGTTTTTTTTGATCTGATCATAAAAAGAAACCAGGTTAGTCAGGCAGGAACTGCCCTCAATGAACCCATGTTGGTTACCCCTGAGCATTACCTCCCCTGCTTGGCCCTTGCAGATGTGCTCGTTGATAATTTTCTCAAAGGCCTTCCCAAGCACCGAGGTAAGACTGACTGGCCTATAATTGCCAGGGTTCTCCTTTCTCCCCTTCTTGTAAATGGAGACCACAATGGCCCTTTTTCAATCCTCTGGTACCTGACCAGTGCCCCACAAGCACTCATAGAGCCACGCTAGAGGCTCCGCTATGATCTCTGCCAATTCCCTCAACACCCCCAGGTGAAGAGCATCTGGACCTACTGATTTAAACACATCCAGCCCCTCCAAATGTTCCCTAACTAGGTTGTCCCTGGCCCTAGGCATGGTGGTGCCTCCCCTGGGTCCATCTACAATTCTTGGAGGGGAGATGTCCCGGTCCCTATTCAGGAATATGGAGGCAAAGAATTCGTTAAAGAGGTTAGCTTTTTCACTTACTGCAATTACCAGATTGCCAAGCCTATCCTGTAGGGGTCCCACGTTACCCGGAACCTTCTTCTCACTTCCTATGTATTTGAAAAAGAACTTTTTATTATCCTTAAATCTGGTCGCTAGCCCTACCTCCATCTCTGCCTTGGCCTTCCTAACAGTCTCCCTACAGTCTGAGCAAGAGATATAATCCTCCTTGGTGACAGCCCCTTGTTTCCACTGTCTGTACACCAGTTGGTCCCCCCCCGATTCAATTTGGAGATTTGGCCATCAAATCTCCTCCAAATCGAATCACCACCCAAAGCTTCGCACAGCCCTACTACACGTCAGATCCACCAAAAAGAGAACCTAACTTGATTCACCTCATTTGGAGGATTTCTTGTAAATTTTATTAGTATGGAAGCAAAAATGTATCAACTTTTGAAGTTGTGCGCCGGGTCTCTCTCCTCTCCAGACTTGATCATGATTGATAACTGAGTGGATATGTACTATATTTGAGGGGTTTAGCTTTTATTTGACTTGTCTGAAGTTAATATGTAACACCTACTGTGAATCTACCAAATGACCAGATCTTTTAAGAATATCTGCTCCCACTTCAAAGTTATTTTTAGAAATAAAGACTGAAAAATCAGCGTCTTAAAACAGAAACTTAAAAAATAGGGTGCTTCTCTGACAAGTATCTTAGATCCTGCTGCATAATTTTATTGCAATATTGTGAATTAATTTAGAGTACAATTAATCTTGTACGGTTTTCCTTTTAATTAATTTAAAGTATATCATACATTCCATGAATCTGACTCTAGAGCTCAAATATGACCTGGAAATAGTACCCTTCATCATCCAAATAAAATTTCAAAGTCTGGCAAAGTAAATTTAAACCACTGGATTACTGGTTCTCAACATGAGGCTTGTGATAAAGTCTTTTGAAGTCACAAGCACCTTACTCTTCCTATTTTGCCAAATAACAAGATAAAGTCCTGGCATAACAGACATCGAGAACCAAAAAATCATATATACTCAAACTCTACATATAACGATAGATTTGAATCAGGATAAAAACCACTGTCTAAAAAGTATTAAAAAATTCAGAAAATTGTACATTTCAAATATGTTTCAAGTTCTCTTGTTGAATGACAAAGCTTTTTAAGAGCTAAAGAAACACTGCAAGAGCAGCATGGGGCAAGAAAAAAAGCATTGTTTCTTTTTGAAGTATTTGCAGCTGACACTGCTATGCTTTTAACCAATAAAAGTAAGGCTAATTTGCTACATCAACTTTCAGTGTGATACTACTCCACAGAACATTACTACAACAGCAGCAGCCTTGCAACTGCAATAATTAGACAAACTAATAACTGACATAAATCAGAAAATTAAATTATCTTATGGCATAAAATGAAATGAAAACCAAGTTGTTATTTCTCTGAAGGACTGTTACATTTCTAGTACTGTAGTTACTGTCAGAGTTGCAACAGGCTTACTAGAAAAGATGTTTACATCTTTACTATTTGATGCTATAAGTGTATGAGTGCTGACATCCTTAAAAGAGACAAACTAATAAAATTCAATATTAAATGGGAAAATGTTAAATAAATCAGAAGCGTACAAGAAAAGGAAGGGGAAGGACTTATGTAAAAAAGTACTCTTAAATGTACATAAACCAAGACTATAAAGTGTCATCTCTGCATTTAACATTGGAAGCCACAAAAATTTAAGATGCTGAGAACCCTCAATGACTACATGTTGAGTTATGAAGAATTTCCAACCTGCGTAATTTCCCAGTGCCTAGAACTCCCAGTGCTGAGCAGCACTTGTATGAAATTAGGAAGCATGCTTGTAAAGAGAGTGAAAGCATCTACTTTGCCACCACAGAGCTTTTCCAAGTGGCCTTGTCCATTTCCCAGTTTGACAGGACATTTAGTAAAATTATCTGTGTGATATTACAAGCCTAGTTATTTTGTTTTAATAGTTGTTTTAGGAGACCAGCTAGATTTTACACCCTTGTGGCTCAACTTAAATTAGCAGCCAACTTACATCTGGGCACACTACTCCAGTTGACATGATTTAGATTTACGTATGACAGCCTGCAGCATCACGTGGACACTCCACATTAGCAGTGTTTTTGTGTTTGCAGTGGGCCTTGAGTTTGTATCTGTGACACGTGGCTTGTGGAAACTGAGGTCTGAGTCAATTGTTGAAAAGGCATCAAGTATGTACCCCGAGGGTGAAATTCCCTTCTTGGGACACCTCCCTGCCTGACAGAGCGAGCTCTGCCTGACGAAGGGCTGGGTCAGCTTTTGCATACAAGCCTGAAGTTCACACCCCCAAGCTAGCACGGGTGTGAGGCCAGGAGAGAGCCAAGCCCCCCCGCAGCAACGCAGCTCCTGCCTTGCCCGGGGCCGCGCACAGCCTCAGCCTCCTCCCCAATGCCCTCAGCGACCCAGGTGCTGGGACTCCGCTCTGGCGTCAGGCAGACGAGGACGAGGGTTGTCCGAGGGGCGGCCGGCCTGCTCAGCTCACCACAGCGCAGCCCATCCGGCCCTGCCCCCGCTCGCAGCTGCACAGGGGCCCCGACGGCGGCCACAATCACGGTGGGAAGGCGGGGGGCGCGGTCCCTGCCCGGCAGGCTCCGGAGAGGGCCTGCGCCCCCTTCACGCGAGGCTCTACGGCAGGCCTGCCAGCCAGACACAGAGCCCGGGCCAGGGCGGGGGGGCTACAAGGCCGCGCTCCGAGCTAAGATGGCGTCGGTCTCGTAGGCGACAATCCCCCCGCGGCCCACCCGGCGCTAAGCAGCTGCAGCTCCCTCCGCACTGGAAGGCCCCAGACAGGCCGTCCCGGCGGGGAGGGCACAGCAGAAGGCGCGGGCCGGCTTACCGTGCTGCGCGTGTGGAGAGGCCGCGGCAGGCGGGCTTGCTCACTTCCTCCCTGACTGACTGGGGGAGGGGGCGGCTCTGGCGGAGGATCCTCACATCGCCGGGCCGCGGCGCCCCACCTCAGGCAGCTGCTGCTTCCGCCGCTGCCGCC
>NW_017728911.1:16734262-16756015 GCF_001723895.1 Crocodylus porosus | reverse complement strand
GCAGGCAGACGGGGGTGGGGGTGCTGAGCCCAGCGCGGTGGCTGATGGGAGGAGTGCAGGTCAGCCCCATAGAGGCGCCTTCTTTCCGGCCGCCATCGAGGCGGGGCTGGGCCGGGCCGGGCCGGGCGGCGCGGGGGAGGTGCGCAGAGCGCCGCGCCATGTGCTGGGCCTCACACCCTGTGGGTCCGGCCTCGCCTGCAGGCCGCACAGCCGTCTCTTCCCAGCCGGAGGCGATTACTTGTTGCTGCTGCAGCAGCACCATGGTTTTTTTCTCTGCGGGGCCACAGGCAGGCGGCCCTCGCACACGTACACAGCTGGCCGGGGCCATGCGGGCACTGAGGGGCAGGGCACGAGCTGAGGCTTTGTCCGCGCCGCGGCCCTGGAGAGCGTCCAGAATCGCAGCGAGCTCGTGGCGCGAAAAGCAGTCCCGAGCCACCCTCGCCGCACACGGCGGAGGAGGCTGGTGACCACCGACCCAGACTGCTGCGCACATGCACTTAATAGGCGCCTGCCACGGTCAACGAGGCCCGTGGCGCACAGGAGATGCACACCAGTAGAGAGCCCAGGCTGTGATATTTACCATTTCCACCTCCTACAGCCACCAACTGCCTCCCCTCCCCTAGCTCCTGCACAAATGCTTATTCCTCTCCACGGGAAGTTGTAGGTAGGTAAACCCCACATCACATGAGCTGCAAGAGCCCCTTGCCTAAACAAGTGCAAAATACAAAATAATGACGTGTATAGTATTACATACACATTTTTGTGTCACTCTGGAGCATACCATAAAATGCAGATTAACAAATGTTAAGCTCCATGAGTTAAGCACTGGGCAGATGCATTGAAATCATGAGTTTACAAGGCCCTAGTTCTACAACACAATCCTATTTCCTATCCCTCTACTTTTAGAGAGGAATATCTGTTTCCAGATGGTTCTTCCTATTATTGGTTATGGAAACTTTTATTTCCAAAGAATTTGGAACATGCAGGACAGAGATTTACATCGTATCAATTCAAAGTTAACTGCACACAAAATTATACTTTCTATTCTCTTTCTTAACTTCACGCATTCTGAAGACATACTGGTGGTGATAACTTGCAGTTGCACAAAAACAAGCCTCTCTAGCTTTGTTTTGTATATGGGCATTTTCCAGAAAAAGAATTCATCACAAGCTTCATTCTTACGAATTTAACCCCCAGAGAGCCAAAAAAGATCTGACCAGAGAAGCACATTAGTTAACCTGAGAAATATTCTGTTCATTTTTATATGCATTACAACTTTGAAAGACCAGACAGTCTTCAGGATATCAGAGAGGAAAATTAAATTCCTAAATCCAGATTAGATGCTCTTCCACATCTGCTTGGAATGATAGTATCCTGTCAGGAGGTAAGGTGGTAATGAGGTGACAGAAACTCAGCTGGATGTTGGGAAACTGGAAGGATACATCTTTTCTGTATTTTTTTAATCAAATTGTAGTTATTAAAAATAAACCATTAGAAATCCAGATTATTATTACACTGTACTTTTGCTGTCCTTATTAAAGTTAAACATATGCTTGCTTATACATGAAACTAGCTGGGGAAAGAAAAAAACCGTATCTTCTCAGGTTTTACACCAACTGTACACTAGAAACAACATTGAAATAATATCATTAATACTGCAAATATTTAAAAGTTAAGAAATGCCAGAATTAAAATTGATGGTGTAACCTTAATCTGTACCATTTGTACCTTCCCCCCACCTCTTTGTATATATGTAACTAATGTGTAATCATTCATCCTTTTTTCCATATGACCCCTACCTCTCTCAGCATATATGCCTGTGAAAAGGTGGG
The DNA here is from genome assembly GCF_001723895.1 of Crocodylus porosus. Taxonomy (NCBI): domain Eukaryota; kingdom Metazoa; phylum Chordata; order Crocodylia; family Crocodylidae; genus Crocodylus; species Crocodylus porosus. The sequence continues at coordinate 16,754,183 of NW_017728911.1, read as the reverse complement.
CCTGGATTCACCCTTTCAATAAAAGACAAACTCTGTTCAGAGGCACTCTCCCCAGGTCCATAAAAGAATAAGTAAAAAAAACAGGTGAAATAAAGGCACTAGGGACTCTCAGTAAAAGGCCCTACATCTTGGTGCTGGGCTAGGAAATGAGCAAATACAGGTGTTCTTTGATATTATTCAGAGGTAAGTCTGTCTGGATCTTGGCTGAGCAGCTGTAGCTGGCTATAGGTTTCATAGAATAGTAATCAAATATCAGGGCCAATAAGGATAAAGAATGCAGATAGCCAGGAAACACCCTTCCGTTGGACTTGCATCTGGGAACAGTGCAGCCTTCATCTCCTACATCACACAAGCAGAAATTATTGATGTGGACAACTTCTTGTGTCACGTTTGCACTACAGAGTCCAACCAGATCCTGCCAGCTGAAGATCTGTTGCTATAAGTCTGGTGACAAGAACCAGCATCAACCTCCAACACACTACCTGTGCAGGGAATTGTGGCTTTAAGCAACAGGGATGCAGCAAGGAAGCTTTCATCCTCAAATGCCACAATACCCAACTGTGGAAAATAACTCCTAGGTTTTAATGAGGTTCTGCCACAAACACAACTCAAAGTGGTATCGGGGAAAAATCTCTTGGATAAATATAGAAGATACTTGTCATATCAGAGTTCTTAGAAATAGCAATGGAAGCCATATGAATGCACAGCAGGCTCTGTCCATCCTTTCCCCACAGGAAGACATTAAGACATCAGCTTCCCTAGTCAAAAGATTCTTCCACCTTCCCTGAAAATTGCAGAAACTGTTGAATCTTAACCAGTACCGAATTAAAAGATACTGGATAAACCCTGCTCACAACTCTAGTGGTCAGAAACCCTGGCCTCTAACTTGATCCACCTGAAGAACAGATTTATGACTGAGGTAGACACCCAGCTACAGCAGTAGACTAAGTGTCCATGGTCACCAACTATCCAAGGGCTTTGTCAATGATATATTGATAGACGATAGCACCTGTCATGGTTTCTCTAACCAAAGTTGACAGGTTTGGTCAAGATCCAACAAAACTTGACCTTGTATATGCCACAGAGTTGCATTGCACCTAGAAGAACAACAGTGAATTTGGGATGAAAGTAAGCACTCCCATATTCCCTTGAGATATAGTGATCCACCCTATCAAATAACATTTTCCTGCTCAAAAAATGGAAGTGACACATCATTCCCACATGCTACAGGTTTCCCTCGCTTTATGCTGTATGTGCATTCCTGGAAAACTCTGCATAACTTGAATTCGCATAAGGGGAACCCACTTTACAATATAACAAATAGGAATCCATTCTAAGGCTTTGTACTGGCCCACAGACCCATTTCTACCACTTCTACAAGGCAATTTTGGTAGTCAGCAACAGCAGACGGTATACACAAGCACAGGAATGTTAAGCTAGCAGGATGCTTAGAAGCCATAATGGGGATGGCAACTACAGAGACATGTGTCACAGACAGTGAGCAAGGGGCACAGATCTACACAGGAGACTATTTCAGTGTCCATCTCTCCCACAATGCACATACGGAACCTGCGTAAAGCGAGGGAAACCTGCATATGGAAAACATCCCAGATACAAGTTGTCAAAAGTTATGTAAACTGATCTCAGACAGCGGTCTGTTCTGGAGGGACCTGTTTCAGCAAGGGGGTTTTTTGTTGCAACTTAAAAAGTATGGCTGTTTGCAGACAACACCCCCCCACCCCCCCCATGCTTTATCGGAAGAAGCAGCATGTTAGTTGGATGCGCATTAGTTCATACTTCTCTGCAGCATCTTTATAGATCAGGTGCTTTAGTGGGGCTTTTTTGGCAATTTAGCTAAAGCTGATTCAATCAGCTAATACAGGAGTTTTCAACTGGGGGTATTTTGGAAGGCCCCAGGGGATATGCAGCAGTGCCACGGAAGCCAGCACCACTTCTAGTTTTGCCACTGCGTGCCATGAAGGGAACCTCCCCACCTCATTTGTCAACTGGCCACTGGGGGACCCTCCCCCCGCTTGTTGACTGGCCGCCAGGGGGCTTCCCGCCTTTCAACCAGCCGCCGGGGGTACCCTGACCAAAAAACATTGAAAATGCCTGAGCTAATAGATAAAAGTGCCAAAAAAGCCCCACTGAAGCACCCAATCTCTACAAATGTCAGGTGAGCTGGGTCTAAGGTGCTGCCTCTTCTGGGCATGCACAGGGCTCAGTGCAGGGACGTGCTGAGTTTAAAGTAAGGTGCCGTTTTGTGGGGAAGGCAGGGCAATTAATGCCTGCAAGCAGCCTATGTGATTTGTAGGGCTGTGCAAAGCTTCAGTCCCTGATTTGATTCAGCGGACATTCGGCCCAATTTGGTGGCTGAATCTCTGAATCTGAATTGAATCAGAGGACCCTTTAATCTCTCTGAATCAAATCAGAACCCTCCAAATCAATTTGGAGAGATTCAGCAATTTGGACATAGACACAGCTTTAAATGTTTTTTTCTATATACCTCTAGGTAGCAGGCAGTTCATGAATGCTGTGATACTGGGGCTCATGGGGTGTCCCACAGAAGCATGGAGAGCCCAGGAGCACACTCAGCAGGAGACCTAGAAGTGGACCAGAAGCACTTCCAGTCCACTTCCAGGTCTGCCAGAGAGCGCGCAGGGGGCCCACCCTACGCCCCCCCGGCTTGGCAGCTTTTGCCTCCTGGGTCTGAGGGAGTACATAGGGTCCCTCTGCAGCTGATCACCCAGCTGGGGGAGTGCAGGGGGCCCTCCAGTATGCTCCCTGGTGGACCCGGAAGTGGACCGGAAGTACTTCCAGTCCACTTCTGGGTTTGCTGCCAAGCATTTGGGGGGCCGCCCGTGCTCCTGTGAGATGCTCCATCCACCCCAGCATCACAGCATTCACAAGCCACACTGGTACCTTGAGGTATGTAGAAAAAATATTTAAATCTCTGTCTGTCTGAATTGCCGATTCTCTGAATCAGCATTGAATCTTCAGATTCAGATTTGGCTGAATCAAATCAGGGACAGTGATTTGAATCAACAAATCGAATCACTATCCCAATTTGGACTGAATTTGAATCGAATAGGGCCCGCTTCACACACCCCTAGTGATTTACCCCTAGTGATTGTACTTTTGTTACTGGAACTTTGTGGATCTTTACATAACCCTAGTGATTTACGAGCAGCAGTTCTAGCTTCTTCAGAGCTCTACCTTCTTCAGCAGCAGACTGGATACAGCCCAGCTGTACTAAGGTGCTCACTGCTGGCCAGGACTCAGCCCAGATAATGGAAAGGTCTAATTTAAAGAAGTCACTTGATTTCCATTCTAAGATCCATAGTTGCTGATGCAGAAGCCCAGCACAGCATCTTCTGACAGCCACAGTATGTCACCATGTCTCAATAGAAGTAGAAGGAACACAGGTCCTAAGGGTGGATGAAGGGAAGACATTTTTATGTCGAGATGACAATGGGTATTTCTATAGCGGTGGCATACCAATTAAAAAAAGTCTCAGCACCATTTACAAAATCTGGGAGTCAGCACAAACATGACAGGCAGATTTCCTCTTTTGCCAAGCTCCAGACTCCTGAGCTTAAATCTCAAATGGGCATGGATCACACCATTCTGCTGCAAGGGAGGATACTCCAACAGGTCTGGCCCTTCAAGCTTTTGCTACTATGCGCTCAGCAGCTGAATGGTCAGCAATGTGATTCACCAGGACCAGGTCAGAGCCACAAAGTTCCAGTAACAAAAGTACAAGGTCAAAGACAAAAAGTAGCATAACAACATCATTTCTAGAACCAGAGCCCTTGAACAAATAATCATTTGTTAGCTGGGTCAGCTACTATCAAGCCCAGGGCCCCTAGTCTTCAAATCACTCTGAGGCTTCTGTCTACAACAAAGGAAAATTTTTTGAAACTTGCTACCAATTGGAGGGAGATGGATGTTAAAGGCATAGAAATCTCTCCAGCAACTAGTAGCTCCTTTGCCAAGACGACAAGGGGAATACTACAGTCCCTTTCAGAAACCATCTCCTTAGTTGGCTCCACTAAGCTTCCCAGCATGTGGCAACTGGGGCACGGCAACATCAACACTGGTCTCTCTCAAAAGGTGACAAGGGGGGGAAACCTTACCCAGAACAGAAGGAAAGAGCTGCATCCATCCCATGTGCTTCCTTTTAGCTTTTCACCTAGCTCTCCCAAGACCCCAGACAGTCTTCCACTCTGTAGTATCAGGAAATGAAATGAAAGCTGCTGGAAGGAGTAACCTAGCAGGATTCAGTAGCAGCACCTTAGGGGCCATATCTCTTACTGAGTTTACTTACACTTTTTTGCTGTCTCCTCTGCCTCCAAAGCCTCTGCAAGATGAAAATCAACAGAGTCCACACATTTAGCTAGGTGTAATAAAAGAACATTTCTAGACCCAAGAAAGACCAGAGTCTTCAGGGAAGAGGCTGGCTTACAGGATTAGTCAGTGGGTAAAACATTGGTGCTCTTGACTCTGAGGGGCAGTGGGCAGGACATGGGGCAGTGTTTATGAGCATATCCTTATTCCAAGTAGAAGAAGAATTGTGCCTTTGCCAAATAGTAACTGACCCTTTACAGGGCTCCCTGGAGGGACACCAGAAAAGATCCTGATGCCTTTAACATCCAACAGTTGGATGTTATTTTTGTGGTGGTACAAGCAGGTTACAGGGGTACTTATACCTTAACAAGGGAACAAGAAAAAAAGAGTTCCCAAAAGGCAAAGAGGGAGAACATGAGGTAGTGCTGAAACATACATGGATGGAGCAGAATCTGTACCACTTTAGGTTCTTCAAATAGACCAACAGAGGCAAAAATGCCACCCACAAGATCTCCCTCTTGACTACGTTTGGTGTAGCTGCCTTTGTTGGTCAGGAGGACGTATCTTTTGCAGGCACTTACAATATCTTAGGCCTCATACAAACATTTCAGATGCCTTCATGTGAGACAAGGCAGCCATCAGGAAATAGCAGATCTCATTCCTTCTGGTGAGATTGGGAAAGGAGATGATAGAATTAATGGAAATTACTAGCATTATGGCTGCAGAATACAGTGGAAACAGATTATAAGGCTGTCAGTTTAAGGAAGCCACTTGGATATACATCCTGGGGGATAGGGGCATGGGTGCTTGTTGGAAGTCTAATAAGAGGGAGTACAAATGCAAGTACCCACAGTGGACTGTTTCTTAACCAGGCTTTGTCTTTACCACTGGAAGGTGGAATCCTAGCCCTCATAGATTAGTCCCCTGCTTTTGCTGATGATGTTACAGTGATCTTCATATTCTGGGTATTGTTACTTTCAGACATGTGAAGGTTAGAAGTAGCAATTTCCTTTTGTTAACAAATGTCTGCAAAAAAAGGGGGTTAGACACAACGGCCCCAGAGCGCCTAAAGATAAGGGCTACTGAAGGGGGGATCCAAAGACTATAATGTAATATCTTCCCACATACTCTCATTACCAAAAAAAAAGACTGTTGATGGAGAAGCCTTCGTGAAAGCAGATTAAAGATTTGCCATGAAAGTTAGCACCTAAAAAACAGCTGAAGTGATAGGAAAGAAAGAGAACACCATACATCCTCCTCCTACAAAAATAGGGTACCAAAACAAGGAAAACAAAAAAAAGAATACTTGAGGGACAGCATAAGGGATCCATCCCTTCTGGCTGTACTTTAATACACAGGGAAGATAGGGACACAGGCATAACAAGACAACCAACCCTATATACAGACAGTCAAAAAGCCTGAGGCTGAGTAGATTCAGTCTTTGCAGGTTTGTCTAAACTACACAAATTAAACTGAAACAAAAGTAAACTGATATTTACCTTTGATTCAGGAAATGCAGCCACATGCCTACAGTGGCTCAGACCAGAAGCCAGGGCATGCTAGAGCTGGGCTCTCTAGCTGTGTGTTCACTTCTTTTTCCTGGAGTACTGCGTCCAGTTTTGGGCCCCACAATTCAAAAAGGATGTGGAGAAGCTTGAGAGAGTCCAGAAAAGAGCCATGTGCATGATCAGAGGTCAGGAAAGCAGACCTTATGACAACAGGCTGAGAGCTATGGGGCTCCTTAGCCTGGAAAAGCACAGGCTCAAGGATGATCTGATGGCCACCTATAAGTTTATCGGGGTGACCCCAAGTGTCTGGGGGAACGTTTGTTCACCAGAGCGCCCCAAGGGATGATGAGGTCAAACGGTTATAAACTACTGCAAGACCATTTCAGGCTGGACATAAGGAAGAATTTCTTTACTGTCCGAGCCCCCAACGTCTGGAACAGTTTGCCAGCAGAGGTGGTTCAAGCACCTACACTGAACACCTTCAAGAGATAATTTGATGCTTATCTTGCTGAGATCCTATGACCCCATCTGACTTCCTGCCCCTCAGGCAGGGGGCTGGACTTGATGATCTTCCAAGGTCCCTTCCAGCCATAATGTCTATGAAATCTATAAAATCCTGCTGCCCCTGAGGTCTCTGGTATTTGTAGTCCAGAATTACAGCAGTAGGACTTTGCAGGGTTGCTTATCACTTCTTCTTCCAGGTACCTCTGGGATTCGTAGTCCACAGTCACAGGTGGCAGTATGTTTGCTCAGGGGGAAGGGGTGTTTAATCCCCCTCCCTGGCCTCACACCCCAGCCAGGGTTTGCCTGGGTGGGGCAGCACCTCCCCCTTCTCCCCCCCCTGTAGACTGGACTTGCCCCCCAACCCCTTCATCAGCCAGCCCTCACTGCTCCATCTAGGGAGCAGAGGAGCAGGGCCAGACCTGCCCTCTGGAACAGACAGTGCAGGACTCCAAAGCATACTGGGATGCTGAGGGACTATGATTTAACTTGAACCAGATCAGTTAAGTCTGATACTACGTTCAACCAGGTTTATCTTAAACCAGATTCAGCCATTTTGAAACTGGTTTATGTACACTGAGCTTTAGTTCTGTTACAGGTTTAAACCAGTTTCTGATCATTTAAACTGGTTTATGTGCAACTTCTGTCCCTAGCCCAGTAGTCACCAACCTGGGGATCCCGATCAAGAGGTAGGTCCCAGAGCCTCTTTGGGTCGAACATGGGCTGGAGAGACAGCTGGGTGCATGCACATGCACATACCCAGCACCTCCAGCAGGTCAATCTGTCGGGGAGGAAGGGGGTAGAGGCCAGATCAAGGAGGGAGTAAGCAGGAAAAGAGCAGGAAGGGGAAGAAGAATACACACAAAAAAGGGAATGAGACACCAAAATGGAAAATAGGTTTTACCACAAGAAGGGGATGAGAAGACAAGAGGAGTCCGCTACCTGAGCAGAACAATGCAGAGTTGCGATAGTTGTACTACTAACATCATCATTCGCAGAGTACACCCAGCAGCAACAATAAGGATGGTGCCTGGGAAGGGAAAAGGGAACAGTGGCCCATTCAGAGTACAAACTGACACTGCTGTGGGAATGTATTGAGGATGTGTAGTTATGGTGGCTTCTTTGTTCAACCAGTCCAAGCCTCCTCCTAGATTCTTATTTAATCTCAGTAAATTCAAGCCAACTAAACTCCAAGTTTCCCTCGCATTTTTTCCCCCATCAGCTTTATTCCCCAATCCCAGTCTCACCCAGCCAATCCTTATCTTAGTTTACTTCCTCAATTTCTTTTTATTTGTCTAATCCACTCCTTTCCCTCAGTTCCATATTTGCTCCCTCTGTATCTGTATAAGAGTGCCACAAATTTTGTGGTCCCTATGGGCCACTGTGATCACACTTCATGTATATTCCCTGTTCTGAATTTCAATGCCAAACCTCATTTGAGTCTGGAGTAATTGAAATAGTCCTTACAGATAAACTGAGCTTCATCTGAGCTACAGTATGCTCAATTACTCTATGAAGTTGATGCATGGTTGAAGCTAATCAGACACTGAGTAGTCCTTTGAGGATGGCACATACTGTCTGGTCAGTGCTAGTAGCAGTTAGTTCAAGCATGCTCAGAGAACATAGAATTTTCAGAGATTTTAGCTGCTAACATTTAAATCTCTTATGTGTTTCTTACTGTCTCCAAGTTTTCTAATTTGGACAGATTTTCATGGGGATAGCAGGAGGCACATCTACAACACACAAACTACTCTTGCCACATTTTTAGTTCATTCTCTAAAATGTGGGGTAGGAGAATTATTAATAAAGAAAGCATACCAGAATAGGCCTTATTCTCAGAAATGGCTCATTCATTTTGAGATATTTTCTGAAAAATTCAGGCTGAAACAGGTATCTGGCATGGAGTGTTCAACCTATATGATTATATTTTGAAAGTGTATGAGCAACTAGAAATGGTGTTGTAATGGGAAGGCAAATATTAACAAACAGTGCTACCATTGTTGCACAGAACTAAAGAAACCTCTTTTAAACTTCTGTGATTTTGGCAGTTGATTTTGAGAACTATGAGCCCTTACTTTTATTAATGCATAATTTTATTGAGGAAAAACTTACTGGAAGACAGTGGATAAACAATTATTGAGTCATAGGAATAGTGCATTCTTGCAGATCCTCTGACGAATAGACTATTTGGGGTTACCTTGTCCTGCAAGGTGACTATATTTTACTGCTGTTAGATGGAATAGGGAGTTCCAAGATGCAGTGACCTATGGCATGAAAATTTTGCACTTCACTCTGCTAGGCAGCATGTTTGGTTTTTGCTACATCTAGAAAGTGAGGATTTCAGTGAACCCTTCCTGTAAGCTTACAGAGGAGCTAAGTCCCAGTGAAACACTGGGAAAGGAAAACCCTTTAAACATGATTACAGGCTATGATAATATTTTGTGCAATTAGATTGCATGCACTGTCAACTATGATCATAAAACTGATCTTGAAACCTGATTAATCTAAAACTACCTCATTTGTAATTTACTGCCCTGTTACCTAATTACCAGAGATCTTCTTCCACCCCTGCTAAAGTTCTACTGTTAGTCAGCTTTTGACAGAGTTTTATTTTTACTTCTTAGAAAGTGAGACTATACTAGAGAGATCATGTGATTGTGATGTCCCTCACTGGATAAAAATGCACATAACTGTTTCAGTTGCTTGCACATAGGAATCAATAGATTGAAGTTACACCGATAACTAGGGGTGAAGGCTCAGTCAACTGCGTGCAGGTGTAGATGAATCCCACTGGCCCTGTGGATAGTCAGCTCTGACAGCTGTCAGAGCTATCAGCTCACTCATTTTGAAAACTTCTTTAGCTCACTAAGTTGCCTTCTGCATGCTCCTCTACTGTCACACTTCATAGAAATGTCTTTTAACTATAGACTATCTGCATTTCCTTTAAAATCATCTAGTGTCCTGCCTATTTTATGTTTGTAAACCAGCTGTGGATTGCTGGTTAAACTCAAGTCTGCCCTTTCCAAACCAATCCCCACTTATCCCAACCTTATTTACCAGCATCATGCCCCTATATATGTTCTCCCCAACAAAAAATAGCCCTGTGAAACTGCCAATCAGCTGGTGAATCACTAATGGTTTACCAGATAATACTTTCACTGACACCCTACAACTGAATTGGCTAGAGAAGCAATATATGAACACCTTGGAGCACATCAATTATCAATTTCTGTCTTGTGGATCATCCAACCTTATCTGGAGGTAGAGATCTGGGGGTCATGGCATAATAGGGCATATTGCAGTAAGTGAACTAACATACTAAAGAGGTACTCTAATCAGGGATGCTGTAAAATGACAGCTACGTTATTTAAATTGGTGCAAGCCAGCCCTTAAGACACAAAAACAAATCTTGCATTGATTCAGGGTGACTGGAGTAGAGCAATCAGTATTAACCAGTTATCTGTTTTATCAATTATTTTTCTACCATACAGCTGATGCAAGAAGACAATGTTCTCAGTATGCTTATCCATTTTCCCCATGCAAGAAAAAAGGGACAAATAAACCAACATCCCCATTCACCATATTTTACCTGGTGCACCTAGAAACAACACTCCTCCTAGTGCAATTGAAAATTGATGATTGCATTCCAGCCTAAAGTAATTAGTTCTAATTAGACAATACCTTTAATCCTTAACAACAGCCAACTAATGTAGCTGAAAGGCAGATAGTTTTCACCAAGTTTTTATTCTTACACTTGCAAATACTTTCAGGATCATGATTTATATTGCCTATCAAAAAAACCCAAAAAACCCAAAACACTCAAGTACCTGAAATCCAAGAAAAGGAGTTTAAACTGAAAAGGAATCTAATGCATTGAAGCAAAAAAATTCACTCAGCTGGCTGTGCTTCTTCCAGTCTTCTGCAGGTTTCTGCTGCAGTCTGGGTCAGGAATTCTCAAGCTGTTATGTGCAAAATTAGGATGGGGAGAGCTAAGTCTCTGAATCACTAAGATGAGTCCCAATTCCTTGTCACTCATGTAAACCTACTATTCAGAGTGGCTGCATGTGTAAGCATGAGGCAAGGCTCTCACCCTCATTCTGGTACTCCGAATTGTTTTGGTGTTCCCCAAAGGGAGAACCCCAAGCCAAACGAGCTAGAAATCAGTAAGAACAACATGGACATTAAAAAAAAAAGAGAAAGAAATGGTGGGGGGGAAATCACCTCATATATACATATGGCATAAGTTAAGCTGGACAAATAGTTTAATTGTAACAATACTGTAATAGTTACCGGAAAAAATTACTTGTCAAGTGTTACTAAATATGCCAGTATAGGAAACTTTGACTGCAAGTATTTAATCCCTCCCACCAGGGAGACTATTATACTTTTGAATATTACTCAGGATTGTGCAATTAATTTAAAGCTTCCTCTACATGTAACTACTTGATGGTGAGTTGTAGCAGCAGACTGCACAAGTTGCTGCAAACTTCCCAGAGCTGGGTACCTGAAGTGATGATTTTAAATCCTTATTTAAGGACTGAGTAGAAGTAGCCTGGTTTGTTAAGGCGCTGGGCACTTACAGTTTCCTTTGTTATCCACAGCAGTTATGGGTGCTTGAAATTTGCTAAAGAAATCAGGTCACTATTTAGGATTTTAACATCAAGAAGTCAAGTTTTTAAATTGGCTTAGAAGCCAAGCCCACTTTTTGGTTTGACACTTGTGAGAATCATCAATAACTCCAGTGAAAACCACAGGATTACTCCCATGAGTGAGGAAGATCAGACCCTCAGTTAACTTATTTTGAAAGGATGGGAGAAACTGAAGAAATCTTTTGAACTAAACCCAAGCCAAGGTTAAAATGTTAGTAAAACCATTTGTTCTCAGTGCCTCATGAAGCACCCAGCTGCACACATACCTTCACAGGGTGTATTTCTCACATTTTTTGCTCTCCTTCCATCGTGTGTTTCTTTTTGTCTATTTCTTCTTACCTTGCTCCTATCATACTTCTCACTAAACCTTCCCTCCATCCCTGGACACACTGCTTTCCCCCCAAAGCGAGGAGTACTGCTGTTGCTGCCTCTTTTGGTCTTCTCCGCCTCTCTCCAACGGTCATTCCCAACTGCCATAGAACCTCCTGCTCCAGCCTTCCAACAGTTCTTCCCATGAAGGGCAACCAATAAACATTCACACCCAGGCAGAGAAGCCCATGTAATGCCCCAAATGCCACATAAGCCCTTTAAAGTGGCAAGAATAGTCTCCTGAGGGCACTCTGCCCAGCAGCCTTTTTGCATTTTGTTTAATGAAGGAATAGAAAAACAAAGAGAAATGAGCAAATACCATAAAACTTTTGGTAGATAAATCAACAAACTGAAAATTATGATTCAGCTGGATTCACTCCCATTGTTTTCACTCCCTCAAACACCAATGATTTAGTTTTCTTCCAAAATTTCCTTCTAAAAAACAAAATTTTAAGCTTGGGTTCTTGAGCATTCAGACATAAAAATACATCTCTAAGATATGATTTTGATATCTTATGTATAAAAAAAGGTAGGTTTAGCTTTCAATGCGAAGCAAGACTTCAACCGTTATTTTATCCTCAGCTAAATCTGTTATTATTAAGGTTGCTGACTAGGAAGTGGGCAGTTGGGACTTGGCTCCTAGAGAGCCACAGCCCAGCAGACCATGAGCAGACCAAATCAAGAACAGACAAAGTCTAGACTAGTGTCAAGAATCAGGGCAGACAGATCAGGAGGCTTAAGTCTATAACAGATTGAGGCATGAGTGGTCACCCTAGGTACATCTGTGAGCCAGAGAGATCACAAACAGGAAGTAGGAATTTAGATCAAAGTTGTTAGCCATGGTACCCAGAACATGGGCAATCACCAAACTAAAGCCACAAGCCAGGGGTCTGCACTGGAATCAGGTGGCAGCAAATCTGGAGCAAATGGATCAGCAGGTATGACCCAAGGAACAGGAAGCTAAGCAAGACCCAGAGAACCAGGACCCATCAACAGAAAATAGGAATAAGAAGCCAGAAACCCAAGGCTAGACTATAAAGGACATCTGCTTTGTTAACTAGCCAACTGGGTATTTAAAGGGCTGCTGCTTATAAGCAGGCAGGCATGTTCATGCAGGCAGCTGCAGCTAACTAGAAGTTATTAGACTGTTGGCAATCAGGGCTACTCATATAAGCAGGGCAGCTGGGGGCAATTTAGTCTGCCTGTTGCCTTGACTCATGACAGTTATTTAGTTTGTGAATTTAATTTTTAAATAGGTGCTCTTAAAATGGGGATTAGTGGGAATATCTCAGGAGTGAGAATGGGTCTAATACATGGTCTGAACCATCTTGAGAGAGTCCTTGGGAGATGACAAGTCCTTGAGTGGTGGTTTGAACTGAACATACCATTGCATTATTTTTAATAATATTAAAGGTGATCTAGTCACAGGTTATATGGAGACACTGTAGAAACTCCGTCACAGGAGGTTTTGTAAGAATGGGACAGAAGTTCATCAAGGATGGTCCTACTATATCTAATCTTGTCTTAGGGATGAGGAAATGTTAGGTCACAGGAGTCAAACATTTGGTCCACAGAACATCTCTAGCTGGCCCACTGGGCTACTGGAGGGCACTGAAAGCTGGGCCCTTTGGCACCTTTGGGGATGGCTATCAGCAGTGAGCTTGGATTGCACCTGCAGGCCATCTGCACTCTGGATCAGGCCCATGGGGTGACCCTGCACATGGGATCTAGCCCACATACTGGCCCTATATTATTCGAGCTGTTGGGGCTGCATAGGTTAAACACCAATGGTATATATCATTTTTGGTCACCTACCACACATGCGTCTTTCACAAAATCAGCACTTGCCACTGGAGCCTGTACTCCTGCCACCCCAATCCATGCCTCCCTATAGCCACCCCTGCCGGACTCTGTACCTCCATTGTCACTAGGCCCCGTGCTGCTGCCACTGCTGTGGTGACCATTGCAGCAGCCCTCATGCCCCATGTTGGATTTGGCCTGCAAGTAACCCCATGGTCCGGATCTGGATCTGGCCTGGGACCCCAGGCAAGTTTGATCTTAAGCCACTTCCAGCCATTTGTATTTCTATAAAACTCTAGAAATGCAGTGAATTTGGACTCTCCCTAATATGTGGTCAATATCTGAGAGTCTGGGAAGTGCATCTGGGCAAAACAGTATATTTCTATTTTGTATATCAACAAGAGACACCTAGCAGATGGAGGTATTCCTGCGCATTGCTACTTAGTCATAGCTTTGTTGAATATTATTTTTCATTCTTACAGGCACTAGATATTTTGCAAGTACACATGTGCCTGATATGGCAGTCATAGCTGCTGCAAATATTTTACATTTAGAAGTGAAAAGCTTGAAACAATATGAATGCACAGATTCTAAATGAACAGGTGCAGAAAGCCAACATGCTATTTAACACACATGTAATTAATTTGAGTACTCCACTAGATGTGTACCTGTAAAGCTGATAGCATTCAGTCTCCTAAGGATTGTTGTTACTTATAACTTCATACCTTGAGGAATTTGACACAAGCACAAACACTTCAGAGTGATCTACTGTGTTTATAGAAAGATTACACAATGTTTTCTAGGTATATTTAGCTTGTTTATATTTTATTTTATTTTTTAAAAACAATGTGCAAAGACTAACATACAGTATAATACAGATGTATAAATCTTCTATCTCCAAGGTCCTAAAGTTCCAAAATGTGCCTCCTGTACACTAGGCATTTTTCACAATAGGTTGCCTTCTTTCAACAAATCAGCATGCAGAACAATAAAAGCCAATTAAATCATACAGGAGTCTAATTCTCTCTGCAATGTACACGTTCATCTCCCATTTACACTAATGGAAACCACTCATTCATTAGCAGAAAAAAATACCAAAATGTTTTAAATTACAGGAAATGGTCTAACCACGTTAAAATAAGGTGAGGAAAAAAAAAAAGTGGTACTGCTACATTAGTCTTTTTACTGAAGGATAATACAAAATATTTAGTTTAATATAATAAATAATTTTGAAGTTCTTTCATAATAAAAGTTATTAATTCACTAATCTAATCTTAATCAGTCACTACCACAAAATAGATAAATGAACGTTTTGCAAAAGAAAGAAAGAGCAAACCATTCCATTTACCTATTGCAACACCTCCTAAAGTTCTAACATCAAAGTGAAAAGGAGTTAACCTTCAGAAAATCTACTAAATTGCACTTAACCCAGAGTTTTTACAGTACTACCATATGTATTCCTGACTGCAGAAGAAAAAAAACCAAGCAAATAAATATTTGGTCTAGGTTTTATGTCCACTTCTGCTCAATTAAGTAATTCAGCAGTAAAGAACATTGTTCCGCTGGGATAATGCCAGACATTGTTTCAGTCTTTGGCTGGAGTCTTAAACAGCATGAAAAGTGGCTCAATAACAGCTTAACATATGCCCCAGAGAATCTTGTTTAAAAGTGACACAGCAGGACTTTTCCAATTGAGTAATATTTATAGACATATTTTTAACACTTATAGTAAAATATGTTAACAGTTTTAAATCGACTGCAGGAGTTGTCTATGCATGGCAATTATTTGGGTCTCCCATACAAGAAAAACTCTACCGCCAGATCACTTAGTTAGGAAGATAGATGATCGCTCCCCATACATGGTGATAATAGATAAAGGGAAGAGCTCATCAGCTAAAGGGGGAAGGCACTGTGTGCTATATTTCTAAGGCACACTAACTTCACATCAGAAAAATATTAACAAGTATTCAGCTGCAGTCTTGCCTACCTCTGGGAAGTGGAAATTCCTCTTGTAACAACAGTTCCCTAATTTCTGGCTTGGAAGTCACTTGAAATTAATCAGTCTGGATATACAATCCCCAAAGTAAATCAGGGGGAACAGAGAGCTAAGAAATATATGATTAGGCTGTATTGCCTAAGAAGGGATTCCTTCCTTATTTATCCTGCATTATAGCTACCTAGATTTAAACTCCAGGCACCTAGGGTAACACAGGGATTTTGCAGAGGTTGCTTCTCCCTTGGGGCAAGTAGGTAAGCATGTATCTTTTTAAATATCCTGTCTTTAAGTCATGTTCCAAATGTAATGATATGAGGAAATTCTGACAATAAATGAGAATATGTAAGCCACAGGAACAGATCAGCTCCTAAGCAACAAGTATTCTCGCATCATACAAAATAACCTAATAAAGGGAGAAGACATGATAAACACAAATAACTTTCCCATAGTAGAATGCTATTCAGTTTCCTCTGAGGTGTCAGCAGCTCTGGGCAAGTCATATTAAGTAAAGGAAATGTCTCACTTTCAGATTTTTAGATGTTTCTGTATTCTGTCCAAGGAATGCTGTATTTGCCTCTCAGTTTTTCTCCATAAAACTAGAAATGAGGCTGCTTTCCTGGCATTATCTCCATAGCTATGATGCAAGTCAGGGAATTATGAGTAGGACTGTGCAAATAATTGATTTTTTGCTCTGGCTGCCACACTGGAAAAAAGTGTTAAAAATTGAATCAACCTTAAAAAAATTCTGCTTTTCTTGCCAAAACAAAAAAATCTAAAGTATTTCATTTGGGATACTTGTAACCAAAGCCAAGGAAACAAAATACTAGATTAAAAAAACTGGAGGAAGGGAAGAAGAATAGGTATAAAATTTCAATAGTTCTTTGGTTCAAGAACTCACCCAAAATATAGGAGCGCCAGATTAAATTCCTTTTACTAATTCTCTCTAAGGGGAATAGGATATACAATTTAGGAGAGTGACCTAACCTGTCATATTATAGAATAATTTGGGGTTAATTCCTCTCCATTTTTCCCACTGATGCTGTTCTCCATTGTATATACCAGCGGTATTCAACCTTTGGCCAGTGGGTCAGATCTGGTCTATAGAACCTTCATCCAGTCCATGGGTCTTCCCACAGGTTTGGAAATTCAGCAGCAGGGGAGCAGTGGCAGCATCATCACAGCTCCCAGAACCACTCTCTAACTGTCAAATTCTGAACCCTGGTGAGCTCCATAGGTTGGATGAAGTGTACCAGATTGCAACGGTGTGCTGGATCAGTTTGTGGCCAGATGTAGTGTATGGTCCAGTACGTGGGGTGAGACCACAGCCATATCTACCACACAGACCTGGGGCTTGCAGGGTCACTGTGCAGCTGGATCTGGCATGTGGGAATGGGCCAGCACACTGGATTGTACCAGCAGGCCAACCCCCCTCTGGGTCAGGCCCATGGACTGACCCCACACACAGAATCTAGCCCACATACCAGCCCCCCACTATTCATCTAGCTCACAGGGCTGCATAGGTTGAGTACCACTGATATATACTATATTTACTCATCTACCACACACATTTTTCCTCAGAAGATCAGCCCTCCAAAATTGGGGTGCATCTCAAGCAGCAAAGATAATTTTCTACACTGGAAAGAAAGAAAGCACAGAGACACTGTAAAATTACTGTCATGCTTTCCCACCCCTGTCAGGCAGTGAGGAGGGAAGTAGCAGAGTTCACCCTTCAAGGTCAAAGCTATAGTGTTAACCCTTTCACAGTCACTGTGGAAGAGGCAGTAGCTTCAGGCTTTCTACACTGCAGATCCTTGACACTAGGAACTTTGACTGCCAACTACCTTTCCTCCATTCCCTTTCTTTAAAGATAACTAGGTCAGTACCACAGAGGGATCATGAACTGCATGCTACTTAGTCCAGAAATATCTTTGTTCTTCAACCAAAATGTACCTGCAGTGATAGGTATTTCATCAATGCTGATAATTACATAACGCTGTAACGGACAAAGAATCTGCTTGCTGCGTGATGTTCCTGATGGAAAAGTCCTATACAAACTTAGTAGTAAATCACATAATTTTGGAGGAAATTTCTGACTTTCTACTAAATTCTATAGGCTTTAGGATTCATATCTAACATGACTTATTAGATTCCATAAGAATTTCAAGCAAGTATTTTGTTTGACTTCAGATGTCATTTTAAAATCAAACTATTTTTTGGTTTCTTTTAACAATGGATTTAAGAAAGTGCATACTCCATAAGTTTTCTGATTTCTGGGGCAAGGATCATCAACTTTGTTACATATCTATATGATAACCAGAATGATGAGACTCTGATTCTCTGAGACTAGAAGCATTACTAGTAGACAAATGACAGACAGTAGTAATTCTGAGACAGTTTTCATATTAAACACTGTTCAATAGAATTTAAATAAAATAAGGGATTCATTCCCACATATCTCAATATTATGTACTATACAAAGTTTCTTAATCAACCATAAACAAGTTTCCAGTACACTCACTAGAATAAATAGCTTTATTTTTGCTTTAAAACAAGGAATGGAAAGATGGATCATCCTGCTCCTCCCTCTCAAAATCCTTTGCTGCTGTGTTCTCTCTTAGCCTGTCCTGTTACCATGTTATCCCAGCAGCCATATGTCTAGCTGTCATTGTTGTGTACTTGCAACTCTGCTCACTTTTAGTTGGAAGAGCTGCATATGGAGCACCCCCACACACAAATAATTTAAGTTTTATAGTGAATTTAGCTGTAGGGAAAGGAACACACCTGACAGCTCTGTTGGGTGATATAATTTATTCACTCATACAACAAGTAAAGTAGTGGCAGAAGCAGTGCAAATTTTTCATTAGTGTCTTATGACTGGTTTGAATTCTGCCTTTAAATGGCTCCACATTTCCTTGAAGTCACTGGAAGCATGCCATGTTTAAATATATAATTTGGTTCAATGACTATTTTAAAAGAACCACCTCTTGGGGTTCTTTCTGCAGGTCCATTGAACATTGGTTTCTCTTCTGAGATGGTAAACCAAAATGCTGACTGATGAAAATGAAAATCCTTATTAAAATATCCAAGTGCTGCGCAAGCAGCAATAGAACCTTATAAAGAAGGTGGGTCAGTATTGCCTCTATTTCACAGGCAGGGAACTGAAACAAGAGTTAGTGACCTACTCTATGAACAGTTAGAGCTAGATCCTATTCTGCCTGTTAAATACCTAAGTGGAGGAAGGAAATTGTAAACTAAATGCAATCCCATTCCATCCAGTTTGAGTCCCTGAAAATCCATTAATGCAACTACTTTTGTAATATACTTTCATGTTACAAAGTATCCTTAAGACTAAGTCACAAAATGGAATGAGGAGGAGGAGGCCCCATCTGACTTTTGTATTTAGTTTTTTTCAGGGATTTGAGCAGGCTGGAATAGGATCATATTTAGGTGCCTAATTCTAATTAAGCATATGGCCCTTAATATCAAATATAGGACTAGAATGCCAATTCCTTTCTCCCAGTTCTGTACCAGGCCCTTACTCCCATGAGCACCAATTGCTTGAGTGATAATCTTGTGATGTGAGCCAAGATATGGAATCAGGACACCAAAAATCTCCTTACTGTACAAAGTCAGTGAAGGAACCCAAAATCTAAACCAACACAAAGAGTAATTTCTTGAAGATGCATGAATGCTGTTTAATTTGCCAAGGAAGATGGTAAACCAAAATGCTGACTCATGAAAATGAACTGAGACCCTGTGGGTCAAGCTTCAAGGAGGGCAGGGGGAAAGGGATCTGGTCATAGGGGTTTACTACAGGCCACCACATCAGGAGGAAGAGCTGGATCTGGAATTCTCCAGGCAGCTGGGGGAGGCCATGCGTGCAAAGGATGTTGTGGTCATGGGGGATATGAATTACCCTGACATCAACTGGGAGGAGCAGTCGGCCAGGTCTAGCCACTCACAAAGGTTCCTGACGTGCCTACAGGACCTACACCTCATGCAGGAGGGTACTCATCCCCACTAGGGAAAACGCCATACTGGATCTGGTGTTAGCCTCTGGGGATGAGCTGGTGGGGGAGGTGCTCGTACAAGGGAGGCTAGGGGACAGTGATCATAAAATGATCCAGTTTGCTATTCAGAGAAAGGTGGGGAGGGTAACTAGCACAGTGCAAATGCTTGACATTAGGAAAGCCAACTTCGATGTGCTCAGGGCAGTAGTCAGGGAGGCACTCAGAGCCCAGGGGGTAGTCAGTATGGGGGTCCAGGAAAGGTGGTCTTTCCTCAAGGGGGCTATCCTTGGGGCACAGCAGGATGCAATTCCTCTGTGCAAGAAGGCAGGAAAAGGGTCCAAGAAACCTTCATGGCTGAGCACAAATATCCAGGCTGGCCTGAGGGCAAAGAAAAAAGCACACTGGCGGTGGAAGCAGGGGGCAGGGATCAGGGAGGAGTACACCACCCTGACCCGAGCTTATAGGGATTTGGTGAGGAAGGCTAAAGCAGCACTGGAGCTTAGATTAGCTTCTGGGATTAAGGATAACAAAAAGTCCTTCTTCAAGTATATATGTGACAAGAAGAAGTCTCGGGGTAACATTGGACCCCTACAAGTCAGGGCAGTTGGTGATGGACGTACGAGAGAAGGCAGAACTCTTTAACAAGTTCTTTGCCTCCGTGTTCCTGTCCGCTGACAATGGGGTGCTCTTGGGTGACAGCGTAGAGAGGCCCAGGAAGGATGCGAGTCCCCCGACTGTTAG
>NW_017728911.1:16726640-16734251 GCF_001723895.1 Crocodylus porosus | reverse complement strand
CTACTTCACTGTAAGGGTGGCCAGAGCCTGGAATAGGCTTCCCAGAGAGGTGGTGCTCTCATCTTCCCTGGAAATCTTCAAGAGGAGACTGGACAGGCACCTGGTTGGGGTCTTATGACCCCTCCCACCCCCAGTGCTCCTTCCTGCCCCTGGCAGGGGGTCAGACTCAATGATCTGCCTAGGTCCCTTCCGACTCATTGATTCTATGAGCACATATATCAATTGCAAGCTATTGTTTATTTAAATAAACAATTTACACCACTCACCTACTTGCAATATGCAAGCTGTGTTGGTATGCACAGATATGAAGAAATTCATATGCATCATCCATCATAATAGAGCCCATATTTGGTAAAGTGTACACCAAGTTTGTATTTTAAATGTTACATCTGAAAAAAGTATATAGGCACAGGAATGGATAATGATCCTGATCCTCTTTGTAAAGTAGTTTGAAATCCATGAATGAAAAACACTATATAGGAAAACTACTTATTGTTCCTGACTAGGTATCGGAGGAAGAGACTACTATCTGCCATATCTGCCATGCTTCATAGCAAAGGACAGCTCCACAGAGCAGTTCATCATTCTGTTCCAGACATCGCTTATCAAATGGAATACCTGGATTGTCTTCAAAACATGACAAATACTAGTTCAGAAGGGCAAGAAAACAAGATCACCTAGATAGAGATAACAGTTTAGATCAAAGACATCACTTTGATCTAAAACTTATCTAAAGGTGTCAAGCAATGCATCTGACTCCAGGGGCTATTAGCCGTACAATAGACCACTGGGTCCATGGTACTTTCCCATTTTCATCCATTCAAGTTCATCTCAGTTAGCCCCAGTGGGGCTAATTTGGCCATCACAAATTTTGTCCCAGGTCCAAGACAAAAAACTATGGTCACATATGACACCGGCATCCTACAAGTGGAATAGGACAATTCTAAAACTCCAAGACAGAATGCAACCCTTAACTCATACATACCATTGTGCAGCCAAGTATGTGTTTTACAAGCTTCTTAGTCTCCCTTTGACACATCTGATATTGACTGTTACTTAACTTTAAAGCAAGATTGACTGATCATTGGCTTATACATGTAGAGCCAGGTTTTTTATTTATATGCATACCATTCTTCCATGTTTGAAAATGATTTAGGAGGTTGATGAAATATTTGACTAGCTGAAAATGACATCACATATCAAGGATCTACAAGGGTTAAATGGTAGCCCACCTAACTGAAACCCTAATATGAAATAGATCCTTTGATTGTACTAGTCCAAACTTTTAATAAGAAAGCTTATACATTTAACATAGGGTGGTTTGTTGGACCTCATGTAGCTATGAGAAAAACTAAAAAAAAAAAAAAAAAAAAAATGTAGTTGTTACTAGTTAATTTAATTGTTAGAAACTTGGAATGTGTCCAGCTCATCACTTCTAGCATGTGATTTCACTGGAAAACAATAACACTGAATCAAATCAACTGATCTTGCTTTTATTTAGACAGGTGGAATGCAGATATTAAACTACTGTAATATACAGATGCCTATCTGAGGTTGACAGCATTTTTAAATATGATATATATTCATATTTTGCAAACTGATGTGAAAGCTATTCACATACTTTACTACAAGCCAGGATTACTCACTAGATCTGTCAATCCCCAAAATTAGTTTTTTAAAAGACCATGTAAAAGTCAGTAAAAAACAGCTCATCTTTCTGAAGGCTGAAGACAGACTAATATTTTACTTTTCAGGAAAAGATAAGGATGAAACATCAGGAAGCAGTGGCATAACAGAACAGTAATACTTAGAGGTAATACTTCAAGCTTTCTGTTGAGTATTATTACATTATATGAGACTTCCACACAAAACTGAGACTCAACAAGTTGCCTGTACTGCAGATAATTTTTAAATTAAATATTTGCTGAAATTTAACCAACTACTTTTATTAAGATATCTTGTTTGGAGTGTAATTAAACCCTTAAGTTAGTTTTTTTGTATGAAAAAGAAACTAATCTACAGATACAGTGCATTGGCAAACCATATAGGAGGGGCACATGTAAAAAATAGGCACTAACTATAACAGCCTCTAGTGGCTTGAGCTACAAGAGCTGTTCTTTTAGCTCAGCAACAAAGTACTCATCAAACAAACTACTAGTGATGTAATTTCTACAGCAGTTTCTCAAACAAATTTTCTATTTCTAAAACAATTCACAACAGCAGCCATATTCACACTTAACCATTTACAGTTACATAATTTGGGACCAGATCATGCTACCTTGAAATTAAATGCAAAAATCTAGTCGCACTTCAAGCCTCTCTCTCTCTCTGGTATTTTTTGTTTAATTAATTAGCCCTAGGCCTAGCTGATGCATTTTTTTTAAAGAAAATAAATTTTAGAACCAGTGTACTTGAAAGGAAAGAAAATCTGTAAGACTCAAACAAGGTGCTCAAGTGATATTGTTAGAAATTAGCTGTTTCACAGATACCACTTTTTCATCAACAATACAGTAATCATTAGTCTTTAAAAATCTGTTTGAACCAAATTCTATTTACAATATTCATCTCAAACTTAGGTATGTTACCAGTCTTCTGATTAAAGAGTATATTTAAATGAGGCAGCCCTATGTAGTATATTTTCACATATATTTGTTCTGTTGAAAGTCTTCTTCATTTACATTTGCTTTCACACTTAGAGAGTGGTACTACTGCAACATGTGTGTTTCTCTTAGTGGGAAACGTTAAACAGCATCTTCAGTCAAAAGACAGTGAGCCTCACTGAGAATTAGTCCAGCAAAAGTAATAACCTGTACTTTAGGGCATGTGTAGATGAAATGGGGGACCTAAACTGAAGCTGTGGGTTTTTAAAAAACACCACTTCAATTTAGGGCCCTTTAAACCCCTGTGTCATGCACACACCCAAAACTTACTGACCTTTTCAGCAGCAGGAAGGGAAGGTGAGCTGCCAGTGGGCAGAGCAGTCCCTGGGCTGTGGGAGTGGGAGGGGCTGATGATTCCTTCCATGGCAGCAGTGTCCCTCACCTCCAGGTGGCACCTGGCTTGAGCAGTCCCAGGGGCACCGCAGCTGTGGAGGGAAACACTGGGCCCCCATGCAGCTCAGGCCAGCAAGCTCCAAGGGGGGAAAAAAAAGTATCAGGCTCCCCGCTTTTTTTCCTCTTCGGTGGAGCCTGCTTTCCTGGGCTGCTGTCAGGCTGTCTGCACCGGCTTCCTGCAAAGCCCCTGAGCTGCATGGAGCCCAATGCTTCGCTCCACAGCTGTAGCACCCCAAGTCATTTAAGGCGCATTATGCCCCTGAATTTGCTACAGTGGCAGGAATATGCCACCAATGTGTGCAAACACCAGGCCTCAGTTCTGCAGAGGGATACTTATAAGGAAAAGACTACTTCTATGTGAATCCATGAAAAGGACTGGACCTTTGGCAGATCTTATGCATGGGGTTGTCTCATGTATTCTACACAGTTCTGAGAAGAGCACTTAAACAAAATTTGTCATTCTGTCACAGTTCTGTGCCCTTTTGCACACTCAAATTGTAAATACATGAACAGGATTGTACTATGTTATAGCTAATCTATTTTCAAACACTACCATGAACAATGCTATCAACATGTATAAAATTAGTCAAGAACGTAAACTTACCAACCAAATGTGTGCATGTGCAGGATCACAGCTTTCAACTTCCATACCTTCCCAAAGGATATGATGGTAAGCTTTAAACCTGGAGCTGATTTAGACATAAAACATCATTCAAATACATGTCTAGATGCAGGGAAGAGATATAGTTAGCCATGTGAGTTTGAAGTCAAGGAAAAGGCAGAGTAGATTTGCACCTTATAGACTAACCAAAGTGCAGTAGATTTCTAGCATCTCTCTCTCAAATAACTATTCAGAACATAACCTTCAGTCTAACTGTGAACAAGAAAGGATACGTTTACTGTTTTTCTCTCTATAGCGTGAAGCCTGACGTGGGATTAGGGCCTGAGGAAGATTTTACACACAAGTAGAGACAGTGCAAACAGAGTTTCCTTGTTCAAATGAAGTCCCTGATTCTGTGCCATTATAAGACACTAGGGCTGCCTATACTGCTCAGTGGTGGGGGGCACATTTTAATTAGAGCAGTTCCCAGACCGCTGCTCTAATTAAAACAGCTGACTGTTTTAAAACAGCTCACTTAAATGTGTGTATTAAGCTCCCACGCATTTCAAAATGGCCACAGAACACGTTATCTAAACCTTTTCAAATGAACTTTAAATAAAGTGCCCCCATGGCCATTTTGAAATACATGGGGGCTTAGTACACATGATAGTGAGGCAACGCTGGAGTGTTCCTATTAGAACATGAATGAGCACATCTATAAGCACCCTAGGTGGATTTTTTTTTATGCTATACATGGGGATCTCCATAAATCAGAGGAAGTTCCCCCTGAAGCAACTCCTTTAAATTTGTTTGTTACAGTGCTCCACCCTCCTACCCCCCCATCCTGATTGACAGAGGGGCCCAGTTGGCCAGGCCATTTTCCGCTGTTCCCCACTGATCAGTAGCAAATGGCCCAGCTGGCCTAAGAGTAAAAAACAAGAGATTGTTATTTTATCTGAACTAACTTACCAGTTCCTGCATTTATCCTCCATCTCCCCCACTACCTTCTGCTCCTACACCTCCTTAAAAAGACAAGAGCTAAGGATATACTGTATTTACTCAAATCCAAGATGAGGTTATTACCCCCATTTAACATGGGGGAAAAAGCCCCTTGTTCTGAATTGGAGTATGAGGCAGTGGAGGGGGAGGCAGCTATCATAGCTCCAACTCAGGGCTGGAACCACAACTGCTCCCAGCCACCTGCCTGACCCCTTCCACTGCCTGCCCCCACCCCTCTTTCCACCATTGCCTCCCTCACTGCCTGCATCCATACCATCTGTTCCCCCACTACCTCCCCTGCCACCTTTCCCACACTGTCTGCCCCCTGTTCTCTTACCACCTGCCCCTTCTGTCACTGCCTTCCCTACTGCAGCAGCATGAGGAACAAATTTAAAGAGAATCCCCAATAATTACCTTCTATACATGGAGTATTATAAACATTTTTAAGATTGTCCATGTATAGAATCTAATAATTGGGTGGGGCAAATCATTTAAAATTCAGGGTTTTCTTGGAATTGGGTATGTGGTAGTGGGGACTGGGCAGGATTGCCCAACCCTCTGAGAAGCTTGCAGGGAACTACAGGAGGTAGACTGATATTGGTGAGGGACCTGGAAAATTTACCTGCCAGAGAGGGAGTGCATGGGTTGGCATAGCACATGGCGCAGCTGTGCCGCTTTATAAGACCACTGTCTGCATGCCTGGGTGGTGCCCAGCAGATTACCACAGCCCTGTACACCACTGTGGCGTTTAAAAGGCACTGAGGAAGTGCTGGTCAAGGAGGACAGGAAAACAAGCACTGGGTAGGTGGAGTCCAGTGGCAGAGCAGGCTGATAGGCACTGGACTTGTGTGGCACCCGTGGAGCAGAGTCCCTCTCAAGTGTAGGCACAGGGGACCAGGTACCCTCCATGCAATTTCCCCCCTCTCCCTTCCCTTCCCCTCCACCCCCATCTCCCTTAGGGGTGAGCATGCCAGATAAGGCAGCACATTTTTGCCTTTTTTTTTTCTCCCCCTTTTTTTCTTTTTGGTTCTATCATTGACCCTCCAGGTCTCAGAGGGAGGGTCTCTACCCCAGTGAGAGAAGGACTAAAAAGGCCTGAGAATAGAGGCAGAGAAAGCCCCAGACATACCTGTGCTGCAATGTCTAGCAGCTGGATGTGGAGCCAGACTATGCACCCTCATCTGTATCTGGGTGAGCCAGGACAGTGGCCCGGAGCAGCAAAACCAGCCAGAGAGCCTTCAACACCTACACCTGGCAAGTGGACTGGGTGTAGGGGAGGCACAGCCCCAAGTCAGCTGCCATGGTAACATGAGTACTCTTGTAGGAAGCCCATTGAGTATAGCACTGAATCCTCCTATCTTTAGTAAGACCAGGACATGGCAGGCGAGTAGGCTGGGGGCCTAGCCAGGGTGCTTGCAGCCTAACCATCATCAGAACTGCAGGTGTGACAGGGTAAATACAGTATGTTTCTTTATTAGGGGACCCTAATTCACATCAATATGTTTTCAAAGTCAACAGCTTTGTAAACCTTTCCCCAAAACTAAACTTTAGATGTTATCAGTTAGAGTCATCATCAACAATGATAGCATAAAAAGAAATTTATAAAAACCTGGAAAAAAAAAATCACATCACTATTTCAGTGAATCCCTGTGTAAGCATCTCCCCTCAGGGTATAAATGTAGGAGGTTAAAGGATCTGTAAGACAGACTAGTTCCAAAACCAATAGAGTACTATGATTTAGAATACAAGCTAAAATATTAATGCTGTTGAATAAACTGATTATCTTGATCAGCAGAACCATGATGCACTTTAAAGAGATTTAAAGAGAAAATATTTTAAGAATAAATTACCAATGGAGCTGTATTAAAAGTCAACATGCTAAATAAAACATAAAAAAGTGCAAAAATTATTAGGAATAAGATCAATATTAGATTTAAATTAATTTAATCTCAGAGTACACTTTGGAATTAATTTACATGTGAAATTTCACCTGCTTTTCAGTGAGGTGTTACTTCATATAGTGGCCAGATGTCCATATTTAGTAAGGATGTCCTATTTTCTGGCAAACTAGCCTACTTTTGCCTGTCCCTTGGTAGCACAGTGCACTAGCTTTTTTGTGCAATGTTAGTTTCTGCTCTGTGGTCCACAGGGGCAATATCTTTATTTCAAAGTTAACATAGGCTTTCAATCAGGTGTTACCACCAATATTGACAAAATCCTCTCGTGATGTTTGATGGGGTTTTCAACTTCAGCTACCTAGATTAGTGGGGTAAGGGCTAGAGCTCAGGTATATTCTCTGTGCCATGGGGATCTAGGCTAAATCATATGAGTGCTATAAGTTCCCATTGTTTCCCAGAGTTTACTTTGACCAAGTAGGCTGTTATTTATGAAAAAATATACCTTTTTGAAATAGTTTGTTTCTAAGGTGTCACCCTGCTCTGCCTTCTCCCTCCACATGGTATGTTCAAGATAGAGAAAGTCCTCCACAATTCACTGAAGGAGAATCATGGGATGTACCCCTAGAAGTCTGAGGAATATACAAGACCAAAGATGGCACCAGTTAGGTATAGTAACTCAGGTATGGCCAATATCACTGGGCACTGGTTACCCAAGTTATCGCTGAAGTGAAAACATGCCTCAGTAGAAGAAAAGCACACCTGTTACTGTGATCAGCAGGAATCCTTGTTTTCCCTGATAAAAAAAACTGTAAAATTCTCTGATTAAAAACCCCAGATCCATGATTAAAATGAAAGGCCACTACACAAACACACACACACACACACACACACACACACACACAAATTTAAAGCTATTTGGAAGCCTACCAGTGCCTCATCACTATGATAAAACTAGAAAATTGCCCATCATGAGTGATGGGGGTGGGGTACGTAGGGACAGAGCACCCCACCCAGCGCCCCACAGTGCTACCACTCTGCCTCCGGCCCCGTGTGCCCCCAT
>NW_017728911.1:16724371-16726459 GCF_001723895.1 Crocodylus porosus | reverse complement strand
TCGGGGGTGTGACAGTAGTGTGGGGGCACTGCCACTGGAAACACCCCCTTCCCCTTCCCTTTCCCCTTCCTGCTCCCCTCCTCTTCCCTGCCACCTCCCACTCCATGCCAGCTCTTGGGGGGGGGGAGGGGCGGCAGAGCAGCAGCTCCCTCTGTCCCTAATGCTCCGGGCCCTCACAGCCAATCAGCACATGCCCTCTCAACTGTGCACGTGCACAGTTGGCCCAGAGCATTATGGACAGACAGACAGAAGCTTTTATTATATTAGAATACATTCTAAATACCAATTTTGGTATTTAATTTTGTGTTTTTTATAATGGGAAATTAGAGCTCCCCCTACCCTTTTAGCTCACAGAACACAGATCTAGACCCCTCACTCTCAAACCACAACACCCTGGCCCTGCTGGTGCCCCTTGTCTTGGCCAAATCTGAGCATAGGTGCTGATGACACAGAGCTAGAAGCTGAAAAAAAAAGAAGAGACAATAGGCGGAAAGTCCGAGCTGTCAAAATAGGCGGAAAGTCCTTACGCATGCCCAGTCATGTACTAAGCACACGGCCAGTGTGTGATCACCCAGAATGTTCCACACAGCTCATATTGTGATTGGCTAACCATGACATATATAAAGCCATCATAATTTCCGCTCAAGTCAGAGACCAGCTCAGAGATCCGTCAGAACAAGCTCTGAGCTCTTCGTAAGCTGGCCACTTGCGAATGTCTCTCCGCCACCGTTGTCTCCTGGCATACCCCACCCTTGCTTGAGTTCGAGCTGATTACTGATTCATCTATTCAAATAGCTATCAACTGGTTCTGCAGCTGTCGTTTGAAACTGAGTTCGTAACCGAGTTTGACCTGCGCTGCACTGTTTCTGGTAGCATAAGTAAGAAAAATAAAACGTTTTGCAACCATACGAATACAAGCCGCCTGACTCTCCGCCACTAGCCTCTACCTGCTCGATCGTGTTGGCCCAGACTCTGACCAACCAATTTGGTCACCACACCCCTTACTTCCCCCACCCCCACAGACCCCTGGACCTGCTGGTGCCCCTCACTCTCCCACCACAGCCCCCTGGTTGTGCTGGCTCCCTCACTCCCCTCCACAGCCCCACCCCAGCCCTGATGGTGCTCCTTACTCTCCATCCATAGCCCTCTACCCCCAGCCCTGCCAGACAGGGTTCTCAGCTGCCAGGGATATGGGGCCAGGGACCCGGGTCCACAGCCATCTGCCTGTGCTCAAGACTAGCTGCCACCCACAGGAGGTGGCAGCTGCTGCAGTGAAGCAGAGCATGGAGCCTAGCTCCCCGCCCCACTGCTGCATGGGTGGTGGGCCAGCTCCCTGCCACTGAACACACTCCTGAAAAGGCAGGGGGACCTATGTTCCCCAGATCTGTGTGCAGGGAAAGGGCAGGCCTGGGTATGGGCTGCCTGCTGCAGGCTCAGACTCCCTGCCCTGCTGCCCTCCCCTGGGGCCTTTGCAGCCCAGTGGGTGTGACCTGGCACTGCAGGGCAGAGCGGGGCTGCACAGGGAAGCGCCTCGCCACTGAGGAGGCATCCCCTGCCTGTGCAACAGCAGTGAGGGGACAACCCTGTGCCACTGCCCCCACTGCTGCTGCATGGGCAGGGGATGTCTTGCCAGGGTAGCACGGAGCTTGCAGCAGCATGGAGCTTCCTGCACATGGCCCCACTCTGCCCTGTAGTGCCAGGTTGCACCCACTGGGTCACAAAGGCCCGGAGGGAGGGCAGCAGGGCAGGGAGTCCCAGCCCACAGTGGGCAGTCTGCACCTGCCCCCACCCCATGTACATGCATGGGTCCTCATTTTCCCCCCGGGAGTGTGTGCAGCTGTGGAGAACCAGCCCCACCTCCCACCACCTGAATGGAACTACCTGTGGCCCCATCCTGCTCCCCACTAGGGCCCTGCAGCCACACATTCCAGCCTCAGGCCACAAGCCCCAAGCACCTTCCAGCTGGGCACCAGCCCCAGCCCCAGCCCCAGCCCAACTCCCTCCCTATGGGGGCCTCAATTCTCCAAGCTGCCTGGCAGCCATGTGCATCTATATGCCCACAGTGCCCCCTGCTGGACTGCCCTCTTC